>NC_140024.1:7834467-8424467 GCF_964263955.1 Coregonus lavaretus | reverse complement strand
AGTGGATTAACAAAAGTCTGCATTATCTCTGCTATAGGCTATATGAAGCTCTTGCACTAAGCCCTGGCATTAAAGAAGCACATTGTTAGCTGAATCCACAAAAAAAAAAAATTTTTTAAAAAGGCTCCTAAAGTTTGTAATTTCCACGGAAAATGTATCAACCCCTACAAAAATGTCCATTAATTATAATCCACATAATAATTCACATTTCCTGTTGCTGTAGGATATGATTATTTTCCTGCTGTAGCAAACTGGATCAAATTAAGATCCTACATCTGTACACACAAAGAACACACACACACACACACACACTAGTTGACAGACCCAGACATACACAGGCAGAATACACTGACAGTCCATTTCATCCTCCACCTCAGTGGACAAGTCCTGCTGGGGAGCTGCTGTCAGCATTGAAATCACCCTTGTCGCAGCTCCCTCTGACAAATAGCTATATCCAACAGAGTAGAGGCAGCAGACCAGCATCTGTGTGCACAGTTGTGGATTTCTGGATAAACCCTGAATACTTACTGTGTTATTGGTCCCAGGTCCATATGTGACCCTTACTTGGTACGTGTTGCATACGAATTTAATGAATGACAACAGAAGAGAAAAAGCGAGAGCTATAAATAGACTGGGTTCTTAGAAGGCAGGGGGGTTGCTCTGTGAGAGTCAGAGAGGGAGAGTTGTCTATCCAAGCACACAGAGAAGCATCCTCATCCTGAAGCAATAGTAGCAGGGCCAGTGAGTCGTGAAGGACAGCGGCGAGGCACAGTCACTGACTCTCCCCGTCTGTCTCTCTCCCTGAGCCACGCATCACTGCCTGCATCAGGCACTTTATGGAGTCTCTATGTCAGCACCATTGATTGGATTTACCCATTCTACTAACCAATTTACGACACGACACGACACGCTCACAGTCCCCATAGTCCTTTAAACAAGCCAGAGAAGGTGTTGCACTAGCTGCTGTTCATAATGGCTCCACTAGTGACTAGGGATCACGTCTTTGTTATGATCCCTTGGAAAGAGAAGGGTTTCTAATCCAACCTCAACGCCATGGGTCAGTGTGGATTGGAATTAACTTGGCGCTCTGGGAACTCCCAGGGCCCGGTTTCCCAAAAGCATCTTAAGGCTAAGTTCATCGTTAAAACAATTGAGCTCAATGGTTCTAACAATGAACTTAGCCTTAAGATGCTTTTGGGAAACCGGGCCCAGGTCAGTGTTTGATCAGATAGATATCTGCATTCTCATGTCTTGATTAGAGCTGTAACCGATGAAATCAGCAGCAGCACATGTACCTTTCAACATGGGCAGTATCGATCCCATCGACCACAGAGGTATAACCCCCGAACTCAACGAATGGCTCCACGTGGAGTTCAAAGGGCCTCATCTCATTCCAATGTCAGACACGTCCTTCAGTTCCATACAGTAGGCTACACAGTGACGGTCGGTCTCTCTGAGACTAGGCCTAGTAGCTCTAAGGAGGAAGGACATTCATGTGTTTACTTTGAATGGGGTTGTTTGTTTATCTGCATTAAGGAGTGCAGTCAGTCAGTCAGTCAGTGTGCAGCAGTACACAGGATGCATGATGGGAGATCTTAATTAAAGCAGTATTCAGCAGCTCAACTTCAATGTGCAAATCACCAGCGCCAGCCAATTAGTATGCTAATATATTAATTCCTCTCATTGCTGATTAAGAATTCAGGATTTGGTTCTTGCTGCTCCATAGCCACACAAATACTCATATACTTCCCCTGCAGCTTATTAGTGAGCACATTTATTTTCTGTGTTCATTTTACTTCCAATTACTTTTCATTTTTTTCTCTCTCGCACTTATTTCCTCAGTTTATTTACAGTGCAATGAGTGCGTTTGTTTAGCTTCCCCATTAATAAGCATCCACAGTAAAACAATATAAGCACTGCAGGTCTATCTTAAGTATATCAAGTCTGGGTTTTCCAACAGGGATGACGTCATTAACCATACAGTATCTAACTCATTTAGCCGTTTTGTTAGTCACAGACAACTCCCACACTGTTTGGGATTGTGTAGGACAAATAAAGTCCCTGTTGCTAGCTAATCGATCTTCCTTTTCTCTTCCTCAGTGCTCAGTGGACTCTGTTCTAACGACTGCCCGGGAAACGTCAAGGTAAGACTAGTGTCTCTGTGTATGTGTGTGCATTATAACACAATGAAAAAGATAGCCAAAGAGATACAGTGGATGTATTGAAATTGAAAGATACAATTTATAGAACTATTTTGAGAAAGTGAAAAGGCTTATCTTGTAACTGGTCATTCTGGCCATCTTGGTCCTGTAAGAGCATCTGCTAAATGACTGAAATGTAAATGTAAAATGTGATAGTCCCTCATCCCCAGAGCTAGTGACAGACAGGCTTGGTGCTGGTCCTGTCGTAGTGTTTGTGTTTGGGTTGTTTGCCTCTCCACTGTGTGTCCGCTCACACTCACCCCCCATTGCCTGACTCAGCCGGGTGATTGATCGAGCCCATGTCTGGAGCTTTGAGCTGTTTTCACTGCTCTCCTCCTCCTTAAGTCCCTCACATCTATCACTCTAACCATCTTCTGTCTGTCTGTCTGTCTTCCCACCTATTGTCTTGTCCTCTATCACTATCCACCTCCTTTCCCTTTAGTTACCACAGAACTTTTGTTCAATTTCCAATCCCAGTACAGTACAACTGATGAAGCTACAGACCATGTATAGTACAGTACTGTGTGGGAGGGTCTGTCTGTGTGGGAGCCTAACTGCACACTCTAATAGGCTGCCATAGCTTTTCATTAGGCTGTTAAAACAGAGCCTAGGCAGACAGAAAGCTCTCTTCATTAGGTGTCATCGGCCCATAATGAAGAGAGAATACAGCCTCCATATGACCACTCAGTCATTTCCCGCTCCGCAGAGCCCCACCCTGCGGCATGCTGAGAGAATCGTCTCCCCACAGTACTGGTGATGGGTGAAAAAATGGATAGTTACATTTTGGGATATTATTTTTGACGATGTATGGTTTTGACAATATCGCAATATTATTTTTGCGCTAGTTGGCTGTACTTGAACCAGAACTCCAGTATGTTTCCTTCTTAGCTTGTTCTCCATGTTCTTTTTAAATAGGGAGCCAATTTGTTTTCAGCACTTTTATTTCCATGACTGATCAAAACTTGTTTTCTCCAGCAGACATATGGTGAACATATGTTTGAACATCCAATAGCAAAAAGATCACATTATCGAATCGCAATATATATAGAATTGTGAGAATCGTGAGAATCGCAATACATGCGCTGAGTGTACAAAACATTACGAACACCTTCCTAATATAGAGTTGCACCCCCTCTACAAGGTGTCAAAGTGTTCCACATGGATGCTGGCTCATGTTGACTCTAGTGCTTCCCACAGTTGTGTCAGATTGGCTGGATGTCCTTTGGGTGGTGGACCGTTCTTGATACACATGGGAAACTGTTGAGCGTGAAAAACCCATCAGCGTTGCAGTTCTTGACACACTCAAACCTGGCACCTACTACCATACCCCGTTCAAAGCCACTTAAATATTTTGTCTTGCCCATTCACCCTCTGAATGGCACACATGCACAATCCATTTCTCAATTGTCTCAAGCCTTAAAAATAATTATTTAACCTGTCTCCTCCCTTTAACAGGTGACATCAATAAGGGATCATAGCTTGATTCACCTGGTCAGTCTGTCATACAAAGAGCAGGTGTTCCTCATGTTTTGTACACTCAGTGTATCTTATCGGCACCAAAGTATCGTGATAATATCATGTCGTGAGGTCCCTGGCAATTCCCAGCCCTACACAGTACACTGTAGAGCTGATGAAGGTCACAGAGGTCAGGACTCTCTCAGACAGGAAACCCAGAGAAACGGTTGGGTGGGTCAAGAATTGTGAATGCACTTTACCAAGCAGCCTTGATTCAGTACAGGGCTACACTACAGTCTGTTAGGGCAGTGGATTTCATTCCAAGCCATTTTAGTGATAACTTGTGTATCACGAGGTCTACCATTTATGTGGCTTTGGAGTGCAACAATTTGAGAATAAAATCAGTTGTCCTTTTTTTGAATAAATTCAGTACATATCTGTAAATGGCTACCAAAATGAGAAGGACCTTTCAAAATCTGCTCAGAGGTTGTACTGCATCAGTGACTGTATCTATGGTAACCCATCCAGAAGATTACTCTAGGCTCTAAATCATAAGGTGACGTAACTTCATTTATGATCGTTCTGTTCAGGCTTAAACTTTCCCCAGTCCTCCCTTGAAGATACAGAGAAAGCTACATAGCATAGGCCTAATTTACGTTTGGGGGAACATTTTCATTTTCCTCGATCCGTTAAAAAATTCATCTCCGATTCGCCACATTGTGTTGTTCATTACCATTTTGAGGGATTACCAGAAGCAGTGGGGAGGACTGAATAATGCAGAGGATGTGATGGAGCTGGCTGCTATGTCAGGCTCACTGTAGCCTGTCCTCTGTCTGCTGGGACCCAGCCAGCCAGGGCTTAGACCTGTGCTTTATTTCACCCAGAGGACTCAGAGCAGAGCTTCCCAGAGCTGCTGGGGTTTGCGCCCAGATCCCCCTTGGCTTCAGAAAGGTCAGGGATGGTTTGCACATGCTCTGTACACACAGCCAAAACCTTTGAGGCGAGTCATGGAAGGGGACAGATGTCGGTGTCAGACTTGGGTGTCTGTGTTGAGAATTACATGGTGGGAGATCTGTTTTTTCAGGGAGAATGGTTCACTAATATGTGTGTTCTACTCTAATGCTGTGTGTGTTTGACCTTGCAGCCATTTGGTGTGAACCAGCCTGGACCATACGTCAGCTACACTACTGTGGACTCCAACGGCTACCTGAAGAACGCCTCAGGTAAGTCCAATGTGGACCGCCGCCAGCCGTCTTAATACAGGCATTCTGGCAATAGTGCAGATTTGGTGGGCCGTCAGCCATGACAGTTGTTCTATTGGGAATGGAGTTGAATACAGACTTCCTCTCTATACTTGGAGATCATGATCTCAGTGCTGCAGTAGCAGGTCTGAGTGACTGGGCTGTGGTGTGCTATTGGTCAGTGTGGTGTGTGTGGCTGAGAGGCCCTTTCAGGATTGTGGCCCTTTCAGGGCTGTAGCCCCAGGGGTTTAATTGAAGCCTGGCTTCTATGTTTTCCCAAATAATAGCCCTGTCGCCCATCTCACCAGAGGTTATCTCACCGCCCGGCCTGATAATGTTGACACAGCGCGTTTCCTGCTGGAGAAAGGCATGATGGGTAGAGGGTTATTAGTTTGTTTGCTAAGAAACGGAGGGCTTTGTTGCTCTGCTCTTTATAGGAGGTTGGAAGAGAGGAGGAAAAGAGGGAGGCTTGTTTTCCTTCGAAAATAAAAGAGATTTGATTAAAAAGAACCGAGCTATACATCCGAGATAAAGTTTCTATGGCTCAGTGAAGAGGAGGGTGAAAGAATGGAGTTCTTAACAAAGATCTGTAGGGAAGGTTCTGTGTGTACGTCTGTGTGTGTGGGTGGATACAAGAGGCTTGGAGGCAGAGGTGTCATTGCCATATTCTGTGTCGCTCAGTCAGGTCCCCTTCATCAGAAAAGCTTCAACACAATGACATAATTTCTCTAATGAAGGTAGCCTCATTCCTCAATACAAAACTATACTGTAGTACCTATGGAATGTGATGTTTTGTATTATCCCACATAGCATAATCACCTAACCAGCCAGAGTACCAATTAATGTCATACTGAGCTGAAAATTGTAAGCACACACCTACACTGTCAAGTGGTCTTTATACACAACCTGGTACAGCAGGAACAAGACAGACTAGACATTAAACCATGACCCAGTCAGTCTCATTGTTCAACACCTATAATATAATATAATATGCCATTTAGCAGACGCTTTTATCCAAAGCGACTTAGTCGTGCGTGCATACATTTTTGTGTATGGGTGGTCCCGGGGATCGAACCCACTACCTTGGCGTTACAAGCGCCGTGCTCTACCAGCTGAGCTACAGAGGACACCTGAGAAAAAAAATCTCAACACCTGAGAACTGAACTGATAGACACCAGCATTACTTTGTTAATTAAGTGATTTGGACCTGCCCATGTTGGTCCAGTCCAAGGTGTGACTGGTGCCAGTGTAGCACAGGCCAGCTAAAGGATGACACTGGGGCATAGTTCTGTTGAATGGACAGGGCAGATGAGTTGAATTAGGCCTAATGTCTCCCCTGCAGTCTCGAGGAAGTGACAAGGCCATTTCAAAGACAAATCGCGAAACGGCTTAGAGGACAGACATTATTTTCAGATAACTGAGAGTAATTGATTCAAGCATTTGCTAGATTTCTCAGTGAATAATCACTTCTTTTAAAAAGCCTTAGTTCTGTTCGGCAATTTTTTTGTTGTTGTTGCAGTATTTTCCTTTCCATTGTCTGTGTGTGTCTGGGTTTCAACAAGGAGTAGGACAGCCAGGTCTAAAAAGCAGATTTCATAGATTTTAGTATCTAGCTACTCTACCGGTCAAAAGTTTTAGAACACCTACTCATTCAAAGGTTTTTCTTTTATTTTTACTGTTTTCTATATAATAGTGAAGACATCAAAACTATGAAATAACACATATGGAATCATGTAGTAACCAAAAAAGTGGTAAAAAATCAAAATATATTTTATATTTGAGATTCTTCAAATATCCACCTTTGCCTTGATGACAGCTTTGCACACTCTTGGCATTCTCTCAACCAGCTTCACCTGGAATGCTTTTCCAACAGTCTTGCTGAGCACTTGTTGGCTGCTTTTCCTTCAATCTGCGGTCCCACTCATCCCAAACCATCTCAATTTGGTTGAAGTCAGGGGTTTGTGGAGGCCAGGTCATCTGATGCAGCACTCCATCACTCTACTTCTTAGTAAAATAGCCCTTACACAGCCTGGAGGTGTGTTGGGTCATTGTCCTGTTGAAAAACAAATGATAGTCCTACTAAGCCCAAACCAAATGGGATGGCGTATCGCTGCAAAATGCTGTGGTAGCCATGCTGGTTAAGTGTGCCTTGAATTTTAAATACATCACAGACAGTGTCACCAGCAAAGCACCCCCACACCATAATACCTCCTCCTCCATGCTTTACGGTGGGAAATACACATGCGGAGATCATCCGTTCACCCACACCATGTCTCACAAAGACACGGCGGTTGGAACCAAAAATCTCAAATTTGGACTCCAGACCAAAGGACAGATTTCCACCGGTCTAATGTCCATTGCTCGTGTTTCTTGGCCCAAGCAAGTCTCTTCTTATTATTGGTGTCCTTTAGTAGTGGTTTCTTTGCAGCAATACGACCATGAAGGCCTGATTCACACAGTCTCCTCTGAACAGTTGATGTTGAGATGTGTCTGTTACTTGAACTCTGTGAATCATTTATTTGGGCTGCAATTTCTGAGGTTGGTAACTCTAATGAACTTATCCTCTGCAGCAGAGGTAACTCTGGGTCTTCCATTCCTGTGGCGGTCCTCATGAGATCCAGTTTCATCATAGCGCTTGATGGTTTTTGAGACTGTACTTAAAGAACCTTTCAAAGTTCTTGAAATGTTCCGTATTGACTGACCTTCATGTCTTAAAGTAATGATGGACTGTTGTTTTTCATTGCTTATTTGAGCTGTTCTTGCCATAATATGGACTTGGTCTTTTACCAATTAGGGCTATCTTCTGTATACCCCCCCTACCTTGTCACAACACAACTGATTGGCTCAAACGCATTAAGGAAATTCCACAAATTAACTTTTAAGAAGGCACACCTGTTAATTGAAATGCATTCCAGGTGACTACCTCATGAAGCTGATTGAGAGAATGCCAAGAGAGTGCAAAGCTGTCATCAAGGCAAAGGGTGGCTATTTGAAGAATCTCAAATATAAAATATATTTTGATTTGTTTAACACTTTTTTTGCTGACTACATGATTCCATATGTGTTATTTCATAGTTTTGATATCTTCACTATTATTCTACAATGTAGAAAATAGTAAAAATACAGAAAAGCCCTGGAATGAGTAGGTGTTCTAAAACCTTTGACAGGTAGTGTACATCCTGTTCTGTTGGAATCATCCACTAATGAAAACGCAACAATACAATAGTCACTTTGAGAAGTAGAACACTCTTCCCTCACTCCTCTCTCTCTCTGACAGGACACAGTTATAAGGGCAAGAGCATAGATCAATCAGTCCACAAGGAGTACAGTCAAAAGAACCAGAGTATCAGAAAGCCCTCTCTCTTTCCAAACAGTTTGTTTATTGTTCAATAATCCCCAACCTCTATTCAATTTCCTTTCTCCCATTCATGTTTGTTATCTGTGTGGATGTGGAGCCTCCATGTTGTGGTCAATGCTATTTAAAGATAACTGGTTTAGTGTTGTCCTCTGACCCCTGTGCTGGAGCTGCTCTGTGGGCTGAAGAGCATCTGTGTCTGCACCAGACACCTCTCCCTGAGAAGGTCATCTAACAAGCTGAACTGAGGAAAAGCCCCAACAGCTGCCTGCCTGGAGGCTGAGCCAATGAGAAGGGGAGTGAAAGGCCAGAGCTGTGTCTACACTGACTGAGGGAGACACTCGGGGTATAGGTTAGATATATTGTACTGTAGGGAGAGTGGAATAACCCAGCCAGCCCTGGCTGGGTTATTCCCAGGACTCCTCATTTAACAGTGATAAAGTGCAGTGCAGGACAAAGCCAGTGTGTGATTCAATCAAGTTCAACCCAAAGACAATCCCTTGTTACCCAGTATCCACCCTCAGATCAAACGCAAACTCAGACGGATGATTCAGATTTAGGTGGCTTTAGATACTTACAATAATCTATCCACTCAGAAATCGACTGTTTGGCATTATGAATTTAAGATGTATTATTGTGATTTAAAGTGTATTTATTCTGTGGCTAGGGGCATGGGGAGAAGGCAGGTAGACTGACAGAAATGAGTGATGATGCGCGGACTGTCTGCTCTCTCTACTGGGGCCTCATGCTCTTCGTTTACCCTTCAATACTTAAAGAGATGATAGAGGGATGGAAGTCATACATGAATGGATGTGAAAGGAAAGGACTATAGAAAAGACATACTGTAGAGGGAGAGGATAAAATGGCTGAAAAATAGAAGCAAATGGCAGCAAATAGTGGCAAGTGGGTTATGGGTTAGAGGAATGGAATGAAGATCTGGGTCAATGAAAAAGAAGGAGTAGAGAGAACGGGGAAAATAAAGTGAAGGTACAGGAGGTAGGACACACTGCACTTAGCACTCCTATGCCAAGCTGTGGTCCACAGATAGCGCTCTTACCGCTGGGGCTTCTGTATCACAGGGCTTCAAGCACTCATTGGTGAACCTGCATACGGAACTCAGACTCACCTCTGCCATCTCCTTTTGGTATTGAACCTTGGTTATAGTGCCATACAGGCAGCTCCCTTCATACTGTAACGTATGGCACGGGCCCATGTGTTAGTTACTGATAATACCAAGGCAATTCCCTACAGGAAAGTTCAGTGGTAATGATATGGTCACGCAGGCAGGCATATCAGTGGGCCAGCATATCAGCAGTGTGTGTGCCGTACAGTATTTATGTTTTAGCATGTTTTTTGCTGGTGTGAGGTCTGTGATTATATCACCACGTGCTCTCAGCATGCGGGCCGGGGGAACACCCAGGGGTGTGTGCGGTGTGCCAGACAGGAAGAGCGTAATAGCCATGGCGGTTAGCCTCAGTGCGCTGCGGTGTCTCTGTGCGGTGGTTCTGTGGAGGCCTGGTCTCTGTGATGCTGAGGCTAAGAGACATAGGGGATTTAAAAGGCCTGGATGGCTGGTCCTGTCAGATGATCCCTGGCTGCTCTGCCTGGCTGCTCTGCCTGGCTGACCTGCCTGGCTGCTCTGCCTGGCTGACATGCTGACCTGCCTGCCTGTGTATCGATCCCCAGGACGCAGGCGGTCTCCATCTCCACATCTCCAGCTGGAGCTAGTCAATCAACCAGCAGAATATTAATGCTGGCTCTGCCTGCCTAGTGTGGGTGTGAGTTAATGTTTGTGTGTGTGTTTTGTGTGCTCGTGTTTTGTGTGCTCGTGTTTTGTGTGCTCGTGTTTTGTGTGCTCGTGTTTTGTGTGTGTGTGTGTGTGTGTGTTTTTGAGTATGTCTGTGCGGGCGTGCATGAGCGTGACCATACATGTTTGTTTGTTTGTTTGTTTGTTTGTTTGTATTTATGTGCGTACTTGATTGACTGTGTGTGGGAGGGCATTTAATTTATGTGCAGTGCAGCAATGCATGTGTGCTGCCTGGTCCTCAGGAACCAGTGCTCCATCTGAACCTCTCACCTCAGTCTCCTCACCCTTCGGGCTATTTATATAAGGCCCTGGTATGCAATAGCTTACCTTTCCCCTCCGTCCTTATTCCCTATGGAAAAGAATGGAATTAGAATGTAGCTATATTTGAGATGAACATTGACCTTAAAGAAAGATTTCCATACTGTTGGTTTCTGTGCCATTTGGATCAAGGGAGTTGTTATTCTGCACAGTTAGTAAATCAGTAGGCCATATAGAGTAAGCTATAGTCCCCTGTACACAGTACAGTACCAGTCAAAAGTTTGGACACACCTACTCATTCAAGGGTTTTTCTGTATTTTTACAATTTTTTACATTGTAGAATAATAGTGAAGACATCAAAACTATGAAATAACACATATGGAATCATGTAGTAACCAAAAAAGTGTTAAAGAAATCTAAATAGATTTTAGATTTTAGATTCTTCAAAGTAGTCACCCTTTGCCTTGATGACAGCTTTGCACACTCTTGGCATTCTCTCAACCAGCTTCATGAGGTAGTCACCTGGAATGCATTTAAATTAACAGGTGTGCCTTGTTAAAAGTTAATTTGTGGAATCTCTTTCCTTCTTAATGCATTTGAGCCAATCAGTTGTGTTGTGACAAGGTACAGAAGATAGCCTGCTCAACATCTCATTCCAAAAACATGAGCATTAATATGGAGTTGGTCCCCCCTTTGGTGCTATAACAGCCTCCACTCTTCTGGGAAGGCTTTCCACTAGATGTTGGAACATTGCTGTGGGGACTTGCTTCCATTCAACCACAAGAGCATTAGTGAGGTTGGGCACTGATGTTGGACGATTAGGCCTGGCTCGCAGTCGGCGTTCTGATTCATTCCAAAGTTGTTCAAGTTCTTCCACACTGATCTCAACAAACCATTTCTGCATGGGCCTCGCTTTGTGCACGGGGGTATTGTAATACTCAAACAGGAAAGGGCCTTCCCCAAACTGTTGCCACAAAGTTTAAAGCACAGAATGTAATTGTACGCTTTAGCGTTAAGATTTCCCTTCACTGGAACTAAGGGGCCTAACCCGAACCATGAAAAACAGCCCCAGACCATTCATTATTCCTCCTCCACCAAACTTGACAGTCGTCACTATGCATTCGGGCAGGTAGTGTTCTCCTGGCATCCGCCAAACCCAGATTCGTCCGTCGGACTGCGTGATGGTGAAGCGTGATTCATCACTCCAGAGAACGCGTTTCCACTGCTCCAGAGTCCAATGGCGGCGAGCTTTACACCACTCCAGCCGACGCTTGGCATTGCGCATGTTGATCTTAGGCTTGTGTGCGGCTGCTCGGCCATGGAAACCCATTTCATGAAGCTCCCAACTAACAGTTCTTGTGCTGACGTTGCTTCCAGAGGCAGTTTGGAACTCGGTAGTGAGTGTTGCAACCGAAGACAGACGATTTTTATGCGCTACGCTCTTCAGCACTCGCCAGTCCCGTTCTGTGAGCTTGTGTGGCCTACCACTTTGCGGCTGAGCCGTTGTTGCTCCTAGACGTTTCCACTTCACAATAACAGCGCTTACAGTTGACCGGGGCAGCTCTAGCAGGGCAGAAATTTGACCAACTGACTTGTTGGAAAGGTGGCATCCTATGACGGTGCCACGTTGAAAGTCACTGAGCTCTTCAGTATTAGCTATTCTACTGCCAATGTTTGTCTATGGAGATTGCATGGCTGTGTGCTCAATTTTATACACCTGTCAGCAATGGACCTTTGTAGTGTACATCTATATGTTGTTGGTGCGGGGTAAAGCTAGTGATTTTAAAGCTTCTCTGCCGTGGTGTTAAGGCGGTCTGGTCTGGTGTCAGGCTTAATAAGCAGACAAGATCGATTACCCTCGACTGGTGATGGCAGGACGGGCTGTGTGTGTTGTGTTCACTGCATAAGAGAGGAGGGAGGGAGGGAGGGTGCTAGCCTCTGGGCACAGAAGATACTGGATGAAATGAAGCAGAGGAATCGCTTTCATTTGAAAAATGAGGGATGGTGAATGAATAGTACCACTGGTACAAAAGAGGTGTGGGGATGCGCTCTCTCTATCCACCTATCTCTGGATTCTATCCCTCTCTTTCTCTCCCATGGTGCCGGGGCTTTTGGCTGGCTTATTGGAGGGGAGGAGAGGAGGAGGAGGGATGAGGAACAAACAGCTCTACATCGGTAGGGAACTTCAGCAGGATCTGTTTAATTAGGCAAATGAGGATGGAGGATTAAGGACAGCAGACACACACAGACACCTATACACACACAATCACTGTACTATGCTGTCATTATTGTGAGACACACAGATTTTATACTCTCTATATGACACTCATGAGTGATCAAGTCAGGTGAACAAGTCACTCTTCATACAGATGCCCAGGTAACCAAACACACCACACACAGACATGCACACAGTATACTCTCTCACACACACAGCACCTGTTGGGCTGGACCTGTGTCTTGTCAGGTTGAAGTCAGTTGAAGGTGTTGAATGTGTGGAAGTGTGCAGAGCTAACCAACTGGAGAGAGAGGGAGGATTATTATTGATCAGAGCTTTGTTCTGCCCATGATTCTCTCCTGTGGGTTTCTGCACTCAGGCCAGTAAATTGTTCTCAAATTCAATGCAGGATTACCCATCCGCCTGTTCAACTCCTCCTGTTTATCTCTCTCTACAAACCACACAATACACTCACTCTCTTTCCTTTCGCTCACTCTGTCTCGTTCTCTCACACATAATATCTTTCTCTCCCTCTCTTTCTTTCTGTCATTCTTCTCCTCTTCTCTCTGGAGTGTTTTTAATATTGTCTCTACATCTTCTCTTCTCCCTGTAGTGTGTTAATATTGTCTCTACATCTCCTCTTCTCCCTAAAGTGTGTTAATATTGTCTCTACATCTCCTCTTCTCCCTGTAGTGTGTTAATATTGTCTCTACATCTCCTCTTCTCCCTGGAGTGTGTTAACATTGTCTCTACATCTCCTCTTCTCCCTGGAGTGTGTTAATATTGTCTCTACATCTCCTCTTCTCCCTAAAGTGTGTTAATATTGTCTCTACATCTCCTCTTCTCCCTAAAGTGTGTTAATATTGTCTCTACATCTCCTCTTCTCCCTGTAGTGTGTTAATATTGTCTCTACATCTCCTCTTCTCCCTGGAGTGTGTTAATATTGTCTCTACATCTCCTCTTCTCCCTGTAGTGTGTTAATATTGTCTCTACATCTCCTCTTCTCCCTGGAGTGTGTTAATATTGTCTCTACATCTCCTCTTCTCCCTAAAGTGTGTTAATATTGTCTCTACATCTCCTCTTCTCCCTGTAGTGTGTTAATATTGTCTCTACATCTCCTCTTCTCCCTGTAGTGTGTTAATATTGTCTCTACATCTCCTCTTCTCCCTGTAGTGTGTTAATATTGTCTCTACATCTCCTCTTCTCCCTGTAGTGTGTTAATATTGTCTCTACATCTCCTCTTCTCCCTGTAGTGTGTTAATATTGTCTCTACATCTCCTCTTCTCCCTGGAGTGTGTTAATATTGTCTCTACATCTCCTCTTCTCCCCGGAGTGTGTTAATATTGTCTCTACATCTCCTCTTCTCCCCGGAGTGTGTTAATATTGTCTCTACATCTCCTCTTCTCCCTGTAGTGTGTTAATATTGTCTCTACATCTCCTCTTCTCCCTGTAGTGTGTTAATATTGTCTCTACATCTCCTCTTCTCCCTAAAGTGTGTTAATATTGTCTCTACATCTCCTCTTCTCCCTGTAGTGTGTTAATATTGTCTCTACATCTCCTCTTCTCCCTGTAGTGTGTTAATATTGTCTCTACATCTCCTCTTCTCCCTAAAGTGTGTTAATATTGTCTCTACATCTCCTCTTCTCCCTGTAGTGTGTTAATATTGTCTCTACATCTCCTCTTCTCCCTGTAGTGTGTTAATATTGTCTCTACATCTCCTCTTCTCCCTGTAGTGTGTTAATATTGTCTCTACATCTCCTCTTCTCCCTAAAGTGTGTTAATATTGTCTCTACATCTCCTCTTCTCCCTGTAGTGTGTTAATATTGTCTCTACATCTCCTCTTCTCCCTGTAGTGTGTTAATATTGTCTCTACATCTCCTCTTCTCCCTGTAGTGTGTTAATATTGTCTCTACATCTCCTCTTCTCCCTGTAGTGTGTTAATATTGTCTCTACATCTCCTCTTCTCCCTAAAGTGTGTTAATATTGTCTCTACATCTCCTCTTCTCCCTAAAGTGTGTTAATATTGTCTCTACATCTCCTCTTCTCCCTAAAGTGTGTTAATATTGTCTCTACATCTCCTCTTCTCCCTAAAGTGTGTTAATATTGTCTCTACATCTCCTCTTCTCCCTAAAGTGTGTTAATATTGTCTCTACATCTCCTCTTCTCCCTAAAGTGTGTTAATATTGTCTCTACATCTCCTCTTCTCCCTGTAGTGTGTTAATATTGTCTCTACATCTCCTCTTCTCCCTGTGTTCCATCAGTGGGAATGGTCTCAGTCCTAGTATCTGCCATGCTCCCCTAATGTAATAGATCTGAATGCCTCTCAAAGCCTGCTCTGTCGCCACAGTAACCTGTAGAAGAGCACACATCTCAACTGCAGCCTAATGCCCAATTATGAGAGAGAGGGAACAAGAGATGGAGAGAGAACAAGAGGTAGAGGGAGAGAGAACAGGAGGGAGAGGGGGAGCAAGAGAGGAGGAGAGAGATAAGGAGAGAGAGGGGAAACAAGAGAGAAGGAGATAGGGAAAAAGAGTCACCATCTATTCTGGTTACCTCCTCTCTCAACACCAGTCTTGATCTGTCAAACCCAGATCTCAGTTTGCTTCATTCACCATCTTCTCGTTGTGTTTCTGATGATCAGACACGACGCACTGATGATCTCAACAAACACTGTGTCACACATGGTGCCGTGAGCTTTAATTCTGTCTTTTCCTCCTGTGAGAGCACTAGTGATAAGAGAGGAGTGGATAGGAGCCCTATGGGCATGCCACTTATCTCCTCCACTACAGACACACGCTTCTCCCCACAAATCAATGTCTGAATCTGCCGTCTGCATTGTGTGGGTGCTGAGGGCCCCTCTCCTCTCCCAGGCTTAGCTGTGGCTCAGTGTGTACCACTTCATTCCTCTAACGTCCTTTATTCCCCAGGCCCTGCCGCCGCAACGTCCTCAATCGCCACTATGTGTCCTTTCCGTCCCTCCCATTGCTGTGGAAGTGGGCAATCAGGGGAGAGAGTGGTTTCTATAGCGACAGATATTGAGAATCTCTCCACAAACAGGTTGCCGAGATGATCTGGGGCCTTGGGAAGATGTGTTTGAGGCTGTGTGTGTCTGACCGTGTGCGAGTTCTTTATACGCTGTTGTTAAAAGATTGCTACTGGCCACAATGGTCACCATTTGAGAGAATGTTTCATAAGATAATTGTGTCCTAAAACTATGGGTCACTTTTGTTACAATACTAATGCTGATCTCCATTAGCGTTTGCCTGATGGTGTCTGTTGCAATATAATGATGTCGCCGTCCCATTGTTTACCAGTCTCCGTATGTTCTATTTGTGTTGTATCATTGTGAGTGAGACTAAATTCCTCTGTGACCAATGAAGGTTAAAAGCCTGCAGTGTGTTTTTGTGTGATATGCTCATGTGTTTTTGCGTGTGTGTGTGTGTGTGTGTGTGTGTGTAGGACGGTGGCCGAAGAGGCCCGCATAGAGAGCTAGTCTCTTCTACCGCTGGTGTCTCTGAGGGAGTGGAGGGACTAAAGTGATTTGATTACGAGTGGGCTGGAGTCACACTCTGTGACATAATTCAGGGCTGAGGCGTCTCTTTATCCCTCTACTCACTGAGTAAGAGTCCTACTCTAAATTATACACTGAATGTTAACAAGTGTGCCTCAGAGCCGTACCTCCCCCTCTTTAGCCCAGTCCTGGATCAGCCCCCCCTCTCTGTCTCTGGTGGGAGGGCAACAGTGTGTTTCAACACTCAGCCTCACACACCTGTCTCTTCTCTCCTCTACCATTGAGCTTCAGTGCCTCTCTTCTGGCTCGGAGACTCGGTGAGGAGTATTGCAAGTTGCCATTGTTCGTGTGTATGTCTTTTTGAGGGTTAGGTAGATATCCCCTCTTAGGAGTTTTGAACTTGTGAGATTCCTCCCTTGCTCCCTGACTCACAAGAGCAGCATGGGAAGTGAGTCGTTAGGGAGGAGACTGAAGAGTAGCTCTTCCTTCCCTTATGTTGTGAAGCTGGCAAAGTTCCTCTCCTCTTCCTCTTCACTAGATATCCACTCTCCATCTCTCTCTCTCTGGCACAGGAGATCACTGCAAGTTTTATGTTCTGAGTCAGGCTTTTGATGCTGAGGGGGGTTTCTTTGGCTCACAGTGTGTGTGTGTGTGTGTGTGTGTGTGTGTGTGTGTGTGTGCGCAATGTACTCGCCCATGTTTCTGAATGAGCTTTTGGAGCTGAGGAGTCCTGACTCGTTGGGTGTGAACATGTGTTCTGCTCTGTTTGCTTGGAGGCTCTACAATATGTGTGGGTCGGTGGGTGGGTGGCTGGTACTCATCAACATGCTTGAGACTCCTCACACCCAGATTGGAGAGAGCCTGGGAATGAGTGAATGTGATAACCTGTGGAAGCGTAAGGTTCCTTGAGTAAGCCTGCTCTTCGGGAGCTGTTTGGCTGGTTGGCTGCTCTGAATCCTCTTTGTGGTCTGAGAGGGGGATTGGAGGCTGTCAGTCATGTGCTGCAGGCTGGAGCGCTCCGCCAAGGTCTGTCTGTGTGCGCCACGGCTGTGCTGCAGGGAGATAGGGCTCCCACACACACCAGGCTGTAGCCCGCAGCAGCTAGCCAGAACCCCCACCCACCACAAGCCTTCCTCCAGCCAGCACCACCAGCACCCCCCACCTCAGTGCATGGCCTCTCTCCAGCCTAGCTCCCCCACCTGCAGAGTGGCAGTCCCTAAGCCAGCTTCCTCTCTCTCTGAGTGACACATCCTCCAGCCAGCGTCCCCAGCAGCACTGTGACATTTCCCCTGCTGTGTCCATTCGCAACATGACCTATCCTTTAGTTAACATTCAACACACAACTACAACCTGTCACTAGGGTAGGTGGTTAACCCCAAAATGTATGTTGTCTACTATCCTCTCCTCCAGCCCTGACAGAGACTGTGGTTACTTAAGCCGGGCGTGCACTAGACGATTTTGGCCCCGATTTACGGTTCGGGTACATTTTTGAGATTAGACACAAAATCCCAATGTTGTTGCCTACTCTGGGCGTGGGGCCGTCACCGATGCTCGTTTAATGTGAGCGGGTCAGAGACTCAATCTGAGGGCTACTGATCCTGTCTTTGAGCCGTCCCAGACGCCCTGATATTTTCAAACACGTTTGATTTTATCGGCACAAAATCTGCAATGCTGTTGTAGTGAGATGTGCAACGACAACTTTTGAGAACGGTGATCAGCAACAGCCAATGAGAGCTCTCCAGAGAAGAAGCCAGTGCGATGATAACGTTGGATCACGTCACCCAGAATGTGTAGACTCTCCAGCAGGAGCGATGACTACTACTAGTATGCGTTTCTACTTGCCTTTATCCAAAGCCAAAGTGTCAAATCGTTACAGCTCTAAAGTTCACAAGCAATGTTATTAAATTCAATGTATTGGCTAGAGATTTCAACTCTGTATGGCAAGCGTGGACCTCTGACTGAAAACGTTTATGCGGCTGCTTTGAGCCACAGCTCATTCTAGCTAAGTTAACGATCTAATCACATCAAGTGAAGAATCTTGTAGTGTGACCCCCTCGTCTGTGCCAGATCGTTTAGTATGCACACCGCTACGTTGGCAAGACAAAAAACTACAGGAAAGACCAGTTGTTTAATGTGAGGATTTTGAAAGTCGTGTAGTGTTCGCCCGGCATTAGTCTGAGCTTGAATGGAGAAAAGAGAGAGAGATGCACGTGTTTCTTTCTTTCATACATTATTACCTTGACTAAACAGAGATAACCTTCCTGAGCTCACTCTGGCATTCAGTTAGAGGGAGAAGCTGCAGTGTGTGTGTGTTTGAGACAAAGCTGGTACAACAGTTCACATGGGGACAGGTCAGAGCTCACACACTTTCTGCTGACTATTGTGTGTATCTGAATCTTTTGTGTATCTGAATCTTTGGCTCTGTGCCTGACAGTATAGAGAAAGACCCTTGGGTCCGGTCATGGTAGCCCAGTTAGAACAGGGTTTCCCAAACTCGGTCCCCGGGCCCCCACTGGGTGCACGTTTTGGTTTTTGCCCTAGCACTACACACCTGATTCAAATAATCAGTTGGTTATTTGAATCAGCTTTGTAGTGCCAGGAGTTTGGGAAACCCTGAGTTGGAACAACATTTAACTGAACTGCTTACTTTTAAATGTCCTGTTTATAATCTCTTTATGCATTGGCCACATTTAGAATCATATCAAAAGAGTAATTCTGGTGAACCAATATACACCTTCATCTGATTACTCTGTCAGTTTGTGTGTGGTCTTCTAGTGTGTGCCCTCTCATTAGTGGACAATTCCAAAATTGCAACGCCTTCCTCAGCTCCCTAATACCAGGGAGAAGAGCCAGGACAGTGCACAGAATTCAAACTCCATTTTAATGTTCATGGATGAAGTCATTAGCTTTCCTTTGTCCTTTTTCCAGCACGGTAACACCTCTAAACTGTGATTTTAAAAGCCCTCTCCCTCTTCTCATTACCGACAAGAGGCTTACACAGAGCAAATTGTTTTTCTTTTAAATAGCATCATTAAGCCGTCTCTCTCTGCTCACGCTCTCTCCGCTGAGTGACTTTTCTTTCGTTTTCAGTAGAACTGTACAGTGAGGGAAAGAAGTATTTGATCCCCTGCTGATTTTGAATGTTTGCCCACTGACAAAGAAATGATCAGTCTATAATTGTAATGGTAGGTTTATTTGAACAATAAGAGACAGAATAACAACAAAAGAATCCAGAAAAACGCATTTCAAAAATGTTATAAATTGATTTGCATTTTAATGAGGGAAATACATATTTGACCCCCTCTCAATCAGAAAGATTTCTGGCTCCCAGGTGTCTTTTATACAGGTAACGAGCTGAGATTAGGAGCGCACACTTAAAGGGAGTGCTCCTAATCTCAGCTTGTTACCTGTATAAAAGACACCTGTCCACAGAAGCAATCAATCAATCAGATTCCAAACTCTGAGCAGTAGATCTAGGCTTGCATTTTGACTCAGAAAGTGATCTTGACTCTGAAAAGGTTGGTGACCACTGATCTACACTGATTGAAGTGGATTTAACAGGTGACATCAATAAGGGATCATAGCTTTCACCTGGATTCACCTGGTCAGTCTATGTCATGGAAAGAGCATGTTTTGTACGCTCAGTGTATGTGTCCGAGTCAATACCCTGCTATTGTCTCACAAAGCTGATGGGAGGGATCGATCTCACACATACACCAAGGTCTCAGTGTGACGTCCATATTAACAGTTAGCCAACTGGTTTTACTAGCACTGTGAAGTGGACTTCCAATCAGTGTCACTACAATGGACAAGCCTCTTTATTAACAGAAATGTATACAGTACCATATTTCTACCTGTAATGACATATTCTGACTTTCTCAGCTTCCTTTGTCCCTGCCAGTCAATTTAAATGATAGCTCTTATTTTTTTTAAGTGAGCATCTCTGTAGGATTGAAACAATTACATTGGCTTTTACAGCAACTGCTCGAAGCTGCTCGGTGTAACCTGCTCTATCATTGCAATCAATTACAGAAAGCGGGAACAGGGCTCAAAGCAGGGTCACGCTTTCATTTCAGAGGAGATGGTCTAGTTGTTCCTAATTTCAAACTGTTACAATGGAGATTCGTGGAAGGTAATATATACATTCGCTGAAGATGGTGTACACTTATGCTTTATTCATAGACAGGCATTTAACCCCAGGCTTTTAGGCTCTATACTAAGGTTAAATGTGTAGATAATAGCTAGGCAGAACACACTAAGTGTTTTTTTTATGTGGACTAAAGATCCTGCTTTAATCAGTCGTTGAATCTTTTGCTTTCTGCACATCGTAAATGTAAAAACAGACTTCCATCTGAGTGTGGGTCCAGACCCGCCATGCAGTCCAGCCACATTTATTCTGATTTGTTGCCGTGGTGCTCTCTTTGTTTACCGTAAAGCGGGTGATTTATGTCGGCTGCGCTTGGCAGGGCCTGAGCGTGGGCCAGTGGCGAGGACGTGGTGGTGGTGGTGGTGGAGGAGGTGGGGGGCGGTAGACGCTTCCGGACTGGGCGATGGTAGGAATAGGATCGTCTGATTTGTGTATTTTATGAAGCTTGTTTATGGGTCTGAATGGCTCTAATGGCTCCTCTTTTATGAGGCTTGTTTATGGGTCTGAATGGCTCTAATGGCTCCTCTTTTATGAGTCTTGTTT
The DNA here is from genome assembly GCF_964263955.1 of Coregonus lavaretus. Classification (NCBI taxonomy): domain Eukaryota; kingdom Metazoa; phylum Chordata; class Actinopteri; order Salmoniformes; family Salmonidae; genus Coregonus; species Coregonus lavaretus. The sequence continues at coordinate 8,403,734 of NC_140024.1, read as the reverse complement.
ATGGATCTGAATGGCTCTAATGGCTCCTCTTTTATGAGTCTTGTTTATGGGTCTGAAGGGCTCTAATGGCTCCTCTTTTATGAGTCTTTTTATGGGTCTGAATGGCTCTAATGGCTCCTCTTTTATTAGGCTTGTTTATGGGTCTGAATGGCTCTAATGGCTCTTTGTTTTCCCCTCCATGCAGCCGGCCAGCTGAGCCAGTCGGCCCACCTCTCCCTGCAGCTGCCTTACACCGTCCTGGGGCTGGGGCGCAGCGCCAACTTCCTGGACCACCTGTACGTGGGTATCCCCCGGCCCCTCGGGGACAAGGTACAGTATGGTGCGCTGCAGCACTGGGGGAGGGGAGCGGAGAGGAGAGGAGGGACATGCCAGACAAACACAGATAGGACAGGATGCAGTAGGAGCTACAGATGAAGTAGGAGCTACACAGGTCTAATAACTACAGCAGGGAACTGATACTGTTTCTAGTCACTGCACCCATGTGGAGAACACACCCAGAGCCACTGATAGTGACACTAACTCTACTGCAGGTTAATGTAAATGTTTCTTCCTGTTGCAATATGATAAGTTGATGGTCTATTATGCATTAAATAATTCATTATCTTCTTCGTTCACCCACTTTTGTGCTACCTCAAACATTGGCATGTGGTTTGGGTTTGTGTGGAGCGACAGCCTTCTCTCTCATATCGCGTGCCGTTTGAAATGCTGTTTGTTGGTTCCTCGATAGATTCCCCTGCGCGGCTTAGTTGAATTTAAGACGCTCTCTCCCGTTCCTCGCCTGTCAAAGAATAGAACAGAGGTCTTCATCAAAACGGATTTGCATTGCAAATTTCTGCCCATACCTTACTACCTTGGGAGCGAGGCTCGTACTGAGGAAAGCAGCTGAAGTACAGCAACGTGCTTGGTTGTCGCTCGCATCCTTTGAGTTATGCAAGAAAATGTTTCCACTAAGGTTCACATTTCCCTACACAGCAGTTAATAAAATCTTTATAATGCTTTGTATTATGCTAACCAATTTTTACCTTCAGAGGGTGTATGAATATGGTATCTTCAGTGCTACCTGTGCTACATACAGTGTACAAAACATAAAGGACACCTGCTCTTTCCATGATATAGACTGACCAGGTGAATCCAGGTGAAAGCTATCAGTGTAGATGAAGGGGAGGTGACAGGTTAAAGAAGGATTTTTAAGCCTTGAGACATGGATTGTGAATGTGTGCCATTCAGAGGGTGAATGGGCAAGACATAAAATGTAAGTGCCTTTGAACGTGGTATGGTAGTAGGTGCTAGGTACACCGGTTTGTGTCAAGATCTGCAACGCTGTTGGGTTTTTCACGCTCAACAGTTTCAATTACATTTACATTTTAGTCATTTAGAAGACGCTCTTATCCAGAGCAACTTACAGTTAGTGAGTGCATACATTTTTCATACTGGCCCCCCGTGTGAATCAAACCCACAACCCTGGCGTCGCAAACGCCATGCTCTACCAACTGAGCTACACAGTTTCCTGTTCAACAATGGTCCACCACCCAAAGGACATCCAGCCAAGCATTGGAGTCAACATGGGCCAGCATCCCTGTTGAATGCTTTCGACACCTTGTAGAGTCCATGTCCTGACGAATTGAGGCTGTTCTGAGGGTGCAACACAATATTAGGAAGGTGTTCTTAATGTTTTGTACAGTCAGTGTACACATTTAATGAACAGCTGTGTACATCTCACTGTCTCTGTGAGAGTTTGGAGAGGATAATATCTGTCTCTCAGGTCTGTCTCCAACCCTTCCTCACAGGGTGAAAAATGTAGGAGGCCATTTGAGGGTTTTGAGTGTGTTCTTCTACTCTCTCCTCCTGTACACACTTCTCAATCCCATGAGGTTTACTTCACTAATCAAGATTCCCTCTCTGCTCTCGCCTCCCAAAAACCCCACTTCACTCCCAACTTCAGACCCAGCGCTCTCCTTTGAAACATTCTCTGAAAACCCAGAAACGCTTTCCTCCTCTAAAACACAGACGTCTTCTCTTAGCCAAAGTGCCAGAAGCGCAGCCTGTCACTGTCTCTCACCGCCGTTCTGCATAAACCACACTGCATTGAAGAGCAAAATGTCAGCATTAGCTTTAGTAGGTTAAGAACTGCGACTACTAATGAACTAACACACTGTGCACAGTGAAGTAACACGATAAGGTGACTCATTCAGTGCATCATTATTCTCCTTAACCTATTTTACCTCAAACACAAACAATCACTAGCAATTATAAAATCCAAATCCCTGAATCTGCTGCTCTGATTTGCTTTGAGTCTTTGCCTTACGTAGTATTTGTATCTCTGAGCTATGTAGGTATGTCATGCTCTTTAATTGACATTTCTCATTGAGGAAGGAGTCATATGCATGGCTTCCAAACCCACACGATACTCCAGCTAATGGGACTGTAGGAAGTAGGCTGACACACCAAGGGGATACTTCAGCAGACCTCATTTATTTAATTTACTAGCCTGTGTGTATCTTAAATGCATGGCTTTAAATAGCTCGTGTATAGACATTTACATTTACATTTTAGGTAGCTAAAAACCCTGGGTTCTCATTAGGGTGGCTCTGAGTAAAAGAGGACACTGCGTGTGTGAGCGAGTGTGTTTCACTTGTCCCTTAATGTTGCCAAATGATTGATGTGTTGTCGGAAATGAGTCTCTCTTCCCTAGAGGACTCCGTGAGAAAGATGAATTTAATGATTGCTGGTGATTGCCATCCAGTAACAACTTGAAGAGGGAAAATTACCTTTGTAATTGATACAGAAACTGGCTTTGAAAAGCTTTTGAGCTTGAACTTCTAATAATAAAGTTCCTTAAACTCTGAACTAGAGAGGAAATTGTAGTGCAGTACTGTACAGGAAATGACTCAGGCCCTACATTGTATCTGCACTGAGAAGTGTGGGATATATTGCCTGCGTTGTGTTAACTTTGAACTATACTTTTTCCATTATTGCTAGCCCCTTCATTCTACCTCCCTGAGGCTCTAATAACATTGTTTCTGTCTTGCAGGACGTGAGGAAGCAGGAGTGGACAGCTATCATCCCCAACTCTCAGCTCATAGTCATTCCATACCCACACAACGAGCCCCGCAGGTACACACACACTCACACACATTCACACATCTGTACTTGGACACCCACAAACGTGCTCAGGCCATGTTTCCATGAATTTCTGTGTCATTCACATGAAGTCCTACCCCCAGGAGTGCCAGCAGATGGCAAAACCCCCCTCTCCGTATGGCCAGCTAACACATTCTCTCACCAACACATGGAACACGCACACTCTGACAATTGCTTGCACTTGCATATATATATATAGCTACTACACTAAGTTATTACTCAGCAAAACGCACCACATTGTGTAGATGCATACATCATGTACTGTTCATACATTACAGTGAATGCTCAATGTATAGCTAGCTGTGTAAAGAAGGTGTTTTCAGTGTCATAATCTCTATTGGGCACAGGTTAACGCAAGATATTGTGGCTAATTTCTGCATTGCCATTGATTGATATTTAATGTGTTTATTAGTTCTGATAGAATGTCTTAATGAAGTTCTCTCACAAGGGTTTTGGTTAATATTTGAGCAGGTGTAATGTTCTTCTTCGGCCATTTATTGTAGTATAATATCACTTTTCCACAGTCTGGGTCTGTTCCTGTTTTTAGTCAAACCATTCAAACGAACTCACTGTTCTCTTCAATAGTCACAAAATATGTGGATCGAAAGACCGGAAATGCTCTTGTCATTTTTTGTTTTGGAGATTTTTTTAGTTAAATGGTTCATTTCTCGATTCATTTTCACGTAATATGACATAATGTCACGGTATTTTTATATTTAGTGATTACAGAAACGTAATTGTCAAATAACACCTCAGATAAAGCAAAATATGCTAAATGTCCTTAATATAGCGCATTGACTCTTACCTTCTGATAGGGTTGGAAAAGATAAGACATACCTTTTGTATGAGTTTTATATAATGTAGTAGTTGATACGCTCTTTCTCTCTCCTACCCTTTCCCTCCTTTAGTTGGAGTGCAAAGTTGTATCTGACCCCCAGTAACATAGTCCTACTGACCGCCATCGCTCTGATCGGCGTGTGTGTTTTCATCCTGGTCATCATTGGCATCCTCCACTGGCAGGAGAAGGTAAGAACAGAATAACACAAATACATCTTACACCGTTTATCATCATCATTACCATCATTACTGTTGTAGTCAATAATAATGAGCACCATCAACCTCATCTCTTCTCCTTCATTATTAGTTGTACTGTCTTGTCATTTTTCCTCTTCTTCCTTGCATTCCTCCTCACTATCCTCTCCTCCTCCTCTTAATAGTCTGAGCCAAAGCCGGTTATGTTCTGGTCAGAGCAGTGAGTCCTCCTCACCGCTGCTAGTCCATAGTATCTGGTGGGGGTCTTCTCTTCTACTGGCCCTGGGGGGCTGCTGGGGGGCTCTGGTGCTGGTCCAGAGAGCAGGAGACCCGCTGTGGGCACAGGGCTCACTCAGAGAGGAACAGATGGGTCAGAACCAGCAGATGGGGCCCTGTCTTCTAGCCTCCCACAGAGCTCCCACATGGCTTTTAGAGGGCCGTAACCAGTGAGGACGCTCGGCTGTAATTGCTTTGTTCTGCCCCTTCAGCATATCAAATCTTTTGTTCATTATCCCTGTAAATATGCCCTCCAGGGAGTGTGTGGGTGTTGGTTGTCTTGCTACATTCCTGTGGGTGTTTATGAATTTTACATTGAGTTTTTAGGTAATCATATAACGTTTGAATTTCGCGTGTGAGAATTTGCATGTGTTTGCATGCAATTGTTGCCGACATGCGTGTGGTTTGTGTCCAGCGTGCCGTGCACACACACTGAGCAATTCATCCCCATCCCAGTGCAGCCGTGGCTGGTCTGGTTCTCCACCGAGCGAGGCCAGGCGACGTTGGCGTCTTCTCAAAGCCATCTGCTGTGGGTGCCTGATTATGCACGCAGTAAACCATAATTGCTCTCTGCTCAGCGAAGGGTTCCGGGAACACAAGCTTCATTGGAGTTGACACTGCATTAAAATAACATGTTTGGCTCCATATCGTAGGAACTGAGCCCAGCAATTATATTTTAGCAGAAAAAGAGAAAGGCTGAGACATGGCTCCTTGTCCATCGTTGATTGAATGATAATGTTCGTGATGGCCCAGGTAATGGAAGCTTAGGTAATAGCTAGCTGTTCATTTGTTCAGATGATTACTTGGCCAATTTTCTGTGCTTCAGTTCAGAGCCCCCTTCCCTTTCAGAGATACAGGTAACTGCCTAAATAAAGGTAACACCAACATAAAGTGCCTTAGTAGGGCGTTGGGCCAGCACGAGCCAGAACAACTTCAATGCACCTTGGCATAGATTCTACAAGTGTCTGGAACTCTATTGGAGGGATGTGACACCATTCTTCCACAAGAAATTCTATTATTTGGTGTTTTGTTGATGGTGGTGGAAAACGCTGTCTCAGGCGCCGCTCCATAATCTCCCATAAGTGTTCAATTGGGTTGAGATCTGGTGACTGAGACGGCCATGGCATATGGCTTACATCGTTTTCATGCTCATCAAACTATTCAGTGACCACTAGTACCCTGTGGATGGGGGCATCGTCATCCTATGGGGGCATAGCCATGGTAGCCAAAATAATGGCCTGCCCAGCATTTTTATACATTTGGTAAATATTTTTTTATATACATTGCTTAATTAACTCAGGAACCGCACCTGTGTGGAAGCACCTGCTTTTAATATACTTTGTATCCCTCATTTACTCAAGTGTTTCCTTTATTTTGGCAGTTACCTGTATATCTGCTTCATCCTATTACTGTTGCAGCTGATGAGTCTTTTGAATCTGCAGCCTGCTTTTGTGTTGGTATGACATCTCAGTTCTTGTGAGGTTGTGTGTTTGTTAATGTTGTATTGGGCTAGACTAGCCGACATCTCTGCTGTTGTGGGCCTTTTTGAGCGAGGGTACTGCCTTTGTTTGCTTTTAATGGGGGGGGGGGGGGTTTGTGACCCATTGTCATCTTTTTGTCTAGTCGCGTGTGTCATCTGCATTGTGAGTGTGCTTGCCTTGAAGTCATATCTGAGCCCGGCTGCTGCTGAGCTGTTGTATCTGACTCATTCTGCCCAGCACAATAACACACCATCATTGAAGGGGGCTCTCTTAGATAAGAGAGTCTAACCTTTCACGCAGGGGAAAATAGCATTTGGAAAAAGCTCCACATCTCCATAAACTTTTCCATTTGCGTTGCGGTGTGGAGTTGACCAGGTCACAGTGCGATGGGTGATTGACTTTTGATATTTACACTGACCCCTGCTATTTGTTCCATAAATCTCAATGGTCAAATAGAAGTCAGAGGCTGGTGAGAGACATAGTACCTCCTGCAACAGCCGAGACTCAGGAAGTGTTGTTAGAACACTGTTATATAAAAGAAAGCTAGCTGAAATTTGAATAAAACTGCCTTCTCTGTTTTAGCCTAGCTGTAAATCTGAGGTAGTTTGGATTCTCTTTATTTGTCAGGTAACTTTGGTTTCACACCTGAGGAATCGATCATTGTTTATTTGAGCTATTTGTATTTTGTGAGGGTTTAAACAGAATGCAGGGCTTTTCGAGGCGATGAAGGGTGCATTATGCCTCCACGTTGCATAATGCATACAATGTGACGAAGGTCTTATCCCATTTTGTCCTGCATTTTATGCTAGATGAGGCCCCATAGCCTTAGCAGTGAGTATGGATAGGTTACCGCATACAGTAGACCTTAAAAATAGGTAAAGCTATCGTGTTACTGAACTTCACATTCAATCAGAACAAGATTGTACACGTGTGTACTCAATCAGTAGGTTTCAGACCACTCAATAAATGTCACTAATATCGCACACGCAATAACGACACAATTATATCTCCTGAACACTCAATTATTTCCTGTTCATACACCACAATGAACTAGCAATATTGACAGGATTACAAGCCAGTTCACTGAATAATGAGACCTAAGGAGAGTATTACAGTATGTCCATGTACTGTGTACACTCCATAAAAACAAGTGTTAAGTAACTGAACACTCAGTCCTAAAGACTGTCTGCTCCCTTAAGTCCTGAACAACACCGATACGTCCGACAGACTCTCTGCTTAGATGTTGGTGTACTCCATCAGGACTGTCTGTCGAATGGGGAGTGATCCCAGAACAAATCTGTCAGCTTCATCTCCACTGCATTTTGAAGCCTCCCCTTTTTTCATCATACGTGCCTTTATGTGGTGCCTGTCGTCAAGGGAAAAATAAAAGAACAAAGCTCAAAATAAACGTTAATTATCCTCATTCATCCACAGAGAGTACATAATTGTACGTTGAAGAGATGTCACATTAACACTTGAAATAATGATTGCCTGCCTCAGATAGATTGACCACTCAGTAGGTCTGCTGGTTTCATTATTATTCTATAATGGTTTCAGCCCCACCTCTCTCTGACTGTTAGACTCTGTTTGTCTGTGACCCAGTGACCCAGTGACCCCTGACCTTTGCCCTGTGTGTGTTTCAGAAAGCGGACGACCGGGAGAAGCGACAGGAAGCACACCGGTTCCATTTTGATGCCATGTGAAGGAGCACAGGAAGAGATGGACCATGGGAAACAGTCATGCCTGCTTTCTGTTTTATTTCAGTTTGCTGGTCTATGGAATTGATTATTTATTTGATCCCCTCAGCCTCTTGAAGATGAGCCATTTAAAGTGTTTAGACATCCATTAGACATCATCAAATGTAAAAGAGACAGACAGATTACTTCTCTTGCACAGATTTGGTTGGAATTTGAACGTGTTCTTTTTTATTCACATTTCCTTATACATTTCAAGGGCCAAAATGATGGAAGAACCCAAATCTAAACAGGACTACTGAGTGAAATGACACTTAGTGATATCCCAGGGGATTTTTTCATTCAATGGTTTGGCTCAGCTTATTATGTATGGATGTCAAATGGGCACTAACAGTTTACGTCATGAATTCGTAATAATGTTTAAATGTTCAATCCAAGTCGTCCTAATCTGCAAAACACATTACAGATTTGTTTGTTTTGGGGGAAGCATTGCTATTGTAATGCTACTTGAAGTCTTATGTATGTCCAGTCATCCATTGTCTTCCTGTATGCCTTCTGTATGTCAGTCTGTAAAGGTTATTGTTTTCCATGGACTGCTATAGTGAGATCTTACACATAGAGTCCACTGACCCAAACAGGGAACTTACACTGGATGCATCCAATGTGCTCTACTGTATATAATGTGCATAGTCCATGGTCCATAATGAGGGTTACTGTATGTGTCAAGTTCATTATGTACTTTTCCCGTCCTTATTCCCAAATACCTGACACAGTGTCCTATCCTTGGTTGACAGCTCCCACTCCACACTGCTCTCACTCACAGTGGTATTGGAATGGCCTGTGCTACTGACCCCTCTGGTTTAGTCATGTCTTTAGCTTTTTAGATACGTTTTTCTCACTCTTAATAACCTTGTTCGTCTCACATGATAAACATGGTGTGTTTTTGGAATGCCAAACACTTGATTATGTGATCATGAAAAACTTCAACTTACAAGGGGAAATAGTTTTGGACTTTAACCGACAGAAACTGCAATCATCCTTATCACCAATGTCAAAGCCTTTTCTATTAATTATTTTATTTCATTTTGAATTAAGTGGGGCACTGTATTATTGGATGGTACTGGTCTAACATCCAAATATTTATTTTGCTATCATCTCATGTCTGTGGTTTGAACTTTTTTTATACTAATGATTAATAGTGATAAGTAATTGATTTTATTTTTGTGATTGTACATGTAATCGAAAATGTTCAACTGAATGATAATTTCTGTTGAATGTTTATGGGATGATGGGTTTAAAATTAAAGTGTTTATCATGCTTAATCCATGGTGGTTCTTACTTGTTTTGAATTCATTTAAATGTATTTCCATCTCACTTTTGCCTTCCATTTCATAGACTGGCATGGCCATTAGAAAAAGTAAATTCTCCTAGTGAGCTGATGACTCAAGAAACGATTGGAAGTGACAACTTGGCATAGCCTACGGTTTTGAGTTCTTTTTAGCTCATGCAGCATAATGTATTGCAATCTGGCACTTATGGTAAAATGGTAGTCTAATAAAATGGTAGCCATCATTTAAATAGCAGTTGATGTTTTACTGTCTGTTGATATTTTTCAACGATTGTCTTTTGGCAACAATTTACTGAGTAAAGATTATCCTGATTGTATGCTGTCAACTTTTCCGTTGTTTTTTGGGGGTGCGTAAAGCACATAACCCCATTGTAACTTGTTCCATTCGTTTTGTATTATATCAGACATGGCTCTGCTCAATTTTACCAACAAGCAGAGAATTGTAGGCAGGGAGAGATAACGCTGCGGATTTTACACTCGGTGATGGGGTGCATGCGTACAAGCTGCTCATTCACGCAAACATCGCCCAGAGCTTAAATGAGCCTTGTTTAGTGCCATTACTTCAGTTCAGCCAGAGACCACTCTGTGCATCTCTCTGTGCGCGTCTCTCGGATACTCCGCTGCTCAACCTCACTGGACAATACAACCTGCTTTAATAATAGTATATGTTGCATTTGGAACTACAAGACACCTATCTAGATGGAATTAACGTTGTATTTAATACTAATCGGGAGTGGTTGAAGAAGAAGCGCTTGTTTTCCTCAGAGGAAATTCAGAGTGCATGGTTGTCTTTCTGACTATGGAATTAAGGCGATCAATGAAAAGTTGGATTTTATGAACAGCGACTCATTGCCTTGGATCCATAAAATGGAGAGATAAAGCGTGTAACTCCCCAAGCTTAAGAAGGAGAACGTATTTGGCACCACCACACAGGGAGAGGAAATGCACAGAGGTGAGTTTTACTGAGCATCAGAGTGCTTTTGGATCGCATTTAAGGACCACTGATATGATACAGAAGGCTAATAATCCCTCGCATCGACTGTGATATAATTCATCCCTTATTCTTCTGCAATATAGGCAAAACTCATCCTTACCAAATGTCTCCTGTAGCTCAGTTGGTAGAGCATGGCGCTTGCAACGCCAGGGTTGTGGGTTCGTTTCCCACAGGGGGCCAGTATGAAAATGTATGCACTCACTAACTGTAAGTCGCTCTGGATAAGAGCGTCTTGCAAATGACTTAAATGTAAATGTCGACTTAAATGTAAATGTCTCCCGTTTTATTTTATTTTGCGCCAAGTTGTTTTATTGTGTTCATGTTTGCAAGTAGTGAATGGGATCGCCATCTGCAGGTTTACTTATATTCAGTTATATATTCTATTAGCTTTTTAGACTACTGCAATGGGTTATCTTTGAAATGTGCCAATATGCCAATATCCTCTCTTATAAAATTTGACATTTGCGCAAGGCTACACAATCCGGAAGAATGCATTCCAATTTAGGCTGCTTTTCTGTTAACACCTAAGGTCGATGTCTAAATATCTAAATAGTATTTTTTTAAATCCCCTTAAAGAATATATAGATATATGTTATTTTGCATTGGATGCGTCTCGATCCACCTGTGTAACACTTCTGCATCTGTGGTGACAGGGCTTAGACTCTTATGCGTTAATAACTTGATTTCTGAACTCAAGTCATGTGTGATGAATACATATGGTATCGGCAAATAGCCTAATGTATGTAGGAGTTGAAAATCGCTGTGTTTTAGCAGAACTGCGCCTGGGAGCGTGGTGCTGAAGTGACAGTTCCTGCTGATTAGCGCCACATCTGGGACAAGGCCACAGCTGCGGTTTGCAGCTCATTTTAAGCCACGATATTCTGCTCTGAAATCATTGTGTTTTGTACTGTACTGTAGGCCTATTATTTAAAGGTACTGTCAAGTATTGTTTAAGACACCTAGCCTGTAAACTGCACTGAATCTTATCACCGAGGGGGAGAACCTCATGTTGAGCTCACTTCAGTAGGCCTGGGCTATTTCAGTCACGAAAGGCACGAAGTCTAGTCGTCTAAATAGTATTAACAACAACTGACTGTAGCGTTCTAACTCTGTATAGCCCTATGTTTCATTTTTGTAATATAATTGCAGAATCAAAATCAAAATGCATCAGCCAACGTCCAACAGGGACATATCTATGCTTTTTGGGTTCATTTAAACAAGCAATGTGGTAGGCCATCCATTTTTATTTAAAATGCTCTCCCACTCATGTTCTTCAGGTAGTGTAGGCTATCTTTTAAAGGCATTCAACCTTTTCGAATCAGACCTACAGGCCCATTCAAAGCTGTTTGAACCAATTGTGTTCTACAATGAATGCCTGCCATAGACTGCTTTTAAGAGGTAGTTCTGGTGGTCCCCCATAGTGGATTAGTATCCAGAAAGGACAAATCTATGTGAATAGACTTATAGTCAGGCCATGCATGGAAAGGTGTGTGTGCACGGTGTGGCCTTTTGGCCTTCAACGTATCAAGGCCGGGAAGAGAGAGGGTGTGTGTTTAAATTCTGTATAGTAGAGAACATGCTGTCTGATATCTTTTTGCAAGCCTGGGTGGCTGTAGTCAATCCATGTTTCATTATGCATCTGTCAGGCTCACGCTCGCGGTTTAATGTGATATAAGCAGCACAGTCAATTAAAATCCGTTGGGGGTAAACCTACGTCGGCTTATCTGGAGAAGACAGTAGTGTTGTGGGCTGAAATGTGCACAGGGGTACTGCGAGCAGTTTTAGCACTGATATAATACACAATGCAGTGCTGTTGCTGCTGCCTCCGGATGCCTGTCTCTCATTGTGGCATCACGCCTGCGAGCCTTATCCCATTTGTTCTGGTGCTGTCTTCATTCAGGACAGGATGCTGGAGGGCTGGCGATGCTCTGATAGGCCTGACGATGTGGGCCTACCAATGAGTGCTCCCTGTCACACCATCAGAGGACAATATGATAACACATACACAGATATACAGCCTTCTTTATTTAGCTGTAACTGGTATGGAGGAGATAGCTCTTTAGGCATCAATCTGAATTCGGCTTCAGGCTTTTGGTTATAATATGTCTTGGGTCCGATAAGAGGCTTTTTCGATAAGCTCTCAATGGCACAACCTATGAAATATAATGGTAGGGATACATCTACAAGACCAATGGATCAATATTCTGTCAAGTATTGTTGCACATCATGCACACTTGGTGCATACAAGTTCATGAATTGCAAGATGCATCTTTACTGTCAATGTCATTGGCTCTTTCACTGTGTGTGTGTGCTTGTGTATGTGTGCTTGTGTGTGTGTGTGTGTGTGTGTGTGTGTGTGTGTGTGTGTGCTTGCACTGTTATGTTAGGTTATTATGGATATAAGTAGGGCTGTAATTCTTAATGCTGTCCGGTCTGCATCACAGCTGTTCCAATAATCACACATACACCATTTAGTAAAAAAAAAGAAAAGGTTTATAATTATTCACCCAACAGAAAAGAAGGCATGTTTCTCATTTAAACTGGTAATTACTATTTCCTACCTTAACTAGCAGATTTCAAGCTTCACATAATTGCTTTTTAATGAGGGATGTGTGAGCTAGTGTGTTAGATTGCCTATTATTTCAATACTTTGATTACATTGTTTTCACCTGTTCCACTCGTATTAAATGGTACTTTTATGAAACATAAGGGTGCAAATCATTGACATTGTAATGTTTTTCTCTTGCAGCCTGGGTACTCCTTATTCTGATAGAAGAGGGATTTGCACTGGCACAGAGAACTAAAGGTGCGTCTCCTGTTGTCATCATGTCAGATTATGGGGGAATAATTGGTCACGTTGTAGCACATAAATCATTTTCACTGGCAGAATCACAATAAATGGATCTAATCCCATACATATCCCAATTCAAACATGGTCTTGATTCTTTTCACTGTCTTTTATCAGAGTCCTTTTCTCAGAATGAAGGCAGTCCACCTCAGAATCTTAACGAATGTGGCACCTGGGTCCGCAACATCAACGGGGGAGTCTTCACATCCCCCAACTACCCCAACACATACCCCCCTAACAAGGAGTGTGTTTACATCTTGGAAGGTACATGTCTGTTTATGCCCGCTCACACAAAGATAGCCTCAGCAGTGCCTTAGAATGTGGATAATAGCTTCTTATTGGTTTGTTGCAATTTTGACAGCCTGTCAGTCACTATATACACCTTGTCAGAGTCATGTCATCCAAAAGTCCCAAACCTATATGATTGTGGTAAAACTCAGCCGAGACTGACTAGGAACTGATAGTGTGATTTCATCAGTCTGAGGAAAATTGAAGACTTGGTGAAGCTCAAGGGCTCCCTCTGTGGATACATCAACTAGCATAGCCATGGAACCTACCTTGACAAATCAGCATTTACATTTTAGTCATTTAGCAGACACTCTTATCCAGAGCAACTTACAGTTAGTGAGTGCATACATTGTTTATTTTATTTTATTTTTCATACTGGCCCCCCATGGGAATCAAACCCACAACCCTGGCGTTGCAAACGCCATGCTCTACCAACTGAGCTACATCCCTGCCGGCCATTCCCTCCCCTACCATGGAGGACGCTGGGCCAATTGTGCGGTCGCAGCCAGCTACGACAGAGTCTGGATTCGAACCAGGATCTCTAGTGGCACAGCTAGCACTGCGATGCAGAGCCTTAGACCACTGCGCCACTCGGGAGGAGTGGTGCAGTGACATTGACAATCCAAATAAGCAGGGCTTAACAGGGCCAATTCTCCAGATCATCATGACTCAAACCCAATAATGAATTGCTTCATCTCTCATCTCAAAAGGTCTTACGAGGGTGAGACACTCAATACTCATCAGTCAGAAGTGTCAGTCAACCTGGTTTATATTTCACAATTTATGGCTTTTGTCTCTCATATTATGTGACTTTTGGTTGTTGATTGTGTATTACTTCTATTGTTTCAGTGTGTTGTTGTATTGAGTTATCAAGCTAAGCTGTGCAACACTATCTTTGGTATGTATCTAGCTAATTTGAATTGAGAGCTCTTGTTTCTAATCCTTACCAGGGGAAATATACATGTGATTTAGTGTTGTGATAACAGTAGTGCCAGCTTGGCTGAATCTGTACGGTAGGCATCCATCATTTATTCCTGTTTAAAATAGTGACATTATTGCTTCCCACATACTTTCGAAGTACAGCTCATTTGTTTCGGTATGTGTGCTGGCGGTGACATTATTTGTGTCAGTGTGGGTGAGTTAGTGACATGATTTGTCTTTACATGTGTGTCTGAGCTGTGACGTCATCATTTAAATGATGGTATCATTTGTTGCAGTTCAAAGGCATTACCCTCTCTTATCAATTTTTCTACCGTTTCCCATTTTATCATAGCAGGCAGTCTGATGTATATGTAATTCATCTATGAAGACAGGAATTAGCTGGCTTTTAAAAAATGGTATGTGCAAGTGGGAGTCATGTTGATTCTGGGAGACTACTTGAGCCAGTCATGTAGGGTGGGATTTACATGATGTGAACTTCTAAACTCAAATGTATGGTCAAAGTTTTGTGTTTTGGTTCAGAACCTGTAAGGAAACATGCTGACATGTCAAGTCATGTCAAGTCATGTGTGTATGCATCAGCAAATGTGCGTTAGTGTAAGGGCCCAATTCAACACGTATCACCAAAGTTCAGCGCTACAGCGCAATTGAAATGTAAAGGCAATGTTCTCACGTTTGTGGAGACTGCATTCATGGTAAATGCTGCATATGTCGGCTCAATAAAAAATTACCTTTACATTTGAAGCAGGCTATAGCGCTGAACTTCAGCGATATGGATTGAATCGAGCCCTAAGCATGGGTACCTTTGTGTATTTATGCAGGCATCCATAAACTGGCTGTGCAGTTTAGCAGATTTTTAAACAAGTTTGTATGCAAACTGAGACCCTGCTGTACTGGTAAACGCAGTCCATGGAGCAAAGCCTTTTAGCAAAAACTAAACCCAACACACCCCTAATACTCCTCCTCCTCCTCTATCACCTCCTCCAGCTCTCCCTCGTCAAAGAATCCAGTTGGCCTTTGATAAGAACTACTACATGGAGCCCTCCTTTGAGTGCCGCTTTGATCACATCGAGGTACGGGATGGTCCGTTTGGCTTCTCACCGATCATCGACCGCTTCTGTGGGTCGAAGAGCCCAGGCCTGGTCACATCCACGGGCCGCTTCATGTGGATCAAGTTCACCAGCGACGAGGAGCTGGAGGGTGTTGGGTTCCGTATCAAATACACCTTTATAGCAGGTACACCTGTTCTCAGTTAGAGCTAGCCTACTGGGCATATCATCATTACATACACATTCATAGGTGTGGATAAGAAGGACTACAGCACATCCACAGATTCACTGTCAAAGGCCATCCAATTTTATACACTAGGACACTGAAATCAGCGTCTCACATCGGGCCACAGATATTAGCTCCCAATGGTCTTCCCCAGTTTATCTGGCTTACTTTAATGGGATCTTATCACTTTTCTTTACTCGTGAATTCCAGCTCTGTGGATCAAGACTCATGTGCTTTCCTGTTTATAATTTCAGACCCAGATTTTCATCTGCATGTGGGTGGACTGTTAAACCCGATTCCAGGTAAGCTCTTCAATATTTCACCGGTGTGTCCGATCCAATTTGAAGAGCTCGGTGCTCTAAAGCTTACTGGGTGCAATCTTTCACTGACACATGCTCTCTCACACACAGAGACACCTCTCTTTCTCCTCTCTCTCACTTTCTCTCTTTTTCTCCTTTCTCTCTCTCCTCCCCATCTCTCTCTCTCTCTCTCTTCCTCTCTAACATCTCTCTTGTTTTTTGTTCCCGTTTTTCTATCTCTTCCCTTATGCTCACCTTTCCTTCTTCTGCAATCCTTCTGTTATCCATAACCCCCCTCCCCTGTCCTCACCTTTCTCTCTCCTCAGATTGTCAGTTTGAGATTGGTGGCTATGATGGTGTTATCCGCTCCAGTCAGGTAGAAGAGGAGGATAAGATTAAGACTGGTGATGCTCTGGACTGTATCTGGACCATCCGCGCTCCTCCTCAGTCCAAGGTGAACATCTTGTTCCCCCGCTCCTTCTCTTCAGTGGCTAAATGGGTCATCACGTCACTCACTGCAGAGGTCCAGCCACTGAAAAAACACCAATTGATTAGAACACAAGAGACTGGGAGTAAGACATACCAGTCCCCTGACCCTCTTTCTGCTGTGGAAACAATGAAGGGTATCTCAAATTAGCAGTAGCCTAACCAGGGCAGAAGGTATTAGGCCAATGATGCAGAAATAGCAGAAATACAGAATCAGCAGTACTGGGAATTAAGCTAAAAGCATCCTCTTGACGTCTGCAGTCTTACGAGTTCAAATGTGCTAAAGAGGCTGGATTGTTCCGGGCTGAATTCACAAGGTGCTCTCTAGAACGATACAGAGACAGGTTAGATATGGACAGAATGTTAAGATTAGAGCCTATCCTATGGGTGCAAAGCAGCAATCTTGTACTCAAAATATTTAGTTGTACAACTCTTCATCTGAGGTCAATGATTCCCAGTGGTTGTGTGCTATACAATTGGGCTAAGCCTACCAGGATAGGCTTAGCCCAAGTATGAGTGTATTATCCTGCAGTACCAATATCCCTTTTTAAATGCTTCAATTTTCACTTAATTTGGGTTAATTTCTTTCTGAATGTCAGCAGAGTAGCCATGGTTCTGTGTTGTGATGTGGTGATTTCTGGCTGTAGATTTACATTCGGTTCCTGGAATACCAGATGGAGCACTCCAACGAGTGCAATAAGAACTTTGTGGCAGTGTACGATGGCAGCAGTGCCATAGAAAACCTAAAGGCCAAGTTCTGCAGCACCGTGGCTAATGACGTCATGCTAGCCAACGGGGTGGGAGTGGTGAGGATGTGGGCCGATGAGAAGAGCCGACTCAGCCGCTTCCAGATACTCTTCACCTCATTCGTCGACCGTGAGTGTTCTCCTTATTTTATCAGAAATCTTACTTGCAGTTATTGTGGGCCGTCTAAACCAAGAGTTAATATGGAGATAAATAATTACGATCAGTCTGGGTACTTTATCAATTGGCAGGTCCTATGTTTTTTATTCTCATGATTTAGTGGTCAGTATTTTGGCCAGACACACAGCAGATTTATGGAAGGTTGGAAGAGATAGATGGGGCCAACTGACTACTATTTGTATTGATTTATTGACGACATCTACATCCTCTGAATAGTAAATAACTGACTGACATTCAACTCTTATTTTAGAAATGGAAAGTTAATTAAAGTTGCATACTAAGCAGTGATATCGCAAAGCCAATTATTTTCCCTTTGCTGAGTACCTCAAAGAAAATGACAAGTTATTGATATGCAGGTAACAGTGTAACACATTGGCCATAATTATGGGTCATCATTCACAATGGACAAATGGGATTTATCTTCCATTGATGAATGGAAAAGCTGAATAATGTGTTATTATTATGTTAGTAAATTAGCTTTTTTTGTTTAACCCTTTACACTCTTGGCCTATATGGATAGGGCTAATTTGAAATGTTTCTTAGGCTTTCACAAGGAAATTCAGAGAAACAGATAGTAATTTTGGTGTGCACAGAAAGGAGTCATGAGTGCATTCAGGTGCATGTTCTGTGGCAAATTTTCTTCACAATAGACAAACATAGGCTCATTCTGTTCAGAACAACCCAGGGTATGACGCCCTGTCATCTTGTAACTTGACATCAAACATAGAGATCATAAACGTTGACACTGTATATGACATTAGTTTTATGATATGGAAATGTAAAGTGCACATTTGGACTCACAGGTGTTTGGCATGCTTGTATGACATCAAAGCGGTATTTATTGCAATCCTCAATGTCTCATCTTTCAAAATACATCAAGTCCTTTTAATTTATCGCATTTCCCTCACTAAGACAACAAAAATGTGCAAATGTTGCCCAATTAGCGGGAGGGATGAGGCAACTTTTTGTCGCGTGCAGTGCTCAAGTTCAGAACGGCTGTCAGTCAAAACCCGTACAGCGCTGTGAAGCGCAGAGCCTGACCCCTGACATAATTTATAGCATGTTACTGTACAGCCACTGCGTTCCAATGTAGGTGCGTATCAGTGTCCAAATCTGCCATTTTCAACGCGTATACGGTTATGAGTGTAAAGGGTTACAGAACTTCTGAAGGAAATTGGTGTGTTTTTTCCACATCTCATTTAAATAAAAGACATGTATTTGTTTGAAACCTATCACTAGATGATTTAATTTCAGAGAGACAAATAGATATATCCGCCTCATTCTCAGAGAAGAAAGTAGTACTGCAAGGTTTTACACAGTCAAATGTGACAAATAATTAAATTTTTATTAAATAACTGTATAAATTATACATTTATGACATCAATATTTAAAAATAATAATATATATATATATATATATATATATATATATATATATATATATATATATATATATATATATGTCAAAATTAGTGCACTATATAGAGAATACGGTGCTCTGTGGGACGAGACCTAATTCTAACCAAACACTATAGCATGAGGTTAGATTTACGATGGGTTTCATTTATATGTTAAATATACATTCCAGCTAAACAATGGATATATAGTATTTTGCTAAATCTATTAATTAAAATTCTGAGGACAGTAATATTTCACACACATAAAGGTACCCATAACCATTAATTTCTCATGAAAAAAAATAACTAATGTGAAGAATTAGTCAATATAGAGTTTTGAAAATAAACTCTTCAGTTGTTCCTCCGCCATACTGTAATATGTTCATTAAATGCCTGAATAATCAGAGGTATATTAATTGCTGTATTCATTTTGGATATAATTTTTTATTCCCGTCGCTGCAGCACTTAATTACCTTTTAAATTCAACAGAGATGTTTTTTAAGAGAGCTCTTAAAACTTTCTGACGCACATTAAACAAGATCACATATTTCATAATGTTTGTCTTGCATTTTAAATTCATGTTGTCCCAACGTCATAGACCGGGGTTCAATTAAAGGACAAAACAGAGACATTAATCTTAGTAATCAGTCAAGCCACTTTTACCCACACTATCACCTTGGATATTTTAGTCCTTATCCTTCTCAGAACATGCAGAGTCCTGTGCATCATCATTTTCATTACCTCTGTGGTTCTGGGCTCTCTCAGGGGGAACTGAGAAGATGGGGAACACGAACCAACGCTGACACCCCAGAGAGAGAACAAGCTTTTTGAAGGCGAGAGATGTCTAATCGGTTTGGAAGTGAGCACATAGTCAGGGGAGCTCCATGCACTCAACGGGAGACGGAAGGCGTCTTATGACCCCTTCATCCTGCTGTCAAAACCGCTTAGCCTCGCGGCAGTGGAGGGGAATGGTTTGGTGTTCGGCCCTAAACAGCGTGTATGTGTCAGGGGTGTAGTGGGACCTGGTGGGGGCTATTGTCTACCTTGCTGTAGTACTGGCTGATGGGGTTTGAGGTGTGTATGGGGGGGGATTTGGGGTGGCAAGCTGCTCAGACCGCTGATAGAGATTGGGGGGGGGGGGGGGGGGGGGGGCAGGAGGAAGGGGGGTGTAAGTGTGTGGCGGGGGGTAGCCTGTTAGGACCCACAGAACCAGCCTCGCACATCCATCTCCTGGGCCCAGCAGTCACGTTCAATTTACCAGCCTTCTCGGCTGTCTCGTGACTAGCATTGTAAGAGCTAGTTTAGTCAGGAGTCTCAGCGCGCCTGGCCATCTGTGCCTCGTGATGGCCGTCTAAATTGATTTACTGCACTCCACACTACGCTGTTTTTCCACTCTACATGGTTGCTAGGAGAAGCAGCCATTTCAATTGCCGATCATGTCATGCCACCTGTAAATGATGATATATGGTTTCAAGTTGCACACATCTAGCGTTTATTGCAGTAGTTTTCATCTTTAATAACTTTACCTTGTCTCTTGTTTCAGCCCCGTGCAATAGCAACACATTCTTTTGCCATAGCAACATGTGCATCAATAACTCATTGGTGTGTAATGGGGTTCAAAATTGTGTCTACCCCTGGGATGAGAACCATTGTAAGGGTGAGTGAAACTTAAATTTCCCATCATCTATTTTTAATAATTTAGTACTTTTATAATGTGGTAAATTGACTTATGACAACCAAACCATTATAGTAGACTTACTGTTTTTTCCCCTTCACAAACAGAGAAGAAATCCAATGGCCTGTTCCATCAGATCACTAATACCCACGGCACGGTGATCGGCGTGTCCTCAGGCGTGGTTCTAGTCCTACTCATCATCTCCATCCTGGTCCAGATGAAGCAGCCTAGGAAGAAGTTGGTAGCCCGCCGGCCAGTCTTCAACAAGGCTGGCTTCCAGGAGGTCTTTGACCCTCCCCATTACGAGCTCTTCTCCCTCCGTGACAAGGAGATCTCCTCTGACCTGGCCGACCTATCAGAGGAGCTGGAGAGCTACCACAAGCTGCGCCGCTCCTCCACCACGTCGCGCTGTGTCCACGAGCACCATTGTGGCTTGCAGGCCTCGGGGGGCAGCATGAAGCAGAGCCGCACCACCCTCAGCTCCATGGAGCTCTCCTACCACAACGACTTCTCCAAGCCCCCGCCCATGAAGACCTTTAACAGCACCTATAAGAAAAGCTGCTACGGCTACCAACAGACTCACGACTGCGCCGAGAAGGTCATTGAAGACCGCGTCATGGAGGAGATCCCCTGTGAGATCTACGTCCGCGGCGGAGCGGCGGGGCCAAGCGCTGGAAGCGCTGGGCCAGGAGGCTGTGGCACCCTCAGCTCCCGCAATGGGGGCCGCAATAACACCAGCATCGTCGACCCCCAGCAGCGCTCAATGTCCATGGACTTCTAGGTGAAGAGGGGAGAGGGGGGAGAAAAGGAGGAGAGGAACCTGACTCTCATTTATTTTATTTTTTCCTTCTTTTGATCAGTCTAATAGGGAGGAATCTCGCATGCAGATTCAGCCTTTCCCCTGTATGCTCAAAAGAACTGGACACTGCCACACAGGGGAACAGAGACAGATGAAAACGACTTTAGACTGTTTCCTGTATTTACATTCATTCACATGCCAAGCACAGATATAGTATGCTTCTCATAACTTATGTTAGTCTTTATTTTTGTCTATGTACTGTATATTAAAACCAGAGTATCAAGCTTCATGTTGTTGCTTGGCTTTTAACCCATTAATTTGGTATTGTTTGATTTGATAAAAATGTGCATATATGATGACAATGATGTGATGCAGGTTATGATTACCATACACACATCCACACACATGCAGAGCCCCAACGAATATTCTATGTCTTGAGGGAACACAGTAAATATACATTCAGAAGTGGCAGATTTTCATTTAGGATATCTAGACAGAGGAATAGATGTGTTTTCTGTGTGTTTTTTAACATCTTGGGTCCATTTGGGGATTCGAGTTCAGATGCGGACTATAGTGGTGAACCCAGAGGATATAAACAGGGGGAATCTATAAATGGATTGGGATGCCCACACAAACTCATTGGATACAGGGTTGAGTTTCCATGAACTTTTGACAAGATAGACAAGAGCTAAAAGGGCCATTCAGGAGTTGATAACAAATTCAGAGTGATGTGAAAAAGTAGCCTAAATAGGCTAGCGACTTTTAATTCAGAAACGTTGATATACCTGAATGGTGGAATAAGGACTACACAGATGAGATTTTGTCTTCTGAACTGTTGTTTAAAACAAGCACAACCTGTTTCATCAAACAGACAGACATGGGCCACCATTTATTATTTTGATCACTGGTTGTAGGATTTCATTGTTTCATTAAAAGAGACCTTACTCACCTACCTGTGTCTGCCTTTCATTTCATAAGTTAACACTGACAGTTGCTCTGTATAATAAAAATTTCCAAAACCACACAACAACTTAATGAAACAGCATGGGAATTGCAAATAATGATAATACCCTGAAGTGAAGTTTTTGTTTTGTTGATGTGTACAAATACATAGTATTCTTAGCCATTTTAGAAGAATTTCAAATTAGTCTCCAATTCATATTATGTATATTGTAATTAATTACCATAATTTACTCTGCTCAGATCTATAAAAATTTATTTATATGATTATATTATACATGTAACAGATGTAATAAAACAATTTTTGACTGAGTTGCGTGTAACCGGACCTTTTAAAATCCATCTTCAATCAAAATTATCTCTGTAGCATGCAGTGTATAGGATCTTATGTCCATTAATGTCTGTAGTAATCAATGTCAATTAAATGTAATTTCACTTAATTTACTGTAACACCATTGTCAGATGAGACACACAAAACACAGAGACAGACATAAGCCATTGAGGCCGATTCTCTCACTCCACCACCCAACATTCCAACCCCCTCTCTCTGCTGTCATGTTGCATTAGACATTATGAGAGCGCTAAGGGCTTCATCTGTCTTAAAAAGGCAGAGGACAGACACAGAGGACCACAAGTACCAATGGGGTCTGAAGCTACAATGAAGCCCTAAAATTGCTACAACAAACATCTATGAATGTAGTCACAGAAGTCAACAGAGGGTGCTGTGGTGCTTTTAATTCTCAATCTGCCTAAATTGAAATAGACCCATAAACATTTAATACTCAAGTGTCCTTTTGTCCCAGGCATTACAACACCTCGTGGATACGATACACAACATATACCCAATGATATGATGATGTAGGCCTAGATGTAAAGATATGGTAGAAGGTGTCAACCAAGAGAGAACAAATGACTCCTGAAGTGTATACAGAAATATGCAGACTGCGCAAAAACGGTGTGTATGAGTGCATGTGCGAGCTTGTGTGTGATAAGATGACAAAAACAGACACAATGTCACTAAACTGGTGAGCAATGTAAAATACCTGAATCAATTTGACATGTATAATGGAGAGGAGAAAATGGATGAGGTGAAAATAAGGAAGTAATCATAATTGAGATGCACCCTTTTTAAACGCCTGGAGAAAGGTTAAAGTTGACGCAACGTATGACGTTTTCGACCGGTCTTCTTCTTTTTCTTCTCGCTTCCCGTGCAGAAGGTCCTTCCCTTAGCTTCATCATGGCAAACGTTGTCGATACTAAATTATATGACATCCTAGGTGTGTCCCCCACTGCCACTGAAAATGAGTTGAAAAAGGTAACGTTGATTGTATCTCCCGATTTATCGAGTCAAATTCAATCTAGGTGCTGTGGAGTTTGAATTGTTCGTAGAAACAGGAAATAGGTTATTCTGGCTAAAAGCTAGTCTGGCCTAGAAACGGTAGCTAGCTAACGTTAGCTAGTTTGACTAGCTAGCTAGCTCTATGTTTCTAGCCAACTAGCGCCAATCAGCAAATTCGTCTCAAATTTGTGTCCTGTACTACCATGTATCTGCCTTACTGTTTTAGTTAACTACCTCTGTCTTTGGCGCAAAGTGTTTGGGTGTTTGTACTTTGCGCTTGTTGGCGCTAGCTTTCAATGATGTTGATGGCATCTTATAGAACGTCGCTTTGAACGAACGCCTTCGAGTTAATCTTTTTGTACAAGTTAGCATGTGGTTGGTAGCGAGAACGTTGGCACTATTCCCTGTCTTTTGGTTTAGAGTCCGCATAATACATCAGACATTGTTAAATATTAAACCGTTACTGTATCAACGCGTTTGATCGCATTGGATTAGCAGTTTGTTTTACCTTTTTCCAGACTGGTACTAGCTAAGACAATGGCTAGCTAGTATATAGCTAACTCTCGTGCGACTGTCTGCTGGTAACAGATAAGACGCAACCAAGTCGCCTCAACCAGGTTGCTATAAATAAGGTACAATATTCAAGGTTACTCTGGTTTGATCTGTTAACGTTAACTAACTGTTAGCTAACGTGTGCCACTAAACTAGTTAGCTGGCTAGTTGCGCAATTTAGCCGGCTAGCCTACGACGTTAACTGTTATCTCACGTGTTTACAGTTTAATTCACAGTAACGTAATTTTGGGGCCACATCTCCAGGTCGGACATTTTGGGTTGATTTTGTTATGGAAATTCTGATGGATAGCTGGTTAATAGTTGTGATTTATAATCATTGTAACTGTTTAGCCAGTAGCTAACTTGTGTCATTATGAGAATAGCTAGCTAGCTGGTCCGTCAACACGCATTATGCATATAGTAGCTAGCTGTCTTCTGCAGTTTTTTTCAAATTCAAATTACTAGCTAGCTTATTTAGGCCAGCTAACTAACTTTACCGTAAAAAGTAACGTCAGATTCCTGTCAATATTTCACTGATGGCTACTACTGGGATTACGTAAAAAGTGGAAGGCCCGTGGTTATACAACTCATTGGCTAACACTAGCTAGCATAAATAATCGAAACCAGTGCCTTGAACCAATGCTTGTAATGTTATGTTTTATTCATGTGCTTGCCTTTTCTTTCAGTCATACCGGAAGCTAGCAAAGGAATATCACCCCGATAAAAACCCAAATGCTGGCGACAAGGTATTGAAATGGCTTTAAGTACATTTTTTGGGGGAGGGATAAGATGTGAGGAAAGGGTTCAATCATTCCTTAAACTTCTGAGTAACTACATCATGAATGTTATCAAATATCTGTAAATGTCATACAACTTAATGTACACACTCTCCTTCAAACAGTTCAAGGAGATCAGTTTTGCGTATGAAGTGTTGACTAATCCAGAGAAGAAGGAGCTATATGATCGCTATGGGGAGCAGGGACTGCGGGAAGGAGGTGGAGGTGGTGGGGGAATGGATGACATCTTTTCACACATCTTCGGCGGCGGACTCTTTGGCTTCATGGGCGGGCAGGGGCGCAGCCGAAATGGTGGTAGACGAAGAGGAGAGGACATGGTTCACCCACTCAAGTAAGCTTAGTCTATGGATTGGTGGTGTCAGATCTCTTGAGTGATTATCAAAAAAAGATGTCTGACTGTTCAAGTGGCCTGTGTTTCTATGACCTTGCTACGGTCTCTAATTAAGCTCTTTGGTTTTTAAGAGTTTCACTGGAAGACCTGTACAATGGAAAAACAACTAAACTGCAACTGAGCAAGAATGTTCTTTGTGGCACTTGTAATGGGTAAGTGTTTCCACATTCTTCCAATGGTAACTGCAACAATTTTCCCTCCAAATTACTTCTCTAGCTCACATGAAGCAGTGTTGAGGTCTTGCTTTCACTGCCTGTCAATTATTGCATCATACATGTTGATCATGTAGGTTTGTTGGTGTGTTAGACAAAAAGTTATAACTTCTTCTCAACAGCCAGGGTGGGAAGACTGGCGCGGTTCAGAAGTGTGTGGCCTGCAGGGGGCGTGGTATGCGCATCATGATCAGACAGTTGGCTCCTGGGATGGTCCAACAAATGCAGTCAGTTTGTACTGATTGTAATGGAGAAGGTAAGCAACAGTACCATTTAGGAACCATACACTTGCAGTACCCAGCTAGGTGTGAAAAGGCTTTGCCCCCTCCTTAGACTCTGAAACTTCTATTGTTATACCTACAGGTGAGGTCATCAACGAGAAAGACCGCTGTAAAAAGTGTGAGGGCAAGAAGGTTAGCAAGGAGGTGAAAATCCTGGAGGTCCATGTCGACAAGGGCATGAAGCATGGGCAGAAGATCACCTTCGGAGGGGAAGCTGACCAGGCGCCTGGGGTAGAGCCAGGAGACATTGTCCTCGTCTTGCAAGAGAAAGAGCACGAGGTAGAGATGAACTGCTGTGCTCTGGACACCATGGTCCCCACTCCTTAAGACTACGTCTCTTGTTGATTAAAGGCAATATTACAATGTATAAACATATTAGTGAAGGTGTAAACTTGTTATTACTCAGCTATTATGTCTCACGTCTATGAGGAATTGAGGAGTATAGATGGAGAATGTTGAATGGTAGTTGGTTGAACAAAAGCGGCCAGATGGCTGTGTTGGGTCCTCCAGCACTCTTGACTGGGATCCTTTGGGAGCAGATTGCAGTGACGGCACGATGCTGTTAGGCCAATGTGAACATGCTGTAATCCAGTTTCCAGTACTGGCCTCCCACCCTCTGAGCCCCCTGCATGTCTGGCATAACTTGGTATTAATTATAGTCACGAGTGGCACGTCGTTCCTAATCCTGGAGCCCTAGCATTTCCACTCCATTGTGTCACCTCCAGACTGTCACTCACTCCTCTGAAGATGGGAGAACAGACACATGTTGATGGCACCAGCCTCTCATGTGGAGAATAGACCAGTACAGAGGAGTCAATACCCTCACAGGATGTATATGCACAGCTTCCTGGGGCTATTATCTTATGTTCATTATTTATGTACTATTGGCCAGAAGTATCGGTTAGTCCTCTGGTATACTTTGTTATATTTCTATCAAGTGTTTTAAATTGGCCTAAAACCACCTCTCTATTACTATTGACTATTCTCATGCCAACAGACATACAAAAGAGAGGCCCATGACCTGCACATGACCCATAAGATTGGCCTTGTTGAAGCACTTTGTGGATTCCAGTTTACGTTGAAACACTTAGACGGCAGACAGATTGTAGTCAAGTACGCTGCTGGCAAAGTCATTGAGCCAGGTAAGAATTTGATCTTTGTACTGGTGAATATTAATCCATGCAGTATGTGAAAGTAATGTTTCTATAATGCATTGTTTATTTTACAGGCTCGGTCAGAGTTGTGCGAGGAGAGGGGATGCCACAGTACCGTAATCCGTTTGAAAAAGGAGATCTGTATATTAAATTTGATGTGCAGTTCCCAGACAACAACTGGATCAGCCCCGATAAACTCAATGTAAGTCATGATGGACTATGAAATGCCTTTCTTGTGTCCCTTTCTGTCACAAGCTTGAACATTACGGTACAGGTTCTATTATGGGATTGAATGACACAATTTGATAATTCCTAACGGGATTAGGATTTTGACCCAGACCATACTGGTTATGTTAGCATTGTTTGATGGAGCTTTGTTATGTAAAAAAAGACTGCCCTTGTTATACAAATCTGCCACTTGTGGTACCTCAGCTTTTAAACACCATTACTAATGATGATAATGGCATTTAAGAGCTACACATTTTAAGAGCCACACAAGTGTAAGATTTTTATAGCAAGGGCTTCGTAATGATAGCTGCATGCCGAGTAGGGGTTTTTGCAGAAAATTAGATAAACTTAAGGCAACTAGACATGACATTGTTCTCGCTAATGATGTGACCCTCTCCTCTGTAAACTCCAGGAGCTGGAAGACTTGCTGCCAACACGTGCCGAGGCTCCCATAGTGTCTGGGGACGCAGAGGAGGTGGACCTGCAGGACTACGACGTCAGCCAGGGCTCGTCTGGAGGACGACGTGAGGCCTACAACGACAGCTCAGATGATGAGGGAGGCCACCACGGCCCTGGAGTGCAGTGTGCCCACCAGTAGCATCTCGCGCAGGGGAAAATTTGTGCTGTTCCCGATCACGCATTCCTCACTCCTTGTGAGAACACCAGATAAGATGGAAAAAGGTCATTTCTCCTTTGCTTGGTGTGTAACTTGCATTTTTTTTCATAGTATTTACAATAATTAATTTAAACTTACTATAAAATGCAGTTTTGGCCTCAGCCTCTGGACTGTGAGTTAGGGGAGGGAGATCCTGAAAGGACACAAACATTACATTTTTAGGTTTGTATGTTTCTGTGCTTGATTTTTACCGCTTGATTTCTTTTTGTAGGTTTTTACTTTTGTTTTCCTTCCTATATAGAAAGAAATTCAAACATAAGACATTGTGTATAATATGAAAGTGATTGTCGGTGAGCTTTATATCAGCTGCTCTTATACAGTGGTGTGATACAAATATAAAAACACCTGTATCTGGCCTCAACCCTGGTGCATGTTAAGACCGCATTGGTTCCTGCACTGATTAAACATCCAATCTAACGAGCGAAACTGAAAAAATACCATTTAAAAGCGTCATAACTTCAGTGAAACAAGGTTTATTAAGTTGTTAAATAAACGTTCTTCAAATCTCAAACAGCAATACTGGATGTCTGTGATTCTGTCTTGTCCTTGGCTGGGAAATTATTGACATCTGTCAGGAAAATAATATCTTAGTTACCGCCTCAGTCCTTTGTCATTAATGTTGATGGGTATCATAGAGAATGATAGAGGCCTCTACTGGCCAAAAGGCTGTTTTTAGCATGGGCAGCACCATTGAGGGCTTCCTCAATTTTAAAGTAGTCAACTGGGTGGGGATTCCTATGGGTTGTAGCCTCAATAGCACTGCCCATGTGGTCACAGATAAAGACAAGTCATCTATGGTAGGTATGTTCTAGTGCAGGGTTTACCAAACTGTCCAGGGCACCCCCTAGGTGCATGTTTAGGTTTTTGCCCTAGCACTACACAGCTGATTCAAATAATCAAAGATGATGAGCTGGTTAGGTGTTTCCCAACTCCAGTCCTTGAATACCCCCAACCGCACATGTTTGTTGCCCTGGACAAACTCCACTGATTCAACTCACTGAGGGCTTGATTAGGGTGTACTTGTCCGTGGCTACAACAAAATGTGTGCTGTTGGGGGTACTTGAGGACTGGAGTTAGGAAACACTTCTCTATGTCTGTGTTTACACAGACAGCCCAATTCTGATCTTTCCACTACTTGGTCTTTTGACCAATCAGGTCGGCTCAAATATCAATATTTGGGCAAAAGATCAGAATTGGGCTGTCTGTGTAAACGCAGCCTAGGTGTCTTATGTTAGATGTGTAATCACACTGAACAAAAATAAACAACATGTCAAGTGTTGGTTTCATGAGCTGAAATAAAAGATCCCTGAATTTTTCCATATGCACAAAAAGCTTATTTTTTGCACAAATTATTTTGCATCCCTGTTAGTGAGCATTTCTCCTTTGCCAAGATAATCCAGCCACCTGACAGGTGTGGCATATCAAGAAGCTGATTAAACAGCATAATCATTACCCTGGTGGACCATGTGCTTGGGACAAAAGGCCACTCAAATGTGCAGGTTTGTCACAACACAATGCCACAGATGTCTCAAGTTTTGAGGGTGCGTGCTGACTGCAGGATTGTCCACCAGAACTGTTGCCAGAGAATTGAATGCTCAATTCTCTACCATAAGCTGCCTCCAACGTAGTTTTAGAGAATTTGGTTGTATGTCCAACCGCAGACCATGTGTAACCACGCCAGCCCAGGTCCTCCACATCCGGCTTCTTCACCCACAGGATTGTCTGAGACCAGCCACCCGACAGTTGATGAAACTGTAGGTTTACACAACTGAAGAATTTCTGCTCAAACAGTCTCAGGGAAGCTCGTAGGCTTGACCTGACTGCAGTTCGGCGTCATAACCAACCACAATGGGCATATGGTCACCTTCGATGGCCGCTGGAGAAGTGTGCTCTTCATGGATGAATCCCGGTTTCAGCTGTACCTGGCAGATTGCAGACAGTGTATGGCGTTGTGTGGGCAGGCGGTTTGCTGATGTCAACAGTGTGAACAGAGTGCCCCATGGTGGCATTGGGGTTATGGTATGGGCAGGCATAAGCTACGGACAATGAACACAATTGTATTTTATCGATGGCAATTTGAATGCACAGAGATACCGTGGTGAGATCCTGAGGCCCATTGTCGTGCCATTCATCCGCCGCCATCACCTCATGTTTCATTTACATTTACATCATTTAGCAGACGCTCTTATCCAGAGCGACTTACAAATTGGTGCATTCACCTTATAGCCAGTGGGATAACCACTTTCCAAAAACATTTGTATATTTTTTTTATTGTTGTTTTTTTGGTGGGGTAAGGGGGGTAGAAGGATTACTTTATCCTATCCCAGGTATTCCTTAAAGAGGTGGGGTTTCAAGTGTCTCCGGAAGGTGGTGAGTGACTCCGCTGTCCTGGCGTCGTGAGGGAGCTTGTTCCACCATTGGGGTGCCAGAGCAGCGAACAGTTTTGACTGGGCTTCCGCATAGGTGGATGAACGCAATGCCCTCGTTTGGGTGTAGGGACTGATCAGAGCCTGAAGGTATGGAGGTGCCGTTCCCCTCACAGCTCCGTAGGCAAGCACCATGGTCTTGTAGCAGATGCGAGCTTCAACTGGAAGCCAGTGGAGTGTGCGGAGGAGCGGGGTGATGTGAGAGAACTTGGGAAGGTTGAACACTAGACGGGCTGCGGCATTCTGGATGAGTTCACTAACTGTAAGTCGCTCTGGTTAAGAGCGTCTGCTAAATGACTAAAATGTAAATGTTGTAGGGGTTTAATGGCACAGGCAGGGAGCCCAGCCAACAGCGAGTTGCAGTAATCCAGACGGGAGATGACAAGTGCCTGGATTAGGACCTGTGCCGCTTCCTGTGCAGAGAACGACAGGGTGTTGTCAACCGTGATGGCGAGTTCATGGAACGGGCAGTCCTTCCCCGGGAGGAAGAGCAGCTCCGTCTTGCCGAGGTTCAGCTTGAGGTGGTGATCCGTCATCCACACTGATATGTCTGCCAGACATGCAGAGATGCGATTCGCCACCTGGTTATCAGAAGGGGGAAAGGAGAAGATTAGTTGTGTGTCGTTTGCGTAGCAATGATAGGAGAGGCCATGTGAGGATATGACAGAGCCAAGTGACTTGGTGTATAGCGAGAATAGGAGAGGGCCTAGAACTGAGCCCTGGGGGACACCAGTGGTGAGAGCACGTGGTGTGGAGACAGATTCTCGCCACGCCACTTGGTAGGAGCGACCGGTCAGGTAGGACACAATCCAAGAGTGAGCCGCGCCGGAGATGCCCAACTCGGAGAGGGTGGAGAGGAGGATCTGATGGTTCACAGTATCAAAGGCAGCAGACAGGTCTAGAAGGACAAGAGCAGAGGAGAGAGAGTTAGCAGTGCGGAGAGCCTCCGTGACACAGAGAAGAGCAGTCTCAGTTGAATGACCAGTCTTGAAACCTGACTGGTTTGGATCAAGAAGGTCATTCTGAGAGAGATAGCAAGAGAGTTGGCTAAAGACGGCACGCTCAATAGTTTTGGAGAGAAAAGAAAGAAGGGATACTGGTCTGTAGTTGTTGACATCGGAGGGATCGAGTGTAGGTTTTTTGAGAAGGGGTGCAACTCTCGCTCTCTTGAAGACGGAAGGGACATAGCCAGCGGCAAGGATGAGTTGATGAGCGAGGTGAGGTAAGGGAGAAGGTCTCCGGAAATGGTCTGGAGAAGAGAGGAGGGGATAGGGTCAAGCAGGCAGGTTGTTGGGCGGCCGCATGTCACAAGGATCTGTACACACACAATTCCTGGAAGCTGAAAATGTCCCAGTTCTTCCATGGCCTACATACTCACCAGACATATCACCCATTGAGCATGATGGGATGCTATGGATCGACAGCGTGTTCCAGTTCCCACCAATATCCACAAACTTCGCACAGCCATTGAAGAGGAGTGGGACATTGAAGGAGATGTCACGCTGCATGAGGCAAATGTTCACACCAGATACTGACTGGTTCTACTTCATACCTTTCAGACCTTCAGTACGGTTGAAAGTATGGATTATATCCCTCGCGCTCCGCGTAGGTCGAGTAATAATAACAACAAACTCACGCTGGTGACGTGAAGGCGTGGGAGGTACGTGCCCGCGGTTCAAATAAAACCGTACGTCAGACCAGGCACTGTCTCTTATTTGTTCTCGCAAAGTTAGCTTAGCCTCTGCTCCCGTTTTTCGGATCGCATCTTCCCAGGTCCCGGTAGGGTAAGCTAAACTCTGTGTGAGTGTGTACTGTCAGTCTGTGACCTGTGGGTCAGAGCGTAAAATGTGCCTTCAAGGCTGTGACAGCTCTCCCCTACCTATCCCTTTTATCGGAGGATACCGGGCTTCTTTGTCTTGTGCTGACTTAGCCCCCCAGCAGGTGTGTGTGTTGAACACCGTCCTCCGGTGCTAACCTTGTCACGATATCCTCCACTGCTGTGCTCGTTATCGAGGCCACCGGGCACTAGTCATACTTCGACTATTTAAAACTCGAACGGGTCACTTCCCTAGGAATATTGTTAGCCTAGCCAGCTAACGTTATATGATGTGAGATTCGGATTGCCTCCCGTAGGCATCACTCTCCCCTGGTATTACTAGCATGCTACAAGATAGCTAGCTAGTTAGCTAGCCAGTTTACTAACTCAACCTAGCTGCCACTGTGTGTCGTCAGCTAGCTTAACAACTCCACATAGCTGCCACTGTGTGTCGTCAGCTAGTTTACCAACTCCACATAGCTGCCACTGTGTGTTGTCAGCTTGGCTTATTAAACGACGGCCATTCGTTTGTGTTTCGCATAAATATGCTACACCTCCTGCTCCAGCCCTGTGTCAGGCTGTGGTCATAGCTAGGCTCATCCGATATTTTCTTTGCTGGTGCTGTACAGCTCCCGCCAGGTTATTGTAGCACTCTACCTTTACTGTGTATTGTGGTAGCCGTTGTATACAGTCTTCGGTTGCTATTATATTAGTTAATTTGATTAATCAGTGTATTGCATAATACATATTTTATAATTTATTTTCTTCACCTCCTGAGCTGAGAGAACAACAGGCCTGGTTTCACAGATAATTTACCAGCGTACAGCGTTGTTCGCCAGGACCCACCCAGGGCCACCAAAAGAGGGAAAGCCCACGAAACCAATGGCTCCCCCCCAGTAAGAAAGTCAAAAAGTAAGAGCCTCACTCAGAAGGTTGATTCCTTATCCTCTGAGATAGAGCAGCTAAAAACCCTTTTGCGTTTCTTCAAGCCCCCTGAGTCGGGGCCCTCTAGCACACCCTCCAGCATGGGGGACGCAACAGAGGACTCAGATAGCCGGGATGATGACCTGCTGTCCACTCAGGTTTCCAACCGGCACTTTAGTGACCAGGATGGTGACGCCCAACATGGTGAAGGAGCTGCCAACCAGTGTTGTGGACCCATTCAGAGTCTCAACGCTAAAGATGGGTCAGAGGAATCATTCCGAGGCGCTGATCACACAGAGTCAGAAGGAAGCTCTGCCCCATATATGCGGTCCTGCGTGCGGCCTTAGCTAGCCTAGAGCTTGATGACCCTCAAGCCACAGCAGCTAACCCATTTTTTTAAGAAGGCCCCGGCAGGATACCGGGAACTCCTTCTCATGCTAACACAGAACAGGATGCTCCAGCCGGAGCACGCAGATCTGGACCTCTGCAACCTGAATGACGCATCTCTTCAAGCGTTTGCGTTCATGACCAGAGAGCTAGGCAGACTGATGTCCACCCTTGTTGCCAAGTCTGGCTCGCCCAAGCCCACTGATTCCAGACGGACGCTGAGAAATCTCCCATTGGTCCCCGGACTGCTCTCCGGCCCCACGGCTGAGCGGGCCATCGAAAGTAGAAAACAGCTGAGTCAGGCTACACCACTGTGGAACAAACAGCCCAGAAACCAGGCATCACAGTTGTGGCAGAGGGAGGCCCTTGGTTCAATATTTTCCTAAAAGTTCTTCCCTTTCACATGTTGCGGACGGTCAACGTTCTCCAGACCGTAGCTGCAGGGGAACTTAAAGAATGCTTACTTTCACGTTCCTGTGTTACCGGAACACTGGCGTTTTCTGAGGTTCGCCTTCCAGGGCCAGGCATACCAGTTTTCGGTATTACCCTTCGGTCTCTCCCTGGCTCCTCGCGTCTTCACAAGATGCGTGAGCGCAGCCCTGAGCTCCCTCCACCTACAACGGATCAAGATGCTTCCTTACCTCGACGACTGGCTCATCTGCGCCCCCTCTCGCAAGTGTGCGGCCGAGGGTCGCACATGCCAATGAAGGTCACCTTCATTGGCATGGCTCTGAACTCCTACACTATGAGGGCATGAATAACACCTCAGCGCGTGGACCGCATTCTTCTTCTGCAACAATTTCAGTTGAATGCATTGGTGAAGGTACGAATGTACAAACAACTGATGGGCATGCTCGCGGCGGCCTCCACAGTGACACCGTTAGGCCTGCTGTCTTTAAGGCCACTACAACGGTGGTTCAACAACCTCCGCTTGGACCCCAAGTGGGACAGAAACACCAAAATATGGGTGACAAGGGCGTCCTACTCTACTCTGTGGCCGTGGAGAAAGAGAGCCTACCTGACTACAGGTGTCCCTCTCGGATCAATTCCAGCAAGGCGGGAGGTAGTGACACTTCGCTAACAGGCTGGGGAGCAGTGTGGCAACACAGGTCTGTATGAGGAGAGTGGTGCCCCCGCTGGAGGAAAGAGCACATCAACGTGCTAGAACTTCAGACAGTTTACCTAGCCCTGAATCACTTTCTGCAGGTTCTCAAACACAAACATGTAACGTCCTGAAACGATCAGACAATACATCGACAGTGTTCCACATCAACCATCAAGAGGGAACGAGGTCTGTACGGTCCCTACATGTGGCCCAACAACTCTTGATACGGGCCCTACCACATCTGGCCTCCCTATGAGCCATTCATCTCTCAGGCAAGGTGAACAAGGTGGCAGACTTCTTGGTGCAACAGAAACCGCCCCCGGGGGAATGGAGACTTTACCCACAAGTAGTGAAGATGATATGGCAGCGGTTTGGAACAGCACATATGGACCTGTTCGCCTCAGAGCAAACATCCCACTGCTTCCTCTGGTTCTCTCTGGCAGAGTCCAAGAGCCCCCTGGGCATGAACGCCTTAGCCCACTCATGGCCAGAGGGCCTACTGTATGCTTTCCCTCCGACCCCCCCTGATCTTAGCAACGCTGCACAGGGTCTCTCAGGCTCAGCACAGGCTCCTGCTTGTAGCCCCCAGATGGCCAGCGAGACCCTGGTTTCCAACCCTCAGTCTTCTGGAGGGAGAGCTATGGCAGCTCCCTCACAGACAGGACCTGCTCTCACAGTTGGATGGCAGGATATGGCATCCCAGCCCCCAGACCAACTACAGCTATGGGTGTGGCCTTTAAAGTGCCTGACCCTCTACTGATTGGCTGCCGTCCTGCTATTACCGGACGAAATCTCCTTTCGGACATAACTATTTTATCTCTGAAAACGGCTTTCCTCTTAGCTATTTTGTCAGCGAAACGTATGAATGAGCTCCACGCATGCTCTATGAGCCCTGTCTGCCTATGATGGAAGGCAGATGACCTAGGTGTGACCTTATGGCCCAATCCAGCCTTTTTGCCTAAGGTTTTTATCACCCCTTCACATCAATCAAGCCATCGAAATGGCGGCCTACCGCCCCCCTCCTTTCCAGAATGCGGAGGAGGAGCGAACAAATCTGTGTCCAGTCCGTTCCCTCGAACTCTATATTCAAGCCTCGGAGCACTACAGGAAGTCAGACCAGCTGTTTCTGCGCTTCAGTGGGAAGACAAAAGGCCTTGCATTGTCCAAGCAGAGGCTTTCACACTGGGTTGTGGATGTCATCACTCAGGCCTACAAGGGAGTAGGGCTTCCTGTCCCAGAAGGTGTGATATGTCTCTCGACCAGAAGTGTCGCCACATCCTGGGCTGCGCTGAGTGGCATCCCCCTGAATGAGATATGCGCAGCTGCTACCTGGTCGTCGCCCTGCACGTTCTCAAGATTTTACAAGGTCAACGTCGCATCCTGCTACACCATGGGCTCTGCCATTCTTCCATTGGCACTGGTGCATTAATCAGAGGTTAGTAGTGCTATTCATCGTGACCTTGTTGGTACGAGTCATCCATACTTTCAACCGTACTGGCGGTCTGAAAGGTATGAAGTAGAACAGAAGTTACGATTGTAACTGAAGGATTGCAATATTTACTTGGCGCTAACCATGCAGATAGCACTACTGGGCGATCTGAAAAGTCATAGTCAATCGATCAATAATATAATAATACTTTTAGCAAAAATGTTTATTTTCAATTTACAATCTGTAGAAACAATTAGAATAAAAGGGTTCAGAACTTTTGTGAAACATCACAGTACAGTTGAGAAATATGTGGCTAGTAGAAATCCTATATGGATGGTGTTAAGAGATAGATGGGAGGTGTTGAATGGAGCTGAAGGTTGGGACTAATAACTAGTAACTAAATAGCTAATGTAAAACATACTGTGTCCATAATAAGTATATAGGTTGAGAACTTTTGTGAAAGAGCACAGTTTGGGGGATATTGCATGTAGAGGCAAACCGGATGGACATCATGAAAATGATCAGAGAGGTTGAGGGTAGAGGAAGTTCAGCAGTTAAAACAAACAAAATAGAACTATTGTAAAATAGACTGTGTCCATAAAATGTATATAGTATGTATAAGCTGGAAGTAGAGGCCTAAGCATTGTTGTTCACTAGTTTACTCCAATTAGGGGTTGGAAAGTAATAAAGGAAAATACATTTTAAAAAATGATATTTATGTATGTGTGTGCATATGTGTATATACAGTGGGGAGAACAAGTATTTGATACACTGCCGATTTTGCAGGTTTTCCTACTTACAAAGCATGTAGAGGTCTGTAATTTTTATCATAGTTACACTTCAACTGTGAGAGACGGAATCTAAAACAAAAATCCAGAAAATCACATTGTATGATTTTAAAGTAATTAATGTGCATTTTATTGCATGACATAAGTATTTGATCACCTACCAACCAGTAAGAATTCCGGCTCTCACAGACCTGTTAGTTTTTCTTTAAGAAGCCCTCCTGTTCTCCACTCATTACCTGTATTAACTGCACCTGTTTGAACTCATTACCTGTATAAAAGACACCTGTCCACACACTCAATCAAACAGACTCCAACCTCTCCACAATGGCCAAGACCAGAGAGCTGTGTAAGGACACCAGGGATACAATTGTAGACCTGCACAAGGCTGGTATGGGCTACAGGATAATAGGCAAGCAGCTTGGTGAGAAGGCAACAAATGTTGGCACAATTATTAGAAAATGGAAGAAGTTCAAGATGATGGTCAATCACCCTCGGTTTGGGACTCCATGCAAGATCTCACCTCGTGCGGGCATCAATGATCATGAGGAAGGTGAGGGATCAGCCCAGAACTACACGGAAGGACCTGGTCAATGACCTGAAGAGAGCTGGGACCACAGTCTCAAAGAAAACCATTAGTAACACACTACGCCGTCATGGATTAAAATCCTGCAGGGCACGCAAGATCCCCCTGCTCAAGCCAGCGCATGTCCAGACCCGTCTGAAGTTTGCCAATGACCATCTGGATGATCCAGAGGAGGAATGGGAGAAGGTCGTGTGGTCTGATGAGACAAAAATACAGCTTTTTGGTCTAAACTCCACTTGCCGTGTTTGGAGGAAGAAGAAGGATGAGTACAACCCCAAGAACACCATACCAACCGTGAAGCATGGAGGTGGAAACATCATTCTTTGGGGATGCTTTTCTGCAAAGGGGACAGGACGACTGCACCGTATTGAGGGGAGGATGGATGGGGCCCTGTATCGCGAGATCTTGGCCAACAACCTCCTTCCCTCAGTAAGAGCATTGAAGATGGGTCGTGGCTGGGTCTTCCAGCATGACAACGACCCGAAACACACAGCCAGGGCAACTAAGGAGTGGCTCCGTAAGAAGCATCTCAAGGTCCTGGAGTGGCCTAGCCAGTCTCCAGACCTGAACCCAATAGAAAGTCTTTGGAGGGAGCTGAAAGTCTGTATTGCCCAGCGACAGCCCCGAAACCTGAAGGATCTGGAGAAGGTCTGTATGGAGGAGTGGGCCAAAATCCCTGCTGCAGTGTGTGTAAACCTGGTCAAGACCTACAGGAAACGTATGATCTCTGTAATTGCAAACAACGGTTTCTGTACCAAATATTAAGTTCTGCTTTTCTGATGTATCAAATACTTATGTCATGCAATAAAATGCAAATTAATTACTTAAAAATCATACAATGTGATTTTCTGGATTTTAGTTTTAGATTCCGTCTCTCACAGTTGAAGTGTACCTATGATAAAAACTACAGACCTCTACATGCTTTGTAAGTAGGAAAACCTGCAAAATCAGCAGTGTATCAAATACTTGTTCTCCCCACTGTATATAAACCTTTTTCAGGACCCTGTCTTTCAAAGATAAATCGTAAAAATCCAAATAACTTCGCAGATCTTCATTGTAAAGGGTTTAAATACTTTTTCCCATGCTTGTTCAATGAATCATAAACAATTAATGAACATGCACCTGTGGAACGGTCGTTAAGACACTAACAGCTTACAGGCGGTGGGCAATTAAGCTCACAGTTATGAAAACTTAGGACACTAAAGAGACCTTTCTACTGACTCTGAAAAACACCAAAAGAAAGATGCCCAGGGTCCCTGCTCATCTGCGTGAACGTGCCTTAGGCATGCTGCAAGGAGGCATGAGGACTGCAGATGTGGCCAGGGCAATAAATTGCAATGTCCGTAATGTGAGACGCCTAAGACAGTGCTACAGGGAGACAGGACGGACAGCTGATCTTCCTCGCAGTGGCAGACCACGTGTAACAACACCTGCACAGGATCGGTACATCCAAACATCACACCTGCGGGACAGGTACAGGATGGCAACAACAACTGCCCGAGTTACACAAGGAACGCCAATCCCTCCAACAGTGCTCAGACTGTCCGCAATAGGCTGAGAGAGGCTGGACTGAGGGCTTGTAGGCCTGTTGTAAGGCAGGTCCTCACCATAAATCACCGGCAACAACGTCGCCTATGGATACAAACCCACCGTCGCTAGGCTAGACAGGACTGGCAAAAAGTGCTCTTCACTGACGAGTCGCGGTTTTGTCTCACCAGGGGTGATGGTCGGATTCACGTTTATCGCCGAAGGAATGAGCATTACACCGAGGCCTGTACTCTGGAGCGGGATCGATTTGGAGGTGGAGGGTCCGTCATGGTCTGGGGCGGTGTGTCACAGCATCGTTTGACTGAGCTTGTTGTCATTGCAGGCAATCTCAATGCTGTGCGTTACAGGGAAGACATCCTCCTCCCTCATGTGGTATCCTTCCTGCAGGCTCATCCTGACATGACCCTCCAGCATGACAACGCCACCAGCCATACTGCTTGTTCTGTGTGTGATTTCCTGCAAGACAGGAATGTCAGTGTTCTGCCATGGCCAGTGAAGAGCCCGGATCTCAATCCCATTGAGCACGTCTGGGACCTGTTGGATCGGAGGGTGAGGGCTAGGGCCATTCCCGCCCAGAAATGTCCGGGAACTTGCAGGTGCCTTGGTGGAAGAGTGGGGTAACATCTCACAGCAAGAACTGGCAAATCTGGTGCAGTCCATGAGGAGATGATGCACGGCAGTACTTAATGCAGCTGGTGGCCACAGCAGATACTGACTTACTTTTGTTCAGGGACACATTATTCAATTTCTGTTAGTCACATGTCTGTGGAACTTGTTCAGTTTATGTCTCAGTTGTTGAATCTTATGTTCATACAAATATTTACACATCTTAAGTTTGCTGAAAATAAACGCAGTTGACAGTTTTTTTGCTGAGTTTATATGCGAAAACAAACCATATGGGGGATTGGAAGTGATGCAGACAATTACATTGATGGAAGTTACAATCTGCAAAATTAAAGCTGATCTAACCCCTAAAAAAATATTGGTTCTACAAATACCTGGAAGACCATCAGTACTTTCCGGTCACTCTGAATCTTTTGGGCGAGAAGATTCTGAGACAGTGCGTGGTCGGACATAAAACCGTACATGAACCGTGTGGGCACGTCCTCCCACGTCACGTCACCGGCGTGACTTTTTTACTCATCCCTCGCGCAGGTCATAATCCATACTTTGAACCGTACGGACGGTTTTCAAGGTATTCGTAGAACCATAGTTACATTTGTAACTTCTATTTTCAGTGCTACGCCCCTATTCATAAATCTTTCTTGAAGGTATCTGACCATCAGATATTCCCAGTCATGTGAAATCCATAGATTAGGGCTTATTGAATTTATTTCAATTGACAGATTTCCTTTATGTGAACTCAGTAAAATCTTTAATTGTTGCATGTTTATTTTTATTCAGTGTATACATGAGTTGTATATAGGCCCTCTGTAGCTCAGTTGGTAGAGCATGGTGCTTGCAACGCCAGGGTTGTGGGATCGATTCCCACAGGGGGCCAGTATGCTAAATGACAAATGTATAGCTAGCTTCCTAGCAGCAACAGATCAAATGAAGTTTTCCTATAGTAACACGAAACTGTCCCCTGCTTACACTTAAGTCATTGTAGTTTGACCTGTAGCATGTGTGATTAGGGGGACTGGTTGAGTGAAAAGCCACAGCCTTAACTTGAATAAGCATTTGTCCTGTCATTAGGGTCAGAAAATGAGTGATTAGTTTTCCGACAGATGTTTTCAAAAAGTGAGAATTTCAGGCACAATAAGTCGAGTACTGCTTAAATAAACCCGACTTGGGATGGTATATGTGCAGGAGCGCCACAATACCTTAGAGTTAATATTCTATAAGAGGAACAGGAGCTCAAGCTGTAGAACATTTTAGGCGCTGGTACTCAGCCCTGGTGAGCTCTTGCCCAAGTCAAGCACTGTTAGCAAGACCATTATATTTGTTCATAAAGCCAACTATCAAGTTTTACCATCATTGATACAAAACATTCAATAGGATGCTCACAACAACCAACTTTATGGGGATAAATATTGCTCACCAGCCAGTAAACATGAATATACAAATACAATTTATTGAATCACAACTTTTAATTTGAACGTAAAACATGCATAGGTGGCATTAGTGGATCAATGTCTTGGTATCATTGCTGATTCGCTTTGACTTTGTTGAAAAGGTAGTCCATCAGTTTCTAAATGAGAAAGATTAGTCAATTAATTGTAGGGGATATATTGTTCATTTTAATGAGAAATTCACAACAGAATAAATTTTACCATCAACTTCTGCATCTGGAGAACAGCCATGTCATCCAGTAACCC
Organism: Coregonus lavaretus; assembly: GCF_964263955.1. Lineage (NCBI taxonomy): Eukaryota > Metazoa > Chordata > Actinopteri > Salmoniformes > Salmonidae > Coregonus > Coregonus lavaretus. The sequence continues at coordinate 8,362,925 of NC_140024.1, read as the reverse complement.
AATGTCGACATCTTCAACAGTATCATCCGAGAGGCACAATGTCTGGAGAAAATATGACTAGTTTAGACTGCTTGAAATAACTTAACCCCAACAACCTCAATATGAAAAGTTACCTCTCCATGGGCTGTAGAGATTGTTACATGTGGAGACAATCCAGACATGGAGCAATACAGGTGGTCATCACTGGCTGACTGCAAAACAGATCTAGAAACAGAATTAATTTGATAAACTCCGATATCCCTTAAAAGATTGCTGTTTTGAAACTGCAGTAAAAGTGCAGTAACTGCAGTCGACTCAACTGGTATTTTGGACCCAGTAATTGCAGAACTGCAGTTACACTGCACTCTGACTGCAATCTTTTTTTCATAAGGGATTGTGATAAGTGAAGACAAACCTGTGTTTTGTTCCAGTCAGTGGAGACTGATCACTGATTTTGGCAAGACGAGTTTTGGTTCTTTTTGTATTTGTGGATGTGGCACACCTGCAAGAACAAATGAGCAGAATCAACCAGAAGAGGGCGTTTCAGCTAACACTACTGAATTAGTTCAAATCAGGTGTTTGAGTGGTGGACTGGAATAAATAGGGAGAGTTACCGTAGGCTTCCCGTGCTTGAGCTATTGACAAGTGATCTGGCTTTCTCGGAACCCTTTAGAAAAAAAAATACAATTTAGTACATTTTCTAAGTGGAAATGCCCGGTCTGTTCCCAATCACACGTTGGTCTAATGCCATGCAAATAAAGTGGGAGCTAAACTATACCTACCGCTGCCTAAACATCAGCACCACAGGTAACTTCCACAACGCTGTGATCAATCTGAGACAAGGCAGGAAAGGCCTTCTACACCATCAAAAGGGACATCAAATTCGACATCCCAATTAGGATCTGGCTAAAAATACTTGAATCGGTTATAGAACCCATTGCCCTTTATGGTTGTGGGGTCTGCTCACCAACCAAGAATTCACAAAATGGGACAAACACCAAATTGAGACTGCATGCAGAATTCTGCATAAACATGGGTGTAGAACGTAAAACACCAAATAATGCATACAGAGCAGAATTAGGCCGATACCCGCTAATTATCAAAACACAGAAAATAGCCGTTCAATTCTACAACTACCTTAAAGGAAGCGATTCAGAGACCAGAGCCCCAGGACAGCTACACAATTAGACCCAACCAAATCGTGAGAAAATAAAATGCTAATTACTTGACACATTGGAAAGACTTTACCAAAAAAACACAGCAAACTGGACTGCTATTTGGACCTAAACAGAGAGTAGTGGCAGAATACCTGACCACTGACAACCAAAATTAACGAAAGCTTTGACTATGTGTAGACTCAGTGAGCATAGTCTTGCTATTGAGATGCAGCCATAGCCGGTCTTCTCTTGATGCCAGGTCTGTCTATGTGCACACTGCCCACAGAACGAGGTGGAAACTGAGCTGCACTTCCTAACCTGCCAAATGTATGACCAGAGAGACATTTCTCTCAGATTACACAGACCTACAAAGAACTCGAAAACAAATCAAATTTTGATAAACTCCCATATCTATTAGGCGAAATACCAGTGTGTCATCACAGCAACAAGATTTGGGACCTGTTGCCACAAGAAAAGGGCAACCAGTGAAGAACAAACAATTGTAAATACAACCCCTGTTTATTTTCCCTTTTGTACTTTATCCATTTGCACATCTTTATAACACTGTTTATTATCTATTTCACGTGCTTTGGCAAACATACGTTTCCCATGCCAATAAAGTTATTTGAATTGCGAGCTACCTTTGATGGGTCTGTTGTAGTCTTCCGTTTATGAGCCGATGCACCTTCACTTACTTTGACTACAGAAGTAAGAAATGTACCGTTAATGACAAGTTTATATGCATTTTAATTAATTAATGGAGGAAATAAACCATTACCTTTTTTACTGAGCTTCCTAGTGAGAGGCTGGTGAATCTCGGGTGACTCGGTCTGTAAAATATGTTGGATGTTGACATTTCTACAGTAAGCCACAAGGAGGCAGCACTAAGCCATTTATAGCCAGTCGGATAATCGATATCCTACCTTTATGGCGATTGTGACTTCACCTGCCGAAATGTCATCCGCTAGGAAAGAAAGGGTGGAAACAACATAAATAAAAACATGCATGCATTCCAACAAATAATTAAAATACAATTGAAAATCGCACCATTTATTAAATCTATTATCAAGGTTTTTTGAAGCGCAGGTGGCATTTTCATCAATTCCACTTTGAAAACCCGATCTACTGTTGCAAGAGTCTGCTCCAATTTTGCCTCCATCTCGTTTATACGGTCCTGTGCTGTAAAAGGAGAACATAGTGAATTCAGTTCATTTGAAGAACATGGAAAACGGACGGTAGGGTTAGGCCTACTTCAAATTAAAAACCTTCTTTCTCGAACTGTTGAATAAAAAGCGCCCGTTGCTTTTGGCGCATCTCCTTGCTAATTTCACCATCTGTGTGTCCTTCTGCCTGATTGCTGATTTTTCTTATCCTTCTTGGTGCCATGGTTTCATCAGTGTGCCTTTTCCCCCTGCCTCCACATCACCTGAACGCTGATTTATAACCTTCAGGACACCAGGTGTTCCTGATCAGACAATTGACCTTAAATTGACCCTAGAATCCACTAATAACGCACCTCACTAACCATTAGTGCTGGGCTAGGACAAAACTATGTCCTGGGGGTCAATCTAATATTAATTTAAAAGATGGCCAAGTTTAAGATCTATCAACAGTTCATCACTCAGTACTGGAAAGCTGATGTTTTCTTTGGTGGAAGTGTGACATGCAGTTATTCAATGACTGGTGGAGAGTGAATTGTCCTCCTGTATTAGAGGGTAAACTGTTTAATGTTGAACTGTGTCATTGTCGTTTCTGATGTTTGGGTAAATGGCTAAACATTAGATTCAGTAGTTTCTCCAAGTACAATCATTCAATTCACATTGCATGAAACCATTTACACAGGCAGCCCAATATTGATATTTTTGTCCACTAATTGGTATTTTGACCAATCACATCAGATCTTTTTCAGAGCTGATCTGAAGGGTCAAAATACAAATTAATGAAAAATATCAGTATTGGGCTGCCTGTGTAAATGCAGCCTTCATTTCAGACAAAAGCATATTTTGAATCTTCTCTCAAAATGGATCTCAAAAGTATTTATTGTACAAAACAGAAATAATAACAAAAGAAGAAATGCAAATCTGGAATTATTTTAAATATCGCATATCCAAAACGTAAACAAGACAAGCAAACACTGGGGTTAACAGTCTTATTTCAGTTAGAAACTACGTTGATATGTATAAGCAAATCGATGTTGAACCCAACACCTTTTCCAGTTAACTTTCAGCTCATGAAGAAAGAATGATGAATACAAACCAGGCAAACAAATGAAAACAAACATTTAGCAGAAAATGTGCATTTTAAAAACATTTCATTGTATTGATAAAAAATATATTAATTTGCTGACATTCTCAAAAGTCACTCAATGTAAATTACAGCTTGTCGCCATTGAAGGCACCTCATTGCAGTCAAATGGTTAAAAACAATTCATGTTTTGAGGTCAGTCAAGAGTTTCATACATTGAATGGCTGCCGAGGTTAGGTTAATGCTTGAACACTTCATTCAGCATTAAACTGCATACAAAAATAGAGATGAGATGATATCAGAGAATAAAAGTTCATCAGCTGGCTGAATTAATTGGTTTAACTGAAGCTTTTAGACTGCCTTGTGTGGGTCACTACGCTCATCTCCAACCTAAAAAATGAAATTGTAAACTGTTTCACTTTACAATAACATCTCCTGCGGCTCACAGTGTGCAGAAAGATAGATACTGGCAGAAGGATCCCAAAAACATTTTACAAACAAAAACCCAAAAGTGCATTCAACCCACCATCTCTATTACATTTACATTTTTAGTCATTTAGCAGACGCTCTTATCCAGAGCGACTTACAGTTAGTGAGTGCATACATTATTTTATTTTTATTTTTCGTACTGGCCCCCCGTGGGAATCGAACCCACAACCCTGGCGTTGCAAACGCCATGCTCTACCAACTGAGCTACATCCCTACCGGCCATTCCCTCCCCTACCCTGAACGACGCTGGGCCAATTGTGCTCCGCCCCGTGGGTCTCCCGGTCGCGACCGGCTACGACAGAGCCTGGATTCGGACCAGGATCTCTAGTGGCACAGCTAGCACTGCGATGCAGTGCCTTAGACCACTGTGCCACTCGGGAGATCATCTGAGATGAGTTGTGATACAAATGTGAATGATATACTTAAAGCCACTGTCAGTAAAAAGCGTAAACAATCTATGCAATAAATAGCCTAATAAGGGGACATGCCGATATACAGAATTACCAGAACCTACAATTCCCTTGGTTTGACCTTTAAACTCATTTAAGAGTAGCACACAAACAATTGCATTTCTTTCCATAACAACCACATAATGGCCGGCACTAAGCACCTGTAACTAAGCACCCGAGAGTACAGACATTCACCCCCCAAAAAACCCCTCTCCAAGTGCATCTGTCATGCTAGATAGGTACTGTATGGGTAAACCTGTGCCCAACAGGGAGCTATGCAGGCTCAAAGCTTTATGACTTGGACTGATAGGATGTTATAAATGGTTAGGAGAATCCCTCCCTGTTGTTTTTCGGATCAGAAAGAGCTGATGTAGCAGTACTCATTGCCCGGAGTCCATGACCTACATAAACAATCTCTGTTTTCCAGTTCCATTTGGCACATGGAAAGGTACAGCTGGTTCCAAGATAATATTTGCACTTACAGTGCCCCATTGTCTAGATCTCTAACACTAAATGCCTCTAAGGAGACACAAAAGCCTCAAGACAGATAGAAAATACAACACAGTGTAAATAACTTCCCGGGCACAAAAACAACAAAATGCATATTTTTTAAACCAGAACATTGTGTCCCATTCCCCAGTGCATCCTCTATAATGGAGAACCTTCGCGTACATCACAATTTACATTGCTTTAGTGTTAAAGGGGCAATCAGCAGTAGTTGCAATAAAACGTCCTCCCTGCCCGTTCCAATCAAAATCTGAGGGATGGGACTGGAGAATTGTAACCAAATTCAAAGCCAGAGCTATGGATGCAAGGACTGATCATCCATGATATCAACATTACACAGTTTTAACCGTGTTAAGGCTATATTGTTTACATTTACAAAGCTTATATATTTTGGGTTCTGATGGGGTACGACAGCTTGAGGCATTTATCAGATGTATTCTTCAAGAATCAATGGGTACATCGATTTACAAGTCCTAAAATGTATGTATGTAGCAACTGCAGATTCCCCACACCTTTACCTCGTCTGACAAAGGCACAATGTCTCTTAAACACAAGTACTGTTCCTAAAATCAGATTAAAACTTCAAGCAATCATAGGTTACACTAGCAGAGGAAAAAAGGGGTTACTTTTTTACTTTACGTTAGTCGATACCTCTGTAAATGCTTTTTTATTTAATGCTGTGTTAAACATTCTCAAACTGGGACTATCTGAACTATTCTAGAGCGTCATCCTCTGTGCTCTCATCTCTTTGGTTCCTCCAATGATGCGTACTCCTTCAGAAACTTGATATGGAAATCTCTGAGCTTCTCCAGGAGTACCTTCAGCTTCTCTGTCGTGGGCAGAATGGTCATTCTAGGGGGAAATCATATGCAAAACAATTTAGCGGGTAATCTCGGTTACCCAGAAGTAAAATTCTCCAGAACGTTGTTACATGTGAATCTGTCCACGAGAGATTACTTAGCGGGCAAGAGACAAACAGGAAGGAAGAGATCAATGCAGAGTAAACACAGCATCTGTAAGATATAGAAATAGAGCTGGAATGAAAGGAGGCCAGCTAGTCAGTTAGCTCCTTTCAGCCTAGTGTAATATTAGCAATTTCCATCTCAGTTAAATCTTTTTAGTTTACTTATGCAAGCGAGATGTCAGTGCCTGACCAATTTGAGCCTGGTAGACGTGGCACTGTAATGGTTAGGTTACAATGCTTCAATGTAGGTCACTAGCTACTGTTACAATCTGATTTGAATCCAACTGGTGAATCAGGACAAACAAAACACTGTCACAGACAATCTTTCTGAAAGGCTTCTCTAAATTCTTCCGTCTTTGTAAATGTATGATGGTCAGCAATGTTTCCATGAGTTGAGCAGTTACCTGAAGTGATAGGTCCCTTCCCTCTGGCCGAAGCCACTGCCTGGAACGAGGCAGATGCCAGTCTCCTCAAGCAGCCTCAGACAGTACATCATGTCAGGAGACATTCCCAGGGACTGCAGAAGAGAGACACAGTTACAAACCTGTTTTTCTAGTTTCGGGTGTGGAGGCATATAATTATATGCAGATGCCAATTTGTGGTCAGCTGCACAGTACCTACACCATGCAAGTTTTATGCATGAAGTGAGTTCTCCGAGTTGAGAAGTGACAAATTCACTAATGGACAAATGGGTGTAGAAAGGAATCCCATTTTAGCAGTAGGTTTATAGATGGCTGTTAGGTGAACAGACCTTGGCCTCCTCCACAGCTCGTAGGGGGATGAAGATGCGGGGGAAGGCGTACATGGCTCCCTGCACAGGGTTACATTTGATCCCAGGGACCGTGTTGAGGATCTGCTCAGTCATCTGGGCCTTCTCAGCCAGAGCTCCAAGCACAGCACTCTTCTCCTGAAAGACAACACGATACACAGAGGTCAGACATGGGTCTTGGATGACAATCAAAACTGAACACTAACAAATGAACCCTAGAGCATTGACCCCCCCCCCTCTCTGAACATTGAGTGACAGACCTTGTGGAACTGGAGATAGGAGGGTTCGTGTGGCAGAGGAGGGTTGACGATGACATCCATGGCAGCCTGTCCAGAGACAGGGGGACACAGCCTCACAGAGAGCAGCTTCACCAGCTGTGCCTTGACCTCCAGGTCGAGGTTGAGAACCTCCATATAGCCCCCTCTAAACCCACACCTGCAGGGGAAGAGGACAGAGGAGAGGGGAGCGTTAGTGTTGGGTACACAGTCACACACAATAGAACCAAACTGGAGTTTATCCTAGATCAAATCAACCATGGCAAGGACAATCCGATGAGCCAGTCAGTCTGCATTCCAAGGTCATTGTTTTTTTTGGCCTGGTAGCCTGTGTTGTGATTTAGCCAACTCGTCTGACGTTTAAACAAGCATGACAACGCAAATCAGGAGTTGGCTAAAGCACAGCACGGATCTGTCTCCCACGGCAACATGGCGTACTAACGCAAAAGGCAAACATTTTACAGAGTGCTCTTGTAGATCAAATACATAAGACTAAGGGGCTATAAGAGATGGACAGCTTGTTATGGATACATAGGAACGTGTAATGTAAGTCATTGACTACTTATGGCGGTCAGACGGAGAATTCAGAGTGAGCACAGACAGCGTGTGGTGTTTTAAGGGTACTTTGGGGAAATAGTAACCCCGTGCGAGGGGCACGTGGATATGAATACTCACTCTCCTGAGTAGCCTTTGGAGGTGGAGTGAAATGAGGCCAGCTCGACCGTGTTGAAGTACTCTGGGCCCATCTCATAGAGCACCTTCTTAAAGGAGTGGAACTGACAGTCTGGGGAGTACACGTTGTCCTGATACACCTGGACACACACATAGGAGGATTATATCAATGGAGAATTGATACTTCTCATAGGACTGGAAAAGTTGAGAAATAGTTGGTGTCGATTCAGATCAATACACTACAATAGTTGGAAACGGCAAACAATTACCTCATCGGACATAACAAACAAATTCTCCTCGTAGGCAAAGTGGAGGACTTCCTCGATGCACTTCTTACTCTGCACTTGACCTGAATATTGCCAGAGAGAAAGAAAGGAGAAGGGGTAGGGAGAGTGGTCACCACAGGTGCTGAAATTGAGTACATGGGCAACTCTCCATGGGCCTTCCATTTGTACAGGGGACACCATGTCTACAAAGACAGAATGTACTGTATTATGGAGGCAGCTGGAAACCAGAGGACCGCAGTATTACCTCACGGACGGTTACTAGCCTGGTGGACGCGAGGGAGAACTGTGACACACTGGTCTGGACAGGAGCCCGTTGTTATTCACACAGAAGTTGGCTTGAGTTTTGATTGTGTGGCTGTTAATGTGGGTGTTTGAGTGAGAAATAGTTGAACCAATCAGTAAAAAAAGCAGAGCCCCATTCATTATGAACATCATGGAGCCTTTCCAGACTCTGAAGTCAGGAAGACTTCAAGTTAGGTGTCAGGCAGACTATTACATTACAGCTTTACCGAGTTATGTTACAGCTATGTAAGAGGGAGTCAGATTCCTTGAACATAATGTCAGCTTGTGAAGACTGATCCAGTTTCCTATGCAGGCTATAAACACCCATCAGCTACCCTACATGACAAAGCAGAGTAGAGGGGGTTCCACATATAATATCTTACACAATGACCCTTGGCCTAGTTGCTTGTTTCAATTGGTTGTACAGTATCAACATAGCGACCTCTTAAAGTTAATCATCATGCTTATTGGCCTTATGGGACATGGGAAACATTTGCAACATATATATTTGAGATGCTCATGCTTGGATATGTTGGATACTGGTCTTGGATGTGGTGGAAACTGGTCTTGGATGTGTGTGATATTAGTCTTTGATGTGTTGAACACTGGATAGCCACATTACATAAGGAGCCTAATCTCATTGTTCTGGCTGGTGAGACCCACCGGTAGGGTTGCCTGGATTGATGATGCAGATGACTCTGGGGTGACAGTGCTCCTTGGCAGCCTGGTAGGCTCTGTGGAGCTCGTTGATATCCAGGGCCCAGCAGTTGTCCTCGTCCAGGTAGTAGTTGATCTGAACGGCCTCCATCTCAGAGATGGCTGCAGAGTACAGGGGGTACTGAGGGATGGGGATCATCACACCACTCCTGGACCGGCCCTGGCCCGACACCAGCATTTTCAAGATGCTCTACGATCAGATGAGAATATCGTTTCACAACAGCAACAACTAGTAGGAAAGCGACTCACTGTCAAAAACATGAATATCCCTAATAAATCCAATGAACTTTCAGTCACAGCTTACATTAAACAAATACCAACCAACTCCCTTTTGTTTCTAAGAGGATTATTCGAAAGGGTTGAGAACTAAAGACTTACCACGATGCCATCACTAGCTCCGGTGGTGAGGTAAATATTGTCCCAGTCGGCAGGCACACCCTTATCCCGTTGCTCTATGTAGACAGCAATGTCCTGCCGAATACAGTCCACTCCCTGGCTGGCACTATACGACCCTGGAGTTAACACACACACAATATGGTATCAACTCCGGATTTGGTTTTCATGTTCTGTTTCAGGAAATAAATGAGAGCTTAGATAACTTCAACTTGCATACACTTTCTAGCTCCACCGTACAATGCAGTTTTACATGAACTATTAGGCATATCTTGCAGCAAATGTAGGTCACAGAAAGAATTCAAATGCATATCGTTGTAACGAAAACACTGCTAGGTTCTGGATTAACCTAGCATCCTGTTCTTTGTCAGTGAGACAATTCTGAACCCATCAACAGTGCACAGGAGGCCAAATCTCCTACTTGGTCAGCATTTAAAGCTATATTATTAGGCTATATTTCAACACAGGAAAGTGAGTGCAGTGCACTCAGACAGGCATACAGTACACACCCAGGCTCTGTCCCCCACAGCCCTGTAGGATGCGACGGGCACGCTGTTTGGCATCCTCCGGGAAACTAGGGCTGTTCAACAGATCTGGGAATGAGCAGAGTGCCACCACCTGAACATACAGACAGGAAGTGTTCATGTTAACTTCACCCCCATCAAGACACACAGACACCTTCACATTTAAAATGGCAATTTATTTTACATAATATGTAAATAGCATTACATAAGCTTCCCTGGTGAACCAACAGGAGAAAAAACCTTCTTTCCCGAAGCCATCCTTCCACACAATCATGTTTGCACTTGTACATCTTGTACAGTTCTAATGGAATTTCTGATTCCTGTATGTAGCCATTGTTGCATGTAAGGACTAGTACGTGTGGAGGAGGAAGATATGTTGTGTTCTTTCACTCTGAGAATGGCTTCTAAAGCAAATCAACAACACTCATCTGAACATTACTCATTCTATCGAGAGGACTCATGGGTTTACACAATGACAGACATAAAATAAGCAACTTAAAAATGGCCTTCCATTTTACCAATATGAAGTACATAGGCGGGTTGGTGGTTTAGCAACAAAACCGATGCATACGCAACTATGGGGCAAAACAGATGGGGTTGACTTAGATTGTTGTCAACATGTAAACTATATTTAGTCTCCAATGTTTATTGAAAACAAATTAATTTGCACAGTTGTTGGTTAGCTAGCTAGCGAATTTGTGCCATATTAGCATTGACATGAAATAAGTCAAAACAAGACATCAAGAGCAAGATAAAACTAGCTGAAACGTGCCACCTACAATTCCCCACATGGCTGCTATCTGACCGTTCAGAATCATAATGCACCGCTTCCGGACCCATTAATGTGCGTGCATCATTTCTGTAACATTGTCAGCCAACCCGTCAATAGGAGGCTAGTGTAGCCTAGCCACAAGTAATTTACACAATCTGTTCTGTGTTTATTTGTTTGTAGTGAAGTTGCTAGGTGGTGGAGAGCATGTTTGCAGATGAGATTTAGGGCAGAACCTTTGACCACAGTCAAATAGGCAGCATGACATTGGCACACAGGTTCTATGGTTCCATAGCAGTAAATATTGGGGAGTGAGGCCAGGGACACAAGTCACCTTGGACAGTGACATAGCAGTGGCATTGACTGGCATCAACAAAGCTTGCTGCCTTGCAAGTTACTGAATCACATGGAAAGTTTTACGACAGAGTTCCATGGTCACACCGGTCTGCACACAATGTCATCGGTAACTGACAGATTTATTTTCAAGCCACCTGACAACGCAAGTTTATTATAGACAAAGGAAGGTGGGCGGTGCAGAGTTAGGCTTTATAGAACTACTAAAACTAGGCTATATAGACTTCACATACCGGTACTTCAACAATATAAAAAATTAAAAACAGGCCTCCTGGTAAAGCTAGCCTACTAGTTCATTCAATCACTGGGGATATTATTTTAATGATAATGGAAGATCTGAAGTGGGCTGCCCTGGGGGCGATTGTAGTCCTGGGCGATATGGCCTAAAAATCATATCTCAATTTTTTCAAACTTATGGACGATTCGCGAGATATATACAATGCATTCAGAAAGTATTCAGACCCCTTGACTTTTTCCACATTGTTACGTTACATCCTTATTCTAAAATTAACATCAGCAGTGAAGAGGTGACTCCGGGATGCTGACCTTCTAGACAGAGTTGCAAAGAAAAAGCCATATCTCAGACTGGCCAATAAAAAGAAAAGATGAAGATGGGCAGTCTGAGATATGGCTTTTTCTTTGCAACTCTGCCTAGAAGGTCAGCATCCCGGAGTCGCCTCTTCACTGTTGACGTTGAGACTGGTGTTTTGCGGGTACTATTTAATGAAGCTGCCAGTTGAGGACCTGTGAGGTGCCTGTTTCTCAAACTAGACACTAATGTATTTGTCCTCCTGCTCAGTTGTGCACCGGGGCCTCCCACTCCTCTTTCCATTCTGGTTGGAGCCAGTTTGTGTTGTTCTGTGAAAGGAGTAGTACACAGTGTTGTACGAGATCTTCAGTTTCTTGGCAATTTCTTGCATGGAATAGCCTTCATTTCTCAGAACAAGAATAGACTGACGAGTTTTAGAAGAAAGTTCTTTGTTTCTGTCCATTTTGAACCTGTAATCGAACCCACAATTGCTGATGCTCCAGATACTCAACTAGTCTCAAGAAGGCCAGTTTTATTGCTTCTTTAATCAGCACAGTTTTCAGCTGTGCTAACAATTGCAAAAGGGTTTTCTAATGATCAATTAGCCTTTTAAAATGATAAACTCGGATTAGCAAACACAACGTGCCATTGGAAGACAGGACTGATGGTTGCTGATAATGGGCCTCTGTACGCCTATGTAGATATTCCATTAAAAATCAGCCATGTCCAGCTACAATAGCCATTTACAACATCAACAATGTCTACACTGTATTTCTGATCAATTTGATGTTATTTTAATGGACAAAAAAATTGCTTTTCTTTCGAAAACAAGGACATTTCTAAGTGACCCCAAACTTTTGAATGGTAGTGTATATGTAGCAAAAAAGCTGCAAAAACAAAATAAGATATTTGTGTTCTCTGAAGAGGGGATGGAGGTGGATGGGCTAATAAAAAAGAGACTAACTTCTTGTAGCAGGAATTATAGAAAGTTAACACAGGTCTCATAAACAATCTCTCAAGCACAAGCCCATCTGCTAGTGAGTAGCCAGCTAACCTTTATATTTCAAGTTTAGCCAAATTATATATATTTGCTTGCTAACAAGGTAGAACAGTTTAATTGTTATGAACACACCCTTGTCTATCTCCAACTGTTTGAACAGCATGCTAGCCTGTCCATTTTGTTCAGATGTTGAAATCAAGTGGCCTACCTTATTTCTCAGAATGAGAAGGAGTTGCCAATTCTTTATACAATTGTGTTTTATGCTTATTGAACAATTATAAAACACAGACTAGACAGCTAGTATAACAGTCTTTGGCTAAAATGCTTCTAGCGGTACATGGTCCTGCAATGTCTGGCGTGACAAATTGAGCATTCATTTTCCAGAATCAATGTTCATTGCTACTCTTGTTTTAGTAGTGTCCGCTCTGCGCACAATTTGAAGAGTTGAGACATAAAAAGGGTATTGTTGGAAAGGTTAACTTCTCTATTACAGTAAAATGTCTCTGTGTTTCGGTGTCCATTTTTCCTTTAGTTTCCTTATTTACTTTATTAAAAAAACTCTGCTTTGTTTGGAAAGGGCTCATAAGTAAGAATTTCACGGTAAGGTCACGGTAACCTGTTGTATTCAGCGCATGTGACAAATACAATTTTATTTGACCAATTCTGTTGGACCAAACCTCAAATGCAAATAGCGAGTTGAATCCGTTTGTCAGAGAGGAAGAAGTGATCTCTCATCTTTGTCGTTGTGAGTGGCAGAGGGGAGGGGCTTGGTGTGTGTGTATATTGGAAGGTGCACAGCTCACAAGTCATTGCTCACAGAAAGAGCGAATGAGACGAGACCAAAAAGACATGAGAATAAGTGGACATAAACGCTCATAAAAAATTTAAAAGAACTTGATTCTTGAGATACAGATATTTGGAAGATCATGCAAATACATAAATTCAAATTAATTCAATATCGCCCAAGGCGATTGTTATAACAATGTGGAGCACAAGACTGGACATAATGTAGCCCCATCTCTGGAATGTGCACTTTCACTAGAAGAGACCAACAGAACACCCCATACTCTGTGCTCTGAGTCTGTGCTCATGCCCAGTTAGCCTATCCAACACGAATTTGCTGGGTGGAATTCAACAGTAAGTAGAGTAAGAATATGCTTCATGTTTTGTTTTCTTCTAGAATACCAGATAGTGATAGATAACACATTTCATGCTTCTGTTAAGAGATGAATGTATTATTAAGTATTAATTAAGGTGATCTCATTTCCAACCTCTCGATGAGCCGAGGACATTCCTCTAATGTTTGCAAATAGTAGCCTAAACAAAACAGTAGATGTGCATCCTCACCAGCCAAACTGATGCCCAGCCAAGGATGACTGATTTAGTAACTCTGAATAAACAGATAGCCGTCCTGCCAGAATATTTCCTTAGCAAGATCATTACATTTACATTTTATCGAATCAACAGTCCAGTTAGAGAGGGTGATTATGGAATTAGGAGTCTATTTGACCTTGTGGTGGTTATGGTGGTAGGACAGGTGATGTAAATATGACTTTGCAAGACCACACTTTTCCTAACCCATCCCTGCCCCTCACCTGACGGAGAAAGGTGATTGGCTTCTGCCCCATGGCATGTGAATCTCCAATGTTGGCTTTGATGACCTCAGTGAAGGGGTGTTTCTGACCCTGGAGGAAAAAAAGTACAATTTATATTCATGTTGAGAAAATTGCAATTTTTTAAATATCCCTGCACATATGAAGAACTATACTGAAAAAAAATATGAAATGCAACAATTTCAAAGATTTTGCTGAGTTACAGTTCATATAAGGAAATCAGACAATTGAAATAAATTAATTTGGCCCTAATCTATGGAATTCACATGACTGGGCAGGGGCGCAGCCATGGGAGGGCATAGGCCCACCCACTTGGGAGCCAGGCAGACCCACTAGGGAGCCAGGCCCAGCCAATCAGACTGGTGGCTGGTCTCAGACTATCCCACAGGTGAAGAAGCCGGATGTGGAGGTCCTGGGTTGGCATGGTTACACATGGTATGCGGTTGTGAGGCCGGTATGACGTACTGACAAATTCTCTAAAATTACGTTGGAGGCGGCTTATGGTAGAGAAATGGTGGATGGATTATCTTGACAATGGATAAAATGCTCACCAACAGGGATGTAAACAAATTTGTGCACACAATTTGAGAGAAATAAGCTTTTTGTGCAAATGGAACATTTCTAGGTTCATTATTTCAGCTCATGAAACATGGGACCCGCACTTTACATGTTGCATTTCCATTTTTGTTCAGTGTAGTACAGATCTAAGTAGGCTATTATTTCTATCAGTGTAACTGTTGAGGCAGATTTAGGCCTACAAGACAGAAGAGTATATTAGAGGAGTTGTTACAGCAAGTGATGGATCAAATAATTACTCCAGTCATGGTTGGGGTCAAAGAGCAAATACATTGCATGATTATGTATACTGGGGGTTTATCATTGATTGACACCATCCATTACATGATGTATTAGCCTAACCCAAGTGCTGTAGGCCTACAATTACATTTGAATGCCCTTGTGTTGGCCCAGTCTCTAAATCATATTTTTGACAAGAGTATGCAGGGGACATAAAACGACCCACCCTAGTGTGGTCTTGTATCTGTGGGTGGTACGAGGATCATGTGCTCCTACCGACCCCTAGGAAGGCACCTGTTTCAGGGATATTATTAGTTGAACTGCCATTGCCCAAGGCACACATCAATCAACTTTTCCAACATGACAGAGAAGCAAGTGAGTGTAAGACTCAAGTGAAAGGAGAGTAGTGTGAGTAGATTTCAAAGACTGGTTTTCATTCAAGTGGAGTGTGGGCTATAGGTCAGTCACAGCATTAGTCTGCATGAATGAATTCCAGTCCACTGATCTTGTAGCTCATAGAATTACATTTACATAAAATTATCCCTGTGTTGTAGCTCATCTCCATCATTGAAGTAAACTAGCCTAAACTTACCCACACAACAGTCTGGATCACAAGGAGTCCTTCCCTGATATTAATTTAAAGGCATCACTAAACAGCACATTGTGTACATGAATAGCAGTTGAGCCACTGATACCATTATCTTTCGATGAGCTTTCACTAGCTAAGCTCATCATTGCCTGGGAACCAGAAGGTTCAAAAAGGGACTTGCACAGTTGAGCTATCTTTGTTGCAGGTGCATGGTAACAATTGAATAACACGAGAGAAAATAGAAGCCACGCCCACTGCTCTTGCTTGTATCACTGTTCTTTATTAAGCTTTACATATTGGCCTCAAGGCCTTTGTCAGAGCTTTTTACCCCCCTCCCCCCGAGTGTTAGATTCTGGAAATGGTCCTATAGAAGCAGAAATGTTGAATATAATTAAATGCGTTTACTCTACTGGTTGTCTGCGTGGTTGGTCATTTTGCAGGTAGGAATTTGAGCCAATCTATCCACAGGAAAGTATTATTAGACCAACTTTTCAAAGCACTGAGTTGCGTTCAGAATTATATTACATGAAGCAGGTCTAAAACCATGTAAACATGCGCACTGTAACGTTACGTTTGGCAAGTATTCATGCCTTGCGTGCAAGTATTTGCATCATGTGTGCATGCTTCAGGTTAAAGTTATCTGAACGCACTACCAGTGCTTTGAAAAGTGTTAATAATACTTTCCTGTGGATATAGTCTCAAAGTCCTACCTGCAAAAGGACCAACCACGCAGACAACCGTTTGAGTAACTTCAAATGTAATTGTATTCAACATTCCGGCTTGTAGTGGACCGTTTCCAGAATCAAACAAAACAAACCCCCAGACGGTAGATTTAGAAATTCACTGTCTGGTGCGGGAGGTCCCCTGTCAAAGCTCATCACTGCCACGTCCATGAGGAGGGACCACCAAGGTTGAGAAAATCATGAGGCAGGATTGGCTCCTTATCACACACCTACAAGGGGATGGGCATCCCAACTCGAGGAGGATGATGCAACATTGTATCAGCAGTGAGAGAAGACACTACACACGTCCTTCTAGATAAACTAGCTAGCAAGCTAACGTTACGTCTCCATTTCCCCAACTGTCGTTCACTATTTTAGTTGATCCTACAAAACATGAGAGCACATATCCATGACTAGTTAGCTAGCTTGCTTGTTTGCTCAGGAGGATGTGCCAACGTTACGGCTGGGTAAAAAGCTAGTTCTCGGTAAATGCTGGTTAGCATGAGCCAGCAAGCTCACCAAGTAAATGTTTTCCTCACTAGCTAGAATGATGGGCAATGTGTTTTCACCTGCTGCAAGCCTCTCTCAATGTCCCCAGCCTTCGTGACAATGGCTCCTCTCACAGCGTACTCCACCGCTTTCACCTGCGGATTGATGGTGTCCATGGTCAGAGTCTTTTCTCGCATCTTGCCATTCTCTCTCAATACCACGGTTGCTCCAGCTGTACTGAATCTCTTCAGTCCATACTCTTCAACTGGTCCTTGTGTTTTGAGTCGTATGGACTGCACTAAACATGAGGTTTCCCGAGCCTTTGTCCGCACAAGGGCTGGAGACTGGTCAAAAACACCTGCAATCAATGATCTATTTGCCAAGTGTTGAAGTCGATGCATGATCACAGCAGGGTAGCTAGAAGAACCACGACGAGGGAAATTAATGACCTAGAGCGCGGCACATAAACGCGTTAGCTAGCTCTCTTTCAGTCTTTGAGCGTTCGTTCACTGGCAAGCAAAAGCGGTGATGGATTGCTTCAAAGTTATTTACAATTTTAATTAAAAGCGTTTGTAAATCCACGAAATCTAAAATGAATGATGTTCAAGTATGACACAACAACCATACCGACGATCGAATGCAACGCACCACATCAACTACGACCATACATTTTAAACCGCGTCCCTCTACAATCCTTTCACGGCAGAGGTGGATGCTGGGTATTGTCGTTGTTTTATAGAATCTCCTCCCTAACTATATGCTTAGACATACGTTTCCAAACTACAATACCCACCCCGATGGAAGACGGCTGCGAAGAACGCCGAAGGGCGGCTGACAGCTGGAGATAGCTGAAAATGAAGACCGGTAATATGAGAGAGGAAGAGGCGATGCGAGAGGGATAACTGGGCACAAAATCTGTTTTCTCCAGCAGGTGGCGATGTTTCGTTTTATTCGCTCACAAAGTGAGGAATTTTAGTATAGATGTAAAAAAGAGAGTGTAGAATTTGTTCTACCAAAAAATTTTAATGGCTTATTTGCTACGTGAGGCTTATTTGCTACGTGAGGCTTATTTGATGGAGCATTTGTTTCGTAATTGTTAGGTTGTTACGAGTGTACTGATATGAGAGGGACTCGTGACATCCCGGCAAAAACAAACAATTTCAGAGTTGTTCCTGTTGTTCGGACACGTATCTTCCCTCTCATTGGCTAGAATGGTCCCACCTGACCTTGCCTCCTCCTGACTGCCTTCCATTTTTAAGACATTTTTTAAAAATTGTTAGAGTAGCCACTTGAGTATCTGGTCAACATAATGGATAATCTGTGGTAATATCACCCAGGCAGGTTACATTTCTGTCTGCAACGTTGAATTTGCCCCAGTTAGGTTGAATTGCATTGCCCACACCTTCAATACTGGACCGCTAGGATTGGACTGGACAGACACTGGAACTCGACAGCCATTGCAACACTGACTTTAAATGAATTGTAATAATCAAAAGTGAGAATTGCCTGCCAATATGATACCAAATCTGGGTCTGGGTCATGTCAAAATGTGAATATATGTCAAAAAGTATTTGAGGTGGGTTTGTTTTTTATATTGAGTTTGCACTTTTGAGACCATTCCATTGGTGCCAATTGTACCAGGCACACTAAATCAAATGAAGCTCAAGTATTTCTAAGTGTTAGACATTTATTTTGACCCCCTGGGTTTGTTTGATACATTGCCAAATGTTATTCAAATAATGTTTAGTTTGATTCTGACCATGCACACTTCCTTCTCAAATAAAACGCACCACACTCATTCACTTGTCACTCACTCAATCCAACCAAACTACACTCAGCACATGGGATGGGAGGTTAGCTGATTGGACAAAAAGCAGATAGTGCCATCTACTGGATACATGGTTGCACTGTGTACTTACTGTCCTAATAACCTCGGGTCATATTCAATCAAATCCAGTTACCGGTATGGGGATTCAGGGCAAAATCAAAAATAGAATGGCTTTGGCTGGGAAATGCATGAGCAAATAATGTGAAGCAACATTTCTTAACCCAAGTGCTTTCTTCAAAATTCTTCAAATAAAGGAAATATAATTCTCAAACTAAGGATACATGTTTTAGACAGTCATTATAATATAGTGTAATAATACTGTCACATTTTCAGAGACACTGCAGAAAAGGTTAAAGAGTTCTACATTTCTCATGAATCCCTAATTTGCATGTGAACCGTGTACTGCAGTTTCCCTTGCCTAATAAATCCGACTTTGATACCAATTGTTGGTATATAGTCTGAAACAAAGCACTACAAAATCGTGGACATTTCCTTACAAACCAGAATGTTAAATAAAATAAAATATGAACTTAATTTACTGGTTGTCTGTGTGGTTGGCCCTTCAGCTGTTTGAAATTTGAGACAAAATATCTGGAGGACAGTATTGTTTACCCAACCTTTTAGAGCTGCGGTACTAAAGATGAGATTTCTATCACCTGGCACATGAGAAAAACCATGTAAACACCTGTTAGTATACTTCCATCTTGTGGACGTGCCTTCGGTCATGAGCAAACACATCTTGATTACCACACACATAGACCTCCTTTTTTAAGTCGGTTTAATAATACTTCCTTTGGATATTTTGTCTTAAATCTCGACCAGCTGAATGACCAACGCCACGGACAATTGGCATATTCAAATATGATTTTATTCAACATTCGTGACAGACAAGGGACATTTAGGCTTTTTTCTACGTAAATGTAAGTGGCGTTGCCGACACAATTGAAGGCATCGACCACAGTTTCCCTTGCTATGCATGGAGGCCCATTGATGAGTCAGACTTGTTGGTTCTCAGTGCCAGATTGCTGTCCTCAGTGTGACTCAGGGCTGGATCAGATTGGAAGATTTTACTCTGAACTTTTACTCATGAGTGGTTCACTCTGATGAGACAGCAACACTCACAACATTTATAACGTGTTAAGTATACTGAACTCAAATCCAGGAAACATCAACTAGGCATATTGTCAGAAAACATTTAAGAATTTCAAATATCTTAAAGACTGTATGCTGCTCTGTTATATAAACCTTAAGGCATGGGCGGACATAGTGATTTGGAGGCCCCAGGCAGAGGCCAATCTGAGGCACCCACCCCCGCTCCTCATATGTGTGCATGCACAATTATTTTTTATGGGTTTTATAGTAAAGACATGTAATTTAACTGTAAAAATGTATTACCTTTTAATGTGCCATGAACACATTCAAATCACTTCAAAAAGTTGGTTACTTTTGCACGTTCACTCAAAATAATTTCAGCATCCGAACAGTGCACTGTGCACCCACAAACTTTACTTCAATTCGCAATTGGCTGAAACTATCTTGGTAGTTTCAGCCGGTACCGAGTCCCGACACTTGTGGGGGTCGTAGAGCAAAGCAGAGAACACCATCGTGTTCGTGAGAGTCTCATCTTTCCATAGAGGTGTGTCGCCCAAACAGACGTTTTCGTGAGAAGACCGATTTTCAGGATGTCTTCTGTTCTGCCAAACAGCGCTGTAGCTCAGCCACCTTCCACTGCAGATGGGGAAGGACAAAATTATTTAAATATTTGTTTTTATTATGTTTTATTATTATTATGCTCAGCTCATGAGGCCCCTTCATGATGTGAGGCCTGAGGCAATTGCCTCTTCTGCCTAATGGTAAATCCACCAGTGCCTTTAGGGTAGCACTTTATAATAACTCCACATAATAAATACAGTGGGGGAAAAAAGTATTTAGTCAGCCACCAATTGTGCAAGTTCTCCCACTTAAAAAGATGAGAGAGGCCTGTAATTTTCATCATAGGTACACGTCAACCATGACAGACAAAATGAGAAAAAAAAATCAACAAAATCACATTGTAGGATTTTTAATGAATTTATTTGCAAATTATGGTGGAAAATAAATATTTGGTCAATAACAAAAGTTTCTCAATACTTTGTTATATACCCTTTGTTGGCAATGACACAGGTCAAACGTTTTCTGTAAGTCTTCACAAGGTTTTCACACACTGTTGCTGGTATTTTGGCCCATTCCTCCATGCAGATCTCCTCTAGAGCAGTGATGTTTTGGGGCTGTCGCTGGGCAACACGGACTTTCAACTCCCTCCAAAGATTTTCTATGGGGTTGAGATCTGGAGACTGGCTAGGCCACTCCAGGACCTTGAAATGCTTCTTACGAAGCCACTCCTTCGTTGCCCGGGCGGTGTGTTTGGGATTATTGTCATGCTGAAAGACCCAGCCACGTTTCATCTTCAATGCCCTTGCTGATGGAAGGAGGTTTTCACTCAAAATCTCACGATACATGGCCCCATTCATTCTTTCCTTTACACGGATCAGTCGTCCTGGTCCCTTTGCAGAAAAACAGCCCCAAAGCATGATGTTTCCACCCCCATGCTTCACAGTAGGTATGGTGTTCTTTGGATGCAACTCAGCATTCTTTGTCCTCCAAACACGACGAGTTGAGTTTTTACCAAAAAGTTCTATTTTGGTTTCATCTGACCATATGACATTCTCCCAATCCTCTTCTGGATCATCCAAATGCACTCTAGCAAACTTCAGACGGGCCTGGACATGTACTGGCTTAAGCAGGGGGACACGTCTGGCACTGCGGCGTAGTGTGTTACTGATGGTAGGCTTTGTTACTTTGGTCCCAGCTCTCTGCAGGTCATTCACTAGGTCCCCCCGTGTGGTTCTGGGATTTTTGCTCACCGTTCTTGTGATCATTTTGACCCCACGGGGTGAGATCTTGCGTGGAGCCCCAGATCGAGGGAGATTATCAGTGGTCTTGTATGTCTTCCATTTTCTAATAATTGCTCCCACAGTTGATTTCTTCAAACCAAGCTGCTTACCTATTGCTGATTCAGTCTTCCCAGCCTGGTGCAGGTCTACAATTTTGTTTCTGGTGTCCTTTGACAGCTCTTTGGTCTTGGCCATAGTGGAGTTTGGAGTGTGACTGTTTGAGGTTGTGGACAGGTGTCTTTTATACTGATAACAAGTTCAAACAGGTGCCATTAATACAGGTAACGAGTGGAGGACAGAGGAGCCTCTTAAAGAAGAAGTTACAGGTCTGTGAGAGCCAGAAATCTTGCTTGTTTGTAGGTGACCAAATACTTATTTTCCACCATAATTTGCAAATAAAATCATTAAAAATCCTACAATGTGATTTTCTGGATTTTTTTCCCTCAATTTGTCTGTCATAGTTGACGTGTACCTATGATGAAAATTACAGGCCTCTCTCATCTTTTTAAGTGGGAGAACTTGCACAATTGGTGGCTGACTAAATACTTTTTTCCCCCACTGTAATGTATAATGGCTTAGCCATTTTTCATGAGATATTTATACTTTATAAATACTTTATAAATGTTTTTTTGTGACCAGTGTAATTTCTCACGAAAAGATGGATATGCCATTGGTAGACATTCCATCAGTACCTGATGCTCCTTAAAGTCTCAAAATAGCCTAGAACATATCAATGGTAAAATAATAAGCACACAACACATGATGTTAAAGGAAATATATTGAACATATAAAGTATAAATAGCCCACACTTTAGACGATGCCACGCAAAAATACTTAACTAATGATTAGTAAATGGTTTATAAGGACCTATATTAAACATCTTATGAATTATTATCATGAGTTGTTTATAAATGTGTGAATAACTAGGTTACTAACATTTACAAATGTGGGAGTAATGATTAATAAATTATGAATAAACTATTTACTAATCCATTATAAATGCTTTATTATGTGGAGTTAATATAAAGTTATTCCTTTGGTACAAAAGTCACAATTTAATTCTGGTTTGGTTTAAAGTGTTTCAGGTTTGGTTTCAGCATCGGCGCACTGGAGATTCAACCACTGAGTGACATATTTGTCTTGCACTAATGATAGGGCTGTTCTTGTTGTAAAGGCCCTCTGAGCTGGCCTTGGGTTGAACTGTGCAAGAATGATCACTGACAACAAAGGCATTACTGACTTCTCTGACTCTAAAAGTATTTTAACACCACTTACAGTTCTTTTGTAATCAACTTAATTTTATCAACTGTCCAATAATAGGAAGTTAACAATGAAGGACTTTGTTATCAAACGTCTATAGACAAGGGTGACGAGGCAACTTGTAAAATGACAACTGTTTCTTTGCCTTTCTCGTCATTAATATTTATTAGGCAGGAGCTGACGCAGGCGTAAATGGCTGTGGGTGGAGGACAGAACCTGCCCATTGCAGCACAAAGGAAGTGAGATTGAGGAAATTAGTGGAATGTGTGTCAGAGATGTGAGTACATGATACACAAATTCTAATCTGACACCAACTCAAAAACTGTCAAACAAGAGAGGAGAAATTCTCTCTCTCAGGCAGTAGTGGATCCAATGACTATTTGAATGATTATTTCAAAGTCAATGTAAAGTTTAATTTTTATTTATTTCCTATAACATAAGAGCTTCCTGCAATATCTGAAGAGGAAATGGAAAGTGAAGAAAATTATATAGGAGACAGATTTTGGCATGCCTACTTAGCTTGGTCACACAAAAACCTGTTGATCTACAGTCTATCCCACAGGAAGCTTACATTTGTTTCCAAGCAATATTCATGCAGGAACTGTACACCTTACATAATTAATCATAATCACTGTGATACTTCAGTTGAAATGACTTCAAATCGAAGACATGTTTTATCTTAGTTGCCATTATTACCACTGTATCTTCACTGATCGTAATACAGAGCAAACTTGCTGGCAGCCTGTGGTGCCTTGGATGGGAGATGGTAACCATGTGTACCATTAGGCCTCTGTGCTTTTCAGACAACATTTTTTATATTGCCATCTTTAATGTACATCATACAGGCACATACTGTAGATCATAATAGCATGGAATGACACACAATACAGTGGCTTGCGAAAGTATTCACCCCCCTTGGCATTCTTCCTATTTTGTTGCCTTACAACCTGGAATTAAAATTGATTTTGGGGGGGTTTGTATCATTTGATTTACACAACATGCCTACCACTTTGAAAATGCAAAATATTTTTTATTGTGAAACAAAGAAATAAGACAAAAAAAACAAAAACTTGAGCGTGCATAACTATTCACCCCCCCCCCCCCACCCCAAAGTCAATACTTTGTAGAGCCCCCTTTTGCAGCAATTACAGCTGCAAGTCTCTTGGGGTATGTCTCTATACGCTAGGCACATCTAGCCACTGGGATTTTTGCCCATTCTTCAAGGCAAAACTGCTCCAGCTCCTTCAAGGTGGATGGGTTCCGCTGGTGTATAGCAATCTTTAAGTCATACCACAGATTCTCAATTGGATTGAGGTCTGGGCTTTGACTAGGCCATTCCAAGACATTTAAATGTTTCCCCTTAAACCACTTGAGTGTTGCTTTAGCAGTATGCTTAGGGTCATTGTCCTGCTGGAAGGTGAACCTCCGTCCCAGTCTCAAATCTCTGGAAGACTGAAACAGGTTTCCCTCAAGAAATTCCCTGTATTTAGCACCATCCATCATTTCTTAAATTCTGACCAGTTTCCCAGTCCCTGCCGATGAAAAACATCCCACAGCATGATGCTGCCACCACCATGCTTCACTGTGGGGATGGTGTTCTCTGAGTGATGAGAGGTGTTGGGTTTGCGCCAGACATAGCGTTTTCCTTGATGACCAATAAGCTCAATTTTAGTCTCATCTGACCAGAGTACCTTCTTCCATATGTTTGGGGAGTCTCCCACATGCCTTTTTGTGAACACCAAACGTGTTTGCTTATTTTTTTCTTTAAGCAATGGCTTTTTTCTGGCCACTCTTCCGTAAAGCCCAGCTCTGTGGAGTGTATGGCTTAAAGTGGTCCTATGGACAGATACTCCAATGTCTGCTGTGGAGCTTTGCAGCTCCTTCAGGGTTATCTTTAGTCTCTTTGTTGCCGCTCTGATTAATGCCCTCCTTGCCTGGTCCGTGAGTTTTGGTGGGCGGCCCTCTCTTGGCAGGTTTGTTGTGGTGCCATATTCTTTCCATTTTTTAATAATAGATTTAATGGTGCTCTGTGGGATGTTCAAAGTTTCTGATATTTTTTTATAACCCAAATCTGATCTGTACTTCTCCACAACTTTGTCCCTCACCTGTTTGGAGAGCTCCTTGGTCTTCATGGTGCCGCTTGCTTGGTGGTGCCCCTTGCTTAGTGGTGTTGCAGACTCTGGGGCCTTTCAGAACAGGTGTATATATACTGAGATCATGTGACAGATCATGTGACACTTAGATTGCACACAGTTGGACTTTATTTAACTAATTATGTGACTTCTGAAGGTAATTGGTTGCAAATTTTGTTTATGTCCATTACATGAAATCCAATAAAAAATCCATTTAAATTACAGGTTGTAATGCAACAAAATAGGAAAAACACCAAGGGGGATGAATCATTTTGCATTGTAGGCCTACCACAATAAGTACAACATTTTGTTAAAACATTGGATGTCTATTGTATCAATAAAATCATAAACCACTGAAAACAAATGGAGTTGATACAATACAATAGGTGTGCAAATGTGCCCTAATCAAATACAAGTTTGCCTAGCATTCTGTCACGGAATCAGCCGAGGCTGCTCCTCCTCCTTGCTCGGGCAGGTTTCGGCGTTCGTCGTCCCCGGAGTACTAGCTGCCACAGATCTATGTTTCGGTGTTTGATTTGTTTTGTCCTGATTGTGTACACCTGTTCCCCATTATGTTGTATTGTTTCCCCTATTTAACCCTCTGTCGTGCATTGTGTGTTGTGTGTTATTGTATTTGTCTTCGGCGGTGTTAGTGTGCGGGTTGTTTTCCTCCTTGTATGGAGAAGGTTTTCTTTCCTGGTTACTGTAAAGTAAAGTACGTTTCCAGTAAGCTCTGTGTCCTGCGTTTGACACCGCATTTCACCGTCGCCACCTGACAGAATAACACAACACACCATGGAGTCAGCAGGATCAGCGGTGCCAACGGGGTCACGGGAGGAGCGCGTAATCCACCAAGACGCCATGATCCAGAAACTGGGCACCGCCATGCAAGATGTGAGGAACACCTTGAGCCGATGGGAGAGAGGAGGTTTGCCCACACCTCCTCCAACAATACCACCACCCTCAGCCATACCCATCGTTCCATCTCCGGAGTCCAGTGGGATTCGGCTCTCGCTCCCAAGGGCTTATGATGGCACCGCGGCCGGGTGTCAGGGTTTCCTGCTCCAAGTAGAACTCTACCTGGCAACCATTCACCCGGCGCCCTCGGGATACGAGAGCGTTTCCGCCCTTATCTCCTGTCTGTCCGGCAAGGCGCTGGAATGGGCCAACGCAGAATGGGGTGGGATAGACGCCGCTACGGTCAGCTATGCAGAGTTCACCCGCCGCTTCCGGGCAGTATTCGATCATCCCCCAGAGGGTAAAGCGGCGGGTGAGCGTCTATTCCACCTTAGACAGGGGAGGAGGAGCGCGCAGGAGTTCGCGCTGGACTTCCGGACGCTAGCAGCCAACATGGGATGGAATGAGAGGGCCCTCTTCGACCACTACAGATGCAGCCTGAGGGAGGACGTGCATCGGGAATTAGCCTGCAGGGACACCAACCTCAGCTTTGACCAACTGGTGGACATGTCGATTCGCCTGGATACCCTGTTGGCTACCCGCGGACGTCCGGATTCGGGGCCGTCCATTCCATCCCCCAGCACTTCCGAGCTGATCCCTATGGAGCTCGGGGGTGCTGGTGCTAGGGAGACCAGGAGGGAGACCAGGAGGGAGGCCGTCCCCTGCACCAACTGTGGCCGCAGAGGACACACTGCTGGTCGGTGCTGGGGAGGGTCTCCTAGGAATCGAGGCAGTGGGCGACGCACTGATGAGTCATTCCAGGTGAGTAGGCACCCAACTCACCCAGAGCTCTCTGCTGATCATATGTGTATTAAAGTGGTGTTTCCCGAGGTTTCTCCTCACTCCCAGCATAAGGCGCTAGTAGATTCAGGCGCAGCTGGGAATTTCATTGATCGCCAGTTCACCTATAAGTTAGGGATTCCTATCGTACCTGTTGATGTGCCCTTCCCCATTCATGCCCTAGAAAGCTGCCCGTTGGGGTCTGGGTTGATTAGGGAGGTCACGGCGCCTCTCCGGATGAAAACGCAGGAGGGTCATGAGGAGATAGTACGTTTGTATTTGATTGATTCTCCTGTGTTTCCCGTGGTGTTGGGGCTTCCCTGGTTAACAGCTCATGACCCCAACATTTCATGGCAGCAGAGAGCTCTCCAGGGATGGTCTGATCAGTGTACTGGGCGGTGTGTAGGCGTTTCCGTAGGGGCAACGACTGTGGAAAGCCCGAACCAAGTTCCCGCCTTGCATATTCCACCTGAGTATGCCGATTTGGCTCTCGCCTTCAGTAAGAAGAAGGCGACTCAATTACCACCTCATCGACCGGGGGATTGTGCGATAGACCTCCAGGTAGGCGCTGCGCTTCCACGTAGTCACGTGTATCCTCTGTCTCAGGAGGAGACGGCCACTATGGAAACCTACGTCACCGAATCTTTGAGACAGGGTTACATACGGCCGTCTACTTCCCCTGCTTCCTCGAGTGTCTTTTTTGTGAAGAAGAAGGATGGGGGTTTACGCCCGTGTATTGATTACCGTGGTCTAAATCAGATCACCATCAAATACAGCTATCCTCTCCCTCTGATTGCTAGTATGACGGAGTCATTACACGGGGTGCGATTCTTCACAAAATTGGATCTTAGGAGCGCGTACAACCTGGTGCGCATTAGGGGGGGAGATGAGTGGAAGACAGCATTCAGTACCACCTCGGGTCACTATGAGTACCTCGTCATGCCATATGGGTTAATGAATGCTCCTTCAGTCTTCCAATCATTTGTGGACGAGATTTTCCGGGACTTGCATGGACAGGGTGTTGTGGTATATATTGATGACATTCTAATATATTCCGCTACACGAGCCGAGCATGTGTCCCTGGTGCGTCGAGTGCTTGGTAGACTGTTGGAGCATGACCTGTATGCGAAGGCGGAGAAATGTCTGTTCTTCCAGGAGTCCATCTCCTTTCTGGGACATCGGTTGTCCGCGTCAGGGGTAGAGATGGAGATTGACCGCATTTCTGCCGTGCGTAATTGGCAGACTCCCACCACGGTAAAGGAGGTGCAGCGCTTCTTGGGTTTTGCCAATTACTACCGGAGGATTTATCCGGGGCTTTGGACAGGTAGCAGCTCCCATTACCTCTCTGCTAAAGGGGGGTCCGGTGCGCCTGCAGTGGTCAGCTGAGGCGGACAGGGCATTTAAACGTCTGAAGGACCTGTTTACCTCGGCTCCGGTGCTGGCGCATTCGGATCCCTCTTTGGCATTCCAGGTGGAGGTGGACGCTTCCGAGGCTGGGATCGGCGCTGTGCTGTCTCAGCGCTCGGGTACGCCACCTAAACTACGCCCCTGTGCTTTCTATTCTAAGAAGCTCAGTCCGGCGGAGCGCAATTATGACGTGGGGGATAGGGAGCTGCTGGCTGTGGTTCAAGCCCTGAAGGTGTGGATATATTGGCTTGAGGGGGCTAAACACCCTTTTCTCATTCTGACTGACCATCGTAACCTGGAGTACATCCGGGCAGCGAGGAGGCTGAATCCTCGCCAGGCAAGGTGGTCAATGTTTCTTTCCCGTTTTGTATTTAAGCTCACCTATATACCAGGGTCCCGGAACGCTAAGGCAGACGCCCTGTCCCGACTATATGACACAGAGGAGGGGTCCATTGAGCCCACTCCCATACTCCCGGAGTCTTGCTTAGTGGCACCGGTGGTGTGGGAGGTGGATGCGGAAATCGAGCGGCCGTTACGTTCCGACCCTACTCCTCCACAGTGTCCAGAGGGTCGGAGGTACGTGCCGCTCGAGGTTCGCGACCGTTTGATATACTGGGCTCACACGTCACCCTCCTCTGGTCATCCGGGTATTGGTCGGACAGTGCACTGCCTTAGTGAGAAGTACTGGTGGCCAACCTTAGCTAAGGACGTGAGGGTTTATGTTTCCTCCTGCTCGGTGTGCGCCCAGTGTAAGGCACCTAGACACCTGCCCAGGGGGAAGTTACAACCCCTACCCGTTCCACAACGGCCGTGGTCTCACCTATCGGTAGATTTTGTCACGGACCTTCCCCCCTCCCAGGGGAACACTACGATCTTGGTCGTTGTGGATCGGTTTTCTAAAGCCTGCCGTTTTATTCCCCTGCCAGGTCTCCCTACTGCCCTACAAACTGCTGAGGCCCTGTTTACACACGTCTTCCGGCACTGTGGGGTGCCTGAGGATATAGTGTCTGATCGGGGTCCCCAGTTCACCTCTAGAGTCTGGAGGGCATTTATGGAACGTCTGGGGGTCTCGATTAGCCTTACCTCAGGTTTTCACCCCGAGAGTAATGGGCAGGTGGAGAGAGTTAACCAGGATGTGGGTAGGTTTCTGAGGTCATATTGCCAGGACCGGCAAGAGGAGTGGTCGGGATATATTCCCTGGGCAGAGATAGCCCAAAACTCCCTCTGCCATTCGTCCACTAACCTTACGCCTTTCCAGTGTGTGTTACGGTATCAGCCGATTCTGGCACCTTGGTATCAGAGCCAGACCAAAGCCCCTGCGGTGGACGAGTGGTTTCGGCGCTTGGAAGAAACTTGGAACGCTGCGCACGTCCATCTGCAGCGGGCCATCCGGCGTCAAAAGGCAGTGAGGCTCCGGTGTATGCACCGGGAGACCGGGTCTGGCTCTCGACCCGAAACATGCCCCTTCGCCTGCCCTGCCGGAAGCTGGGTCGGCAGTTTGTGGGGCCCTTTAAAGTCCTGAGGAGATTGAACGAGGTATGTTATAGGTTACAACTGCCCAGGTATTATCGCATTAACCCCTCGTTCCATGTGTCTCTCCTCAGGCCGGTGGTGGCTGGTCCACTCCAGGAGAATGAGGTATGAGAGGCTCCTCCGCCCCCGTTGGACATCGAGGGGGCTCCGGCGTACTCAGTCCGTTCCATCTTGGATTCGAGGCGTCGGACGGGGGGCCTGCAGTATCTCGTGGAGTGGGAGGGGTACGGTCCGGAGGAACGGTGCTGGGTCCCCAGGAGGGACATTCTAGATCCCTCCATGTTGAGGGACTTCCACCAGAGTCATCCGACTCGCCCTGCTCCGCGTCCTCCTGGCCGTCCCAGAGGCCAGGGTCGGCGCATGGCTGGAGCCGCGCGTCAAGGGGGGGGGGGGGGGGGGGGGGGGGGTACTGTCACGGAATCAGCCGAGGCTGCTCCTCCTCCTTGCTCGGGCAGGTTTCGGCGTTCGTCGTCCCCGGAGTACTAGCTGCCACCGATCTATGTTTCGGTGTTTGATTTGTTTTGTCCTGATTGTGTACACCTGTTCCCCATTATGATGTATTGTTTCCCCTATTTAACCCTCTGTCGTGCATTGTGTGTTGTGTGTTATTGTATTCGTCTTCGGCGGTGTTAGTGTGCGGGTTGTTTTCCTCCTTGTATGGAGATGGTTTTCTTTCCTGGTTACTGTAAAGTAAAGTACGTTTCCAGTAAGCTCTGTGTCCTGCGTTTGACTTCGCCTACCGCATTTCACCGTCGCCACCTGACACATTCACAGTAATTTAATTTCAGTTGGCTATTGCCATTTGATTTATGTAATTAAACATGGTTTAACAAACAGTCCACGAATGTTCCAATCAATGCTGTACAGTTGAAGTCGGAAGTTTACATACACTTAGGTTGGAGTCATTAAAACTCGTTTTTCAACCACTCCACACATTTTTTGTTAACAAACTATCGTTTTGGCAAGTCGGTTAGGACATATACTTTGTGCATGACACAAGTAATTTTTCCAACAATTGTTTACAGACAGATTATTTAACTTATAATTCACTGTATCACAATTCCAGTGGGTCAGAAGTTTACATACACTAAGTTGACTGTGCCTTTAAACAGCTTGGAAAATTCCAGAAAATGATGTCATGGCTTTAGAAGCGTCTGATAGGCTAATTGACATCATTTGAGTCAATTGGAGGTGTACCTGTGGATGTATTTCAAGGCCTACCTTCAAACACAGTGCCTCTTTGCTTGACGTCATGGGAAAATCAAAAGAAATCAGCCAAGACCTCCGAAAAAACATTGTAGACCTCCACAAGTCTGGTTCATCCTTGGGAGCAATTTCCAAACGCCTGAAGGTACCATGTTCATCTGTACAAACAATAGTACGCAAATTTAAACACCATGGGACCACACAACTGTCATACCGCTCAGGAAGGAGACGCGTTCTGTCTCCTAGAGATTAACGTACTTTGGTGCGAAAAGAGCAAATCAATCACAGAACAACAGCAAAGGACCTTGTGAAGATGCTGGAGGAAACAGGTACAAAAGTAATTATATTCACAGTAAAACGAGTCCTATATCGACATAACCTGAAAGGCCGCTCAGAAGGAAGAAGCCACTGCTCCAAAACTGCCATAAAAAAGCCAGACTACGGTTTGCAACTGCACATGGGGACAAAGATCGTACTTTTCGGAGAAATGTCCTCTGGTCTGATGAAACAAAAATAGAATTGTTTGGCCATAATGACCATCGTTATGTTTGGAGGAAAAAGGAGGTTGCTTGCAAGCCGAAGAACACCATCCCATCCGTGAAGCACGGGGGTGGCAGCATCATGCTGTGGGGATGCTTTGCTGAAGGAAGGACTGGTGCACTTCACAAAATAGGTGACATCGTGAGGAAGGAAAATTATGTGGATATATTGAAGCAACATCTCAAGACATCAATCAGGAAGTTAAAGCTTGGTCGCAAATGGGTCTTCCAAATGGACAATGACCCCAAGCATACTTCCAAAGTTGTGGCAAAATGGCTTAAGGACAACAAAGTCAAGGTATTAGAGTGGCCATCACAAAGCCCTGACCTCAATCCTAAAGAAAAGTTGTGGGCAGAACTGAAAAAGCGTGTGTGAGCAAGGAGGCCTACAAACCTGACCCAGTTACACCAGCTTTATCTGGAGGAATGGGCCAATATTCACCCAACTTATTGTGGGAAGCTTGTGGAAGGCTACCCGAAACGTTTGACCCAAGTTAAACAATTTAAAGGCAATGCTACCAAATACTAATTGAGTGTATGTAAACTTCTGACCCACTGGGAATGTGATGAAAGAAATAAAAGCTTAAATATTATTCTGACATTTCACATTCTTAAAATAAAGTGGTGATCCTAACTGACCTAAGACAGGGAATTTTTAGTAGGATTAATGTCAGGAATTGTGAAAAACTGAGTTTAAATGTATTTGACAAAGGTGTCTGTAAACATCCGACTTCAACTGTATATAAACCCTGATTGCTGATGCTATGTATTGGCAGTTGAGAGGCTTTGAAGCCACAGGTCGGCCATATTGGCACTCCCCAATAGGAGCAGCCCTCCATAGGAATGAATGGAATTGTACAGTATTTCAATTAAATGTTTCAAGGACAAAATTACATGTATTTATTTTTGTTGTTGTAGTGGGGACAGTAACATCAGTAATCTAACAAAAATGATACTTTAAGGAAAATGTTTTTATAAATGTGTTCATTATTTATGCTTAGCTCATATATTATAATTCAAAAGTATGCATTAAGGTGTCTGTAATATAATAATGTGGCAAAAACGAATGCAGGCATTAATAAATGCATTTCTATAACTCCCAAAATATTTTTACAACGGTGGGGGAGTGCCAAGATGGAGGCACAGTGGCTTCAACACAGCGCCCCCTTTCTGACATCTAGTCAGTAGTGTATATATAAATTATTGTTTCCAACTCAGCACTGTTCTACGACTCGGTGAGAGAGTAACGCATGCTCAGTAGAGAGGATAAAAATGTAAGCATTATGCAGAACATTTTATAGTCTACTGTATGTAGCCTACTGTTTTTTAGGCTGAGTTGCGCGCATGCCCCATGTCATAGTAAAGGAAAAGCATAATGAAATATCTCTCTCATTGACCTTAGTGCGCATGGTCATTGCTTTTGTGTCATTTATGTCCGTCTGAGCAAGATCAGCTGCACTTCATGTATTGCAGAAATAAGTTTTACGGCGTTGACGTAGGCTTTTGAAAGGAATCATCGGACAAGGAAACAGAATATGTCGGTAAATAAAGCAAAGAAAGTAAAAATGGCTACCAAATCATGTCCTGAGTGCGACCAACAGGTGAGAAAACGTATAGATATTGTTCATTTTGATATATGTTGATTTAGTGATAATGTTGTTTTGCCTCACAAGCATGGGATGTGTAGGCTGCTGAAGTCCCTTATGGTAGCCTATGGATTCAAGATCTGGAGCAACATAGTCTAATCTAATACGAAAATCAGGCTAATCCTCTAAATTAGTATATGCATTATTTCTCAAACACTATGTTACAATGTACCTCAACTACAGCTAGTAATTGCAGACAACGACACGTTAATACGATTAAAGAGTCGGGAATGTTATTGCTCGCCAAATGTAGCTAGACGTTTCCTTATTTTTGATACACTGTAATACTATAACCTAACTGAAACTGGTTTATCACGGTGATCTGACTTTGCATATCATAGGCTATAACGTTAGCCTTAGAACAATATCGTGCGTTGAAATGTTCTTACATGTCACGTTAGCTGCATTGCTGACATTGTATATATTGTGAAAGTGACATATTACACAAATAAATCGTAGTTTATACCAAATGGCGACATTTGGATCTAGCTTTTAGATCGTTTCTTGATATTATTTCTGTAAACTGCATCGATGAATTGATTTGCTTTCACAAATAATGTGTCGACGAAATGTAGGCTACTAGTCGACATTCGATTTGAAAATGATTTATTCATTAGAATGTTTTAATGTCACCGCTGTTGTCTGCACGTGTCCAAAATATGTGGTGCGAGTTTCTGCAAGGACTTTTCATGAATTACAAAGGACAGTCCTCTAATATCTCAAAATTGTTGGGCAGTATAGTTATCATGGGGGTTAACTGGCTACGCCCTTGTTTAACTATTACAAACAAAAAAATACTAAACAAGTTTATATAGCTTCTGCAATGTAGCCTATGCTTAATAAATGACTTTATCAACACAGTTGCTACAATTTTGAGGAATATTTGATATTAACCATGTTTCATCCTGTTTCTATTTTTTTTAGATTCCAGTTGCTTGCAAGTCTTGTCCCTGTGGCTATGTATTCATTAGTCGAAAGCTTCTAAATGCCAAACTGAATGAGAGATCACCACCAGCAATAGGTAAATTCACATAATTCAGGAGCCTACAAATCATAGTTTCTTTGACGTTCTCTTCACATGCTCAATGTTACCATGTTTATTAACCAAGGTATTTTTGTTTATTATGAGCCTGTAAAACATTCACATGAGATTGGTGATAAAGTAGGCAGAATGTAATTGTATTAATACATGACTAAACTAAGTTAATGAATTGTATTCATCTTGGTAATTTTTTATTTGCCCCCCCCCCCCCCCCCCCACACACACACTTAAATTGTATTGGTGTTCATTTTTTTGAGTGGTGCAGTGGTGGCTGATTTAAATCGCTATTTGCTTGAGTGACTAGCCTACTGCAAGAAGTGGGGGGATGGGATATTTTATTCCTGACTGAAAAGCTTGTTCCCTCAGTTCTCTCTTGTATGCTTCTGCGGTAGCATACGGCAGCCTATACCGCTCACTGTGAAAAGTTAGATCTTACATTTAACTGTAGAGTTAGATCAGGTTGTCTTTCGTGACATTTTACATTTTCAGAATGCAGATATCTAATAGGATTTGATTAAGCCATTTCCAAAAGGTGATTAGGAAAATACATTAGAATACAGAATTGTTATATAACCCATGAAATGCAAGCTCATGCTGCTATGATCCTGTCAAATGTTGAAAGTGTAAGAATTAGATAGAGGGACGAGAAGCCTGTCTGTGTATCTGAGCATGTTTACAGATTACTAGCTCTCTGTTTATTCTAATGAGGGCTGTTTCAGTGTGCATGTCATCAATGTGCTACTGTCTGCCCATAGCCTCGCATCTACCTCCAAACAGACTGTTAAAAAATGCAGTAACATATTAGCAATTATTTTGATCAGTTTTTTGAAGAATATGACCTAAAAATACCATAAATAGCTTAGTACTACTTTATAACCTGATAATAAACACATTTATGCAAAGTTTCTTTCAACCTTAGAGAATGAGAACCAAATGTGAATCAATACAATGCTGCTGTTTTGATTTTAAAAGATGGAGTGAGTGGAATGCTAAATGTAGGCAAGTACTTAAAAAAAAAAAATCTGGGTTGGGGTGAAATCATCATGTATAGGCTACCACAGTGCTTGAAGTTATGAATGGAATGTTAAACACAACATGCCTTTGTGAGAACTTTGGTTTTATTATACACTTATTAGTATTAGACAGTTTATGGAGTAGAATTACTCACATCTTCTCTCGATTTATGATACAATTTCATTAGTTTCATATGATACCGAATGAACTTTGATGTATTGTAGTTAATAAGTATCTTGAAGGCAAAGAAGACTGCTTCCATTTGAAGAGGAAGGGGTCTTGAATTTTAGCTCTGTGATTTTTTTATGATGGGTTTTGGTTTCCCCCTCTCCTTAAATAGTTCATAATTTGCCTCTCCTCTGTGTAATTTCTGTAGACCGTCTCAAGTTTTCAGGTTTTAATTTGAGTACTTCCTTTGTAACTTTGAGACAGACACTAATAAAACATGATTATTGTTGAATATAAAGACTAAGGTTGCACTGAGAACCTTTTTTTCTGGATAAAAGTGCAGATAGTTGTATTTATTTTTTGCTCACTCATGATTCCTTAGTGGAACATATTTTAGTAAGACTGTGTTATTTTCCGGTGGCCTTTTTTAAACATCAGCTGTTCTTGACTATTGAATTTAGCCTTGGAAAAGGTGAAGTAGTAAATTATGTATATGATGTTTATGTTATATTATGCAGTGAAATAGTTTTCTCAGACTATTGATTATGTCACAATTGTATGCAAATATTGTCAGTCTGAAGAGGAAGTGTGTTGCTGTTGATAAGGCTAGAATTCCTGGGAAGTTGTGTGTATTCTCACATAGCAGAAACGTGGTTGATGTAGAAAATATATTTTCAGGCCTTGTCCAGACTTTGAAAAACTCAATTGAAATGAATAGCAACTCTATTGCTATGCAATTATTACGGAGTTACTAAAAAACTGTCCAATGATTTGTTAATAGAATATTGTTAGTAGTGGGTTGCTACCCAGGTATAAAGCGTTACCCTTTTGGGCACCAAATATTTGTTATCTCGCCCTTTCAATCAGTGCTTATTTTGAAACCTAAATACTCCTGAGTGCACACTCACTGCCTACACCACAGAGGAAGCAGCATATGTGGTAATTGAAGTTTCTGAAGAGGAATACTTTTTGAAAGGCCACTAGAAAGAAACTCCCAGTGAAATATAGGCCTACTTCCTGCTCTGGTAATAAGAACACTCCACAGAACACTCCAATGACTTAAAGTGGTTCGGAGGCAACAGCACACCTAGGATGCTAGATATGCAATGGAATCACAGAAAAGGGAATGCAAGCATCTTCCTTTTGGTGGAATCGTGTTGTATATGAGAGGAGTTTGTTATTCTGTTGTTATTTCAAGGCAGTATTGTTGGTGTGTTGGAAGAGGGGGGTTGGGAGGAGAGAAAAGGGGGAGGCTCAGGTGTTTAATACCATATGGCCTTCCCACAAAACTTTCCGTAACATACAATTAAACTGGAGTCATTGGCATAACACAATTTTTCCTTATGATGTATGATGCATTTGATATTGTGACATATTTGAAGGCCATACACTATTATACATTAATATTTCATTTCCATATTGCATATTCTTAGTGTTAATAAAACATTTTTTTTTTAAATCTGGTCTATTTAGACAAGTTGGATGCAAAGAGGAGGAGAACTGAAAGAATTCGCAGAGAGAAGATCAACTCTCCGTCAACCAATGACATGGAGAACAGAAGGCGATGCCGCTCCAACAGTCAATCGGATCAGATCCGGAGAGGGCGGGGCAGGCCAAAGACAGTTGGGCTGAAGAAGCAGGAGGAGGAGAAAGGTAATAAAATAATAACAAGCCTCTGTCAGTGACACTCAATCACATTTAATGGTGCAGTTATGAGATATTAAGCCGTTTCCAAGATACTTTCTTTATTATTCCTGACTTTGTGCTGACTTTTAATATTACTCTTTTAGTAATATTTCAGTATTTTTCAGTCACAGGAGATGAGGCTGGTGATTAGTGCAGTATTGGGACAGAGCTGGGGGATTTGTGTTTGGATGAATGATTTACAGAGCGGGTTGCTCTCTCACCCATGAATAAATCATGGTGTCCCTGACTGCCTGTGCTTTAGCGGCTGATCTATAAGGAGAAATATAATTATGCATGTTCCTCCTCTGTGGAAGACAGCAATGACGTTAATATATTGCACAAGGTTATTGTTGTCACATGCAAATGATTATTAATTTCTCAATGGTTTATCTCTATTAACCAGGGATGTTGTTAATTCATTCACTTCTGTGGTTTATTTTTTTACCAGAAAAATTTGAGAAAGAAGTTGATATCTATGCCAACCTCTCAGATGAGAAAGCGTTTGTGTTTTCGGTGGCATTGGCCGAGATCAACCGAAAGATCCTGGGCCAAAGACTGATCCTATAGACAGACCAGATGGTTGCTGTGAGGGATTGACATGTGAAACCTAAGATTGTTACTGTGGAGAGACCCATGGATGACCACCACAGTGTGTCTAATAGGGTGTGAACTCTGACCCAAAGAACTCCCTGTCGGATTGGTCGAAGCCTTGGGAAAATGGAGATGTTGGGGAACATGGAGAAGCAGGCACCTGGTCTGCTCAAGAGGAAATGTTGGAACCAACTATTATCTTTAGAGAGTAGCTTATGGAATTGGAGGGGGTAGGACATCTGAATATTTATATTTTAATCAGATTTTATATTATATATATTAGATGATATGGTATAGGTATAGGATTCATCACCTTGTCAACCAAGAAAGCTGTCAGTAACAAATGCAAAACATTTCTATTAAAAAAGGGCATAAATGTGTTGAAGTATGGAGGGCCATCCTAGCATTGTAACTGGCTTCTATAACGTTATTGGCTTGTAGGGCTAGTAAACACTGTTTATTTAAATCTAGATGCCATTGGAACATAATGTTCAATATATTTTGTATCATGCTTAGGACTTTAGGAGAAGGCCTTGTACATTTATATTTATAATGTTTGTGTACCATCTTAATTTAAATGCATATTGTTTTATCTTTTGTTTCATTATTGGTGACATTATATGAAATATGTAATATTTGCTCTGGACACCTGTAATTTAAATGTCAAAGGCAAATCCTATTTAATGTGACTTATTTTGTCATTAAAAGAGATTAATCACAACCACCACTGTCAGATTTTGGGCCTTAATGGGCAAATGTTAGTTTTTATTGAAGAGTGTGTTACTGCACATACAGTAAATTACTAGTGCGTGGTTTGTATTACCCACCCTCTCATGTCTATACGTTACCCCGCAGCAGGCAGTGAGGGATGGGCTGGGTCCCTGGGCCCCCGAGACACCTGTTTGTAACCTGCCCATTTCTCC
The DNA here is from genome assembly GCF_964263955.1 of Coregonus lavaretus. Taxonomy (NCBI): domain Eukaryota; kingdom Metazoa; phylum Chordata; class Actinopteri; order Salmoniformes; family Salmonidae; genus Coregonus; species Coregonus lavaretus. The sequence continues at coordinate 8,324,712 of NC_140024.1, read as the reverse complement.
TGGAGACAGCTGCTGCTGCCGTTTCTCCAGCTCTGCTCTGCCTCCCTCCACAGGGAAAGGCCCTGCCATTAACTGCTCGTCCATCTGGAACACATCCCAGTTTCCATGGAACTCTCAACAGATCTCAACCTCACATTGTAATCCTGTTGGAGACATTTTCACCTGCCTGGCCTCTTCTTTGTACACCAAACTGCATTGGATACATGTATGAATGTACAGAAACATGCTTACATCATATCCTGTTTATTCATACTATGAGTGAAACCTGAGAGGAAACACTGCTGGGGTTTGAATATGCAAGGCAGGGCTGTAAATGATGAGATATAATGATATAATGAGACTTTCTTCTTGGTTAAGAAAAGGGTTCTGTGTGCTGTATTATTGACACCTCAGTCCTTGTGAGAAACTGTGGGCATTCAGTGAACCAGAAAGAGGCCGTGTTAAGCATGCCCCTATGGGAAATACATGTGAGTAAAAACAAAAGACAGTGCTGTTCCTATAGGGGGAAAAGTAATGAATTAGAATCTAAGTGAAATAATGAAAAGGTTATTTGAGAGTTGGATTAAAGAACTTTGACTCTTACATTTACTGTGTAATTGACAGAACCCAGATGGAGTTTCATAAGAGTCGGGCATTGGCAGTATATGGCTGTAAATTATCCAGGATGCATTTTTTTTATGTCATGGGGATTATGTGGATTGGCTGCCCTAAGACATTGTATTTATTCCCCCCAAATAGTCAGAGGAGAGTTACACACAATAAAGAAGGGATTCAGGGTGAACCCAGGATTTATTTCTTCTCAAAGCCATTTACATAAGATACTTGAGTAAAGCCTGCCTGTTGCAATGCAAAACCACAGGAGATGGTTGAACTTTCACATTGGGCCTCTGAGTCGAATACATTGAAACACTGTGAATAATACACCTCCATCCGCTATCTACAAGCACTTTGAAAACAAAAGGCATGATGATATTAGTCAACCACTGTTCCAAATACTGAAACTCAATCTTAATGACATTTTCTGAGAAAATGAGTATGCTCTTTGAAATGTAGAACACGACTGAAATGAGAATCGGTTGTTAATGGAAATCACTCAGGCAGTCAGACCTTATTTGGATCTTTTAAGGGTAGAGGGATAAAGGATGCTACCTGATGAGCACAGTTCAGAAATGACGTACTGTACTGTGAGAAAGTAAGACTGTTTGCAGATGGATCATTACTACATATGGCTGGGAGTGGGGCTGAAATGAACACGCTGAGGCCATCCTGGCAGGGCAGTTAACGATGAAACGCCTGGCCCAGCCTGAATACCATGCCATATTACCACATGCCCCAGGGTGGAAATGGAACACTGAGATTCCTGGCTTTATATCTAACACGAAATAGTGAGTTGAGCAATACTGAGCACCCAGGCCCATAGACAGAAAGACAGAGAGAGAAGAGTGGTGTAGGGAGAGAGATACATGTGCACACTAACAGTCAGTTATTCTTACTCAAATAAAGTTGCCATTTGTTCAGTGTGGAGTGTTCCCCAAGTCACATGACTCGCATGTGGTCTCATTAACCAGGGAGAGAGTTCTTTGTTCAGATCTTGGCTACTTTCCAATGTAACATGAGATACTGTATATTATTAGCTTTATATTCTTAAGGAATTTAAGGACAATTTTATTATTATAAAAACGATTAAACATACAGTAGCTAATACTCCTTGTAACGTTGTAATTTTAAAATCTCATTTGTTCGGTTTATGATCTGCACAATATGATAGCTTGCATATAATCCATGCTTGTAAGGCGTTTGACGATGTTGTCTTGCTGGCAAACAAATGTCAAACTGTGAACCAACCTCCTCATGTCCTAGAGACCAACATTTTAATTTGTTCCCTTTCTCTCCTATAGACCCTACTCCCTTCATAACATGTGCAATTATTGCATGTAAATGTGTATTTGAGTGCCTTGTCCTATTTTTTGACATTAAAATGTTAATATGCTATGTAGTCTTCTCTTTCAACCACTGGAGGGCAATCCAGTGACATAAGAATCCAGTGCTTAGTTTACATAATTAACAGTAAGTGTTAATTTTTGTTAAATGGTCATCTCTCAGTCTCCTCTTCTAGACATCATATATGCCAGAAATAATTGAATTAAATGACTTCAAATGAACAAACATCAAATGAAAAGTGGTTTATATCATTATAAGCCACTCTACTTCAAAGAACATTAGTCAGTCCAGCTATGTTTAATGAAATGGATTGATGGATGAAGAGAACATGAGAGGAATCTTTCGCCCTTTGTTGCTTGTTTCCTCAGAGTATTTTCTCTGGCTCTGGATTTAGACAGAAAATGTAAGGAAACCAGTGGAGGCTGCTGAGGGGAGAATGGCTCATAATAATGTCTGGAACGGCGCGAATGGAATGGCATCAAACTATGCGTTTGATGTATTTGATACCATTCCACTTATTCCGTTCCAGCCAGTACCACGAGCCCATCCTCCCCAATTAAGGTGCCACCTACCTCCTGTGGTAGAAACATCTCTTTCAATGAAATACTGGACCTCATTCTGACGTCCTAGCATCCAGGGGACCGTTAGAGTAAGAGAGCAACACCGTAAACAACATGTTGTTTCAGGAGATTCAACTTCCCTATTAAGTCTTGTTCGGAAGATTCATCCAGGTTTTCATTTATCTAACAGTCATGTGTATCCGTCTAAGTGTGCATGTGTATCCGTCTTGGAGGACTCAGTGGGCTGTTTTGACAAAAAACCTTGGTGGTAGAAAATAGGACATTGAGTACCATTCCACATTAAGTGAGTCAGAGACAGAGACAAGGACGACAGCATAGACAGACACAACATGTCAGGAATCTTAGAATGACAGATTGTGTAAAACTTAAGACAGAACGTGTAAAACTCAATACACACCAGTAATGACAACAGTTTGAATCATGTTGTTCCCTTACCACCAGCTGTCCTGTGATGTCTAAAGGCAGACAGTTAACTGAAGCATCATGCACATCAGAAGGAGGATTATGACATTGTAACAGTCCACCGTCACACCACCCACACACTAGTACATGCTGTTCACAATAGATATGTCATATGTGTGGAGCAAGCACATGTACATACACAGTGACACGTTAACAGATCAGCCCTAATGAAAATGTGCATCATCATCATCATCATTCCCTCACTTACTAACTTAATAACCTGATGTCTCATTCCCATATTTGGATGGAGTCTCCTTAGGACCAATGTGACCTCATCCCTCTGTCGTGCATACTTCTTCCTGCATCATGGAGCTGACACTTCCCCTGTGGACACCAGAGCCTGTAGAAAATACTCCCAAAATACCCTGCACTTCTAAACAAGGTGTTCTGAGGAGGAAAAAACTACAGTGGTATGCTTGCCAGTAGGTGAAGACCTTTCCATTCCACCTAAAACCCTGTTGCTGCCAGTCTGAGAGGAGGCTTCTTTATCCCTGAGTCTAAGACGGGTGCTTTTGAGGTTAAGACCAGCAACACGATGCCACTGCATTTGAGTGTTGGTGACGCACCCTCTGTTGCCCCAAAGCAGAGTCGTGAGGGATCAGATCCCTAACAGGTTCACACACGCACGCACTCAAAAACCCCACATCGGAGGGGTAAACAGGGTGGGGTCAACTGATATTAACCTCAGTGGGGTGCAGAGGGCTTTCGTGAGAGATCTGAGAATGGGCTCTCTTCACCTCAGACTAGCAATCATCCTCCCATCATCACAGAGACTGTCCAAAACAAAAAGGCCAATCTGAACCCCTATTAATAAAGCAGGACACTCACATTTCGTGCACACCCTGCCTAATCTCAGGCAGCTGTTATCTCCCTGCAGGAAGTGCTCTTCGCTCCAGGCCGGCCATGGTGCTGGAGCAGTGCTGATATCAGTACGGGAGGGGACAGGACAGGGACCCAGCTACAGCACAGGACGAGGCACCGGGCGATAAGATAGAGTTGTCTCTGGGAGCACCCCATCTTTCTTTTCCACTCTGTTTTAGTACCCAGAGGGCCCGGCTTCCCCATTCACCCTCTCCATAAGGCACAGAGACCCTGGTATGGAGAACCGTAGGTCCTAACCTTGGGCAGGGAGAAAGTGATGGGGACCTCCGTTTACAGAACTCTCCTTCTACGCACTGGAGGTTTCAACGTGTCTGACTACATTCAAAAGTTCACGGTAAGAGACCTGGCTCTCATTGCTTTTGGGTTGAGGGTATACAAGCTAGTTTTATTTTCATCATTTTATTTAATCAGGTTCATGGATGAAATGTCTGATGAGATTCAAACCAGACTATTGGTCACACTTTTAATGACAAATAATAGACATGAAAGATGCTCGGCAAAACGAAATGAATTACTGACTAGACTCTAGAACATTTCTGTTTTGTTCTATTATTCATAAGGGCCTGGGGTTACATAATATTACAACTCAAATCCAGTGGCGGCTCCTGAAAAAATTCCCAGGGGGGGCAATTTTTCTGATGATTTAGGTGACCTACACACATTTTAAAAAAGATATGTCCAGCAACAACATGAAGACAGGGGCAGCATATAAGTCAATACTGATATACACATTACTTGCTTCAAAAAGGCCTCATGGTTGAATTGGAAATATGTGCACCTGAGCATAATTCACAACAAGCAAGCAGGAGCTTTTGATAGAGGCTACTGAAAACATTGATGCAAGTTATTGGTAATAAGAATTTTTTATAGACTTCCATATTCTGCCCTCTTGTATAGATTTGTGAAAATGAACAGTGATAGACATTTTGCCTGAAAACAATTTGAAAATAATTTATAGAAAAGGTAAACACAGCTATCTGTATGGCTTTGTAAAAATGAACAACCATATTCTGGCCAATTGTATAGATTTGTAAATATGAACAACCATATTCTGGCCAATTGTATAGATTCGTAAAAATGAACATGAACAGATTATTTTTTATTTTTTACTTTAAAAAAAATGAAAAATAACTATTTTAAACAACATCAACTGTGAACTGATTTGGGCGTGTGTGTGTTAAAGAGACAGACAGGGAGGGACAAAGAGAGAGAGAGGCTACATTACTTGTACTGAAACTGTTCTAGCTTGCTGCATGATCAAATTCAGCTGATGCGCATAGCAATGCACGTAATGGGCATTCTTGAAATGCTCACGCACCTTTTGCTGCACACCAGCCTTCTCTCCCCTCATCACACTGGCTCCATCGTAAGCTTGCGCAATGAGTTTGACTTTCTCGTCGTCGGCAAAAAGACAGTTCAGTCTCTCCAAAAGCACACTGGCGATTGAGACTGAGGTTGATTCCGAGATGGGAAGGAACTCAAAAAAGCGCTCCTGCACTTTGTGGTTGCTATCAATGTATCTCAGCACAAGCACCAGCTGTGTCTGTGTAGAAACGTCCGTGGTCTCGTCAGCTTGGATAGCTACGAAGTTCGCCGACTTCACCTCCTCCACAATATGTTCCCTCATGACCGCTAGCATACACTCCAGTAGCTCGTTTTGAATGGTCTTTGATGTGCCCTTGAAAACTTTAGCATTTTTAAGATGGTCATCAAACACCTCATCTAATTGTGCCACAAAGTTGACAAGTCCAAGAAAAATACCAGGGTTGGTGGAGCCCTCAGTTTCATCTTTGCCTCGCAAAGCTAGCCATCTTGACAATAGTACGTGAATTGATTGACGCTGCTACCCGCTCTTTTCTTAGTTATGTTCATGGTTACTTATGTTACGTATGACGAAAGCGCGTAAGTGCAAGCCCTCCCGGAACCCATAGAGATTGTATTGAAAGCTCTGATATTTGGAAAAAAAAAGATTTTACATGAGAGTCTATGAGAGACTCCTGGGCGATTTTCAACCTGACTGAAATCGCCCCAAAAGGGGCGGGGCCATTTGAAGCACGACTTTAACCTGATTGGACATTTAGTGGCAGATCAGACGTCTAGATTAGAACACTGATAACTACTGTTGCCGTGATATAATTGATTAGAAAAAAAATCCCTTCCTTTTCCCGTTTGGCAGTGCGTCGCCCATATCGCCCTAATGAACACACCGCCCCTGCTCAAATCATCATACACTCTGATTCAGAGGGGTTTGGTTAAATGCGGAAGACACATTTCAGTTGAATGCATTCAGTTGTATAACTGACTGGGTATCCCCCTTTCCCTTTCCTTTTCAAAGAAAACAATGCATCAGCATCACTGAACAGAAACAAACAAACAAACAGCCTCCTGCTCAAAATCACATTAGTGCTCGGTCAGTGAAGCGAGACCAAGTCACATTCACAAGTCACATTTACTGTACCATATCTAACTCCTTAACTTTTTAGCATTGCCCTTAACACAGCATAGGAGCATGGGGGTATGTTATTTGGAGGTGGGCAGGTGTAAAAAAAATGTTTTGGGAGAGGAGTGAGTTATTACGGCTGAGTCTTGTTTTTCTCAATTACCATTTAAGTCCTTGAATTAAGATTTCTTGTGAAGTAATACTCATTATTTTGTGTTCTTGAATAATGTGTGAAGCATAGCACTCAGGGTTTGATCATTTGTTCAACAAGCTTGCCGAAAACAAGACTTCTTACAGAAAATAAGTTGCAGAAAATAGGTCTGTTTTTGTTTCTCCATATCTAAATTCTCTTCAGGAAAAGGATAAAGACAGTTTGTGTGTGTGTGTGTGTGTGTGCGTGTGTCTCTGTGTGTGTATTAGCATGCTATCTGTTCGTGATCCATAGCTTTAACTCTGGCAGCTGGCTTAAGAGCAGACACACGTCCCTATTATCCTCTGGGAAGCTGTACTTATTAAGCGACTTATGAGTGGATACTCAGAAGGAGGGAGCAAGTTGTAAATTGTCTCTTCACTTCAGACTACCACCACTATGAGCATACAAACAAATAAACAATGGGAACTTTGGGAAGTCTACAAATGGCACTTACCATCAATAATCACTAAAACTACTTTTGTTTAAATATATTTTACATAAATATTACATCAACCTTTCACTAGGATATGCTGTGTGGTATTACTCCCACAGAACCACAGTTATTTTAAACTTGTGATTGACATACTTGTATCATATCAATGTCAGGGGTCATGGAAAAAGAGGAGCATTACGTGCAGCAAACACTTTTCCAATAGCTCTCCAAACAGATCAAAATACTGACTCCTCTGGTCTGCCAAGAGCACTAACTAGACCCGCTAGGCTCAAACCTTGCCACGCACACTTAGATGCATCAAACACTTCATGAAAATGATAGACTTGTTTTGATTAATCAGTATACCAGTCAGATACTAATACAAATCCAGAGAATTTCCCATGCACACAATGCTGTCAGCAGAACATGCACCCCAGAATGTTCCATGCAGTGTATAATTTAGAGAGGTGCACACCTGTCAGGAAAGATAGAATTAGATTTTAGTGGGTTTATGGCAAACTTTCCAATGACCTCCACCCCCAATTCTTCTTCACCCCACCTCACAAAAATCAGTCACGTAACATGGAACTGCCCCCGTAAACGCTAGCTAGGAGAATGGAAACTATGCAGAGGCGTTCAGTCAGACAGTTTTCATATGTTTTCTCTTTTGGTAGACAATGGGCTTTAATGGTGTAAGGTTAGAAAGGGTTAGATGGAGAGGACCGGAAGAAACCCAGAATACCCTCTCCAGTGACCTCACAGGTGTGAAACGTTGTGTCAGGAAGGTAGCTTTGGTGTCATGTTTCCATTTCAGAGGGCAAATCCACCAGGTTAACCCTGTTCAAGACAAACAGCCATGGTATTCCTACAGACAGCTTCAGTGCCCAGTTAGTTGGTGCTCCTTTATTTCCTTTGTCTGATGGTCTCCCACTCTCTGTCAGCTGTGATGTTATTGGTGACTGCCAGGAGCCATGTTTATTGTTACAGATACTGTTACAGACATTAAATACAAGTAAACATGTGTTATGTAACTAGTGGTACCACAGCAGCTGTGCAAATGAGGGAAACTGTCCGTGTGTTTGATGTCTAATGGTCCCTCCCGGCATGCACGTGCAAAGGCTCTACCTGTGCAGAGAACATGCCCCTTTGCCCTTCCAGTCTCCAAAGTGCACTTTTGGGTGGAAGTACAATTTCTCCCAAAATGTTGTATTTAAAAAATAAAATAAAAGTTTGTGTTTTTTTGTTTGTTGTTGTTGTTCTGAACCCACTGCCCACAAGTCGTCATTAAAGTAGTCGAAATGGCAGATTTGGTCATTGATAAGCACCTAAATTGGAACGCAGTGGCTGTACAGTAACATTCTATACATGACGTCAGAGCTCAGGGTCTCTGCTTCACAGGGCTGTACGGGTTTTGACTGACAGTTGTTCTGAATTTGACAGTCGTTCCAAATCCCTCACGTTAATTGGGCAACTTTTGAGCATTTGTTGTTTGGATTCAGTCTTGTGTCAGGTGAACTGTTGTGTCCTCACCTTTGTTCTGATAATTTCTCCACAAGATCCAAAGTGTTCTCTTTCAATTGCTACCATGGTCATGCATATGCTTTTATAGTTCTTTTGTTAGAAACATTTCAATTTGTCACTATCCATATAGGCCAGTTTCCACGAGTGTAAAGGGTTAAGCAAAGCAATAAATGTAATAGAGCTACATGACTACAGAGTTATTATAGATTAAATATGAAATGACTTTGAGACTAAGGGTTATTTATTTAATTTGCCATTAAGATGTGGCCATCTATTGCTTTTATATACAGTAACTAAATAATTAAAGTAGCCTAATAATTTCTCAACGAGTCCATGACCGCAGTTGCAGTGATTCTTTTGTGTTGTTGTGGTCTTGGTAGTAAGGGCCCACCCCACATGACCCATGTGTATTGGGTCACATCATCATCGCTGGCCTGATCCCATGTCACCCCACCTCTCAATATCTATTGTTTCCTATTATTCATTGCAGCTGGCTGCCCCATCTGGGGGGGGTAGACATTCATTTATGAGCGATGCTACTGCCAACGCTTACTTTTTGATATGCTAGGATGCTAACTATCTAGCCTGCCCTGGGTTATGGGGTGGTAAATAGAGTTGTTATGATTGTTCAGAGCTGCTGTGACGCACACCCCCAGTCAGACAAACCCCTTGTGGAAAACCACATCGGAGCCAACTTCCTTTGGAGGCCCAGCATCCTACCAGAGATTTCCATTGCATAACATGGTTACATTTCAGTGGGGTGGTTCCTGGCATAGGCCCAAGGCAGAGAGCTAGCCTATAGTCTCATTGGGAAGGGTTATATAAATAAAGCACCCAGCTTACATTTTGCCCATTATACTGGGCCTAAGGGACTCTGTCCACAGCGTGGCGGTGTTAGAGCTGCATATGGATGGTTCTATGGGCCATCCTCTGCTTTCCGGACCAGGAGACAGCGACCCATAATTTCATAAAATCATTGTATCACTATTCACAGCACTGAGATGAGGACATATCCTCAGAATTTATGATAACTGAATTAGAAGACATTACTTTTGTCTTCTCAGAAATGGCCTTAATGCATTTTTACCAAGAGGATTTAGCTTTTAAACTGTTTCCTAGAGCTCATTTGTCAACAGCTGTCAACAAAAGTTTTTAAGGTCTAGCTTGTTGAATAATAGAAAATCACAGATTGCATCATTGAGGTCCATTTGTCATAGAACTGTCTTCTCAAGAGTAGGTTAAACAACAAACAGTCTTTGCAATACCTGAATACTTCTACTAATAACTGGGAGATGGGAAAGACCCATGCAGTACAAAATGCCAGGTTGTTCCAAGAAAACATTCCCATCCAATGGGACAGCAGGGGACAGTAGGGGAAACAGTAGGAAACTGTAGGGGAGATCGGGGTTGGTTATCACACTTTTTACTCCTGTGTGTATTTCTCAGTACCAGTATATCTTACAAGACTCTTTTCAACGTTAACAGAAAGACAACGGTCTTGGGTGGAAATAGGGACTCTTTTTATTATTTTTATCTTATTCCAACATAAGCGATCAAACACACTCTGTCCACTTGTGACAACCAGCCCCATCGCAGGGTTGGTTGTCGTATGGGGTGGGTTGTCACAATGTTTGTTAGCAGCTTATTCCTTTTGTAACAGGAAATGACGCAATATAGCACACAGTCTTAGAAATAGCCTTTCTTTGATAGAACGATATTCCTAACAGAATTCAGCATTTTATACCTTGAGAACAACATATGACATTTTGAATATATTTGTGTGTGTATGCGTATGTTTGCACACGCATGTGTACATGTGTGGGTGTGTGAAAGAAAAAATATTTGTGTAAGAGAGACAACACACCCAGATAGCACAGATACCTCTGCCCAACAGATGTATACATGATGCATTGGGAAGATGCAGTTTAGACATCGTTTGCTAATTGTCAAGACGTCTCACAAAAAAAGACGTCTCACATTCTACATTCTAAATTCTAGAGTTCTACATCGTTTATACGTCGGCCAGGCATCGACATTCTATTCTGATGTCTTAGTGACGTCTTCCCCATCTGCAAACGCTCTCCACACTACATATTCCCAACACATTTTGATATGTCGGCCAAAGATGTTCGTGTTTACTGGGAAGGGAGGTCTTTATAGTAACAGCACAAAAGAGCTTGGGATTATTGTATACTGGCAGTGGCAATGTCCCCGAACAATATGGTTACAATGGAGTTGATAGTAACAACCAACCCCACCAATGCTAATTAAGATGCTAGTTACCACATGGCTTGACCTAGCAACTCAGAAATAGGTTTGGAATAGCTCTCCCTTTCCTATTCTCAATAAACATAATTTGTCATGTATAATCCCATCATTCAAACATTTATAAAAATAAAATAACAAGACATACTTTATATGTTTTTTATTTTACCTATGAGAAACACATACATTCCCCTCACCTCAATGTTTTGTCATGCTGACATGAATTGACCAGGTGGATTATTACTCTAGATTGGGAGTAATAAGCACTGTGACAACCAACCCTAGTCTCCCCTACCATGGACCAGAGGGCGACTGCTTAGATTCCTGCTTGCACTTCATCATCATTCCTCTGTCTACAGAGGTTTATTTTTAAAGGGAAGTGTCAGCCAATGTCAAGTCACGTTGCTTTGAGCGATGCGGCGGACAGTCGCCCAACCAGAGAAGCTGTGCTGGGCGGACCAGAACCTTTAAATTCACTCTATCAGCACCAGTAAACACACTACAACATATACCAACTAACAAACAAGCAAGCAAACAAACAACCTGTAAATCCCAATGGGGAAGTAACATGACAATGGGTTAACCATTTAAAACAACAACCTTTCCAAAGCTCACATCTCTCTCTTAATACTGGCAAAAGGCCATATTCAAAGGCCATATTCATAAGGTCATTCCTTGCATTCCCACCAGTCAACAGTATCTTCTATGGTTGAATTTAAATGTTTTGGTGACGTCAAGCGGCCATTGGAATTTTGGCAGTGGTGGGGCCACTATATAAAAATGTTGGGACAGAGAGAGGTAGAGAGAGAGGGAGGGAGGGGGACAAGTGGAGAGATAAGATAGCGAAGAGTTGGTGTTTATTTAAGTGGTGTCATGTCTCTGGCACATACAGACAACAGGGTCCGGCAGAGCTGCCTGTATGGGAGAGAAACAACAACACTTCGGGAGCTTGAACTAAAATAGATCCAATGCAGCTTGGAGCAAGGTGGATTAGCACAGCTTCCATTATCTCACCTGACACTTGTCCCCGCTGTGTGGAATTTCTTGGAACTATGAGTAAACCGGAGACATTGGCCACCTGCATTGCCAAGATGTACGAGGGGGGTAAATTGGACAATGCTGGGGCCCCTTCTAGAGCAATGAAAAAGCCAACTAACAGCCTGCTGAACAGCCTGGGAGGCATGGAGGTCAAGCTGAATCAGCTTGAGGTTAAGGTGGATCAGATAACCTGCAGCCAAACAGAGGTCCTTAGGAGGCTGGACATGGTGTGCCAGGGTATGGGGACGCTGGGGAAGGACCTGGCCCAGCTCAGAAAGGACAGGGACCCCCAGGCGGGGGACAGGGACTCTCGTGGAGGTGGAGGGGACCCAGCCTTGTTCTCGGAGGTCAGGGTACTGTGTGGGGAGACTGTGGCGCTGCTGAAGAACCTGCAGCAGGAGGGTAAATGGCAACGGGAAAAGATTGAGGGAATCGAGAGCTCGGTTTCGGCCGTGGACAAGCTCTGGGGATATGTGGGGGAAGTCTTCCGAAGCTCCAAGATAGTGGAGTTCATCTTGAAAGGCATCGTGCCCTGGAGGAAACAGGGCCTACTGTACAGCCAAGAGGAGGAGGAGGTCAGTGAGCTCATGCTGAAGCGGGATGGCACATCTTTGCCATTTCAGAACAAATGTTAGAGTTATTTTGAGTTATGGTATTAACATTTGCTAATAATTTATTTTGTGAGCCATGACTCTGGTTCACCCTTCCCACTTAATTTAACCTTTGGAAAGAATGCAGTGCATTCTGTACAGTGTACAGAGTGCACTGTCATTATGTTTTGTTCTCACACTTTTAAATACTTTCTCATTCAAATGGGAACATGAGTTCAAACGAGTTCATAATTTGCATATAGGATATGCAATTTCATCCTGTTTAATATAATTCACTTCTCCTATGATGTTGTGTAAAATAAAGGGAACGATTTGTCTTTGAAAATGACTAATCCATGCTTTGGGCTTGTGGGAAAGGATTTCAATCTTGGTGATTTGACTACTATAACAGCATCTTTGTTAAATGTTCACTCTTAATAAATGCTCATTGCTATTTTCATAGGGCATGGCCTAACATAATGAGGAAGTATAAGTTGAAGGTGGGCATTTGTCCAGAAAATGTCAGTTGAAATCCCCAGTAAAAAGTGTTGCTACTATAGTAGCCTTGTGCAAAGTCACTTAACCTGGCGCCCTGTGTCACTGTCTGACTGTCTCTAGAATGTTTGTTCAGCTGTTGGGTAACAATATGTAATATTGCTACCAAGATAAGGCTGTTTGCTAGCATCAAATCCAAAGTGAAACTGAAGTGAGAGTGATTTTTCCCACTGACTGTATGCTTTCCCCCCAGATCATGACAATTTAGGATAAAGAATCTAGCTTACATACAGTATAATGTATGAAGAATCAATTTTCTAATTCATATCAACAGTAGGTTCTCATCACTGGCATCTTGATATTAAATACTAATGTTTGCTACCACATAAAATAGCCTACTAACAAACCATTAGAAGGCAGATGGAACCAAATGCTGGTCATCTATTTGTTTGAACATAGAATTAGGATAGTCATATTTATTTTATATTTAACTAGACCAATGGAATTTCCAGAAATAGCCATCCCTGTGACCGGGTGTGTGATGAGGTGTGAATGACAGAGTCAGGCGCAGGAGGAAATCCAGAGTTTATTCAGTGTACATGAAAAAAGCGCAGCAAGCGTAAAAACGAAACTAGCACAAGGGAAACATCCACCTTGGCTACATACAAGGAAAGAGTAGCTCAACCGAGCTACTCACTCTCACAATGAACACTCACAAAGGACAAGGGGGCAGAGGGAACACTTATACACAGACTAATGAGGGAATGAGTACCAGGTGTGTGTGATTGACAAGACAAATGGAGTGATGATAAATGGAGCGGTAGTGGCTAGTAAGCCGGTGATGACGAACGCCGAAACCTGCCAGAGCAAGGAGGGGCAGCCTCGGCTGAATTCGTGACAGTACCCCCACCCCCTTGACGCGCAGCTCCAGCAGCGCGCCGACACTGGCCTCGGGGACGGCCAGGAGGACGCGGAGCAGGGCGAGTCGAATGGCGAAGATGGAAGTCCCTCAACAGAGAGGGATCGAGGATATCCCTCACCGGAACCCAGCACTGTTCCTCCGGACCGTACCCTTCCCACTCCACGAGGTACTGAAGGACCCCCACCCAGCGCCTCGAATCCGGTATGGAACGGTCAGAGTACGCCGGCGCCCCCTCGATGTCCAAAGGAGGTGGAGGGACCTCCCGCACCTCAGACTCCTGGAGCGGACCAGCCACCACCAGCCTGAGGAGAGACATGAAACGAGGGGTTAATATGGTAATCAGGGGGGAGTAATAACCTATATGTGACCTCGTTGATTCTCCTCAGGACTTTGAACGGCCCTACAAACCGCGGGCTCAGCTTCCAGCAGGGCAGGCGGAGGGGCAGATTCCGGGTCGAGAGCCAGACCCGATCCCCCGGTACAAAGACGGGGGCCTCACTGCGGTGACGGTCAGCGTTGGCCTTCTGACGACGCGTTGGAGGTGAACATGGGCAGCGTTCCACGTCTCCTCTGCGCGCCGAAACCAGTCATCCACCGCAGGAGCTTCGGTCTGGCTCTGGTGCCACGGTGCCAGAACCGATTGATAACTTAAAAAACACTGAAATGGCGTTAGGTTTGTAGAGGAGTGGCGGAGAGAGTTCTGGGCATATTCTGCCCATGGCAGGAACACCGACCACTCCCCCGGCTGGTCCTGGCAATAGGACCTCAGGAACCTACCCACATCCTGATTTACCCGTTCCACCAGCCCATTACTCTCAGGGTGGAACCCAGAGGTCAGGCTGACCGAGACTCCCAGACGTTCCATGAACGCCTTCCAGACTTTTGACGTGAACTGGGGACCTCGGTCAGACACTATATTCTCTGGTACCCTGTAGTGCCGAAAGACGTGTGTAAACAGGGCCTCCGCAGTTTGCAGAGTCGTGGGCCCTAGGAGGAAGGAGGCGGCAGGCCTTCGAAAAGGCCTTCGAAAAGCGGTCTACAACGACCAGGATGGTGGTGTTCCCTTGAGAGAGAGGTAGATCAGTTTTTTAAAAATCAACACTCAAATGAGATCATGGTCGTTGTGGAACTGGTAAAGGTTTTAACTTACCCACTGGGAGGTGCCTAGGTGCCTTAAACTGGGCGCACACTGAGCAGTAGGAAACATACACCCTCACGTCCTTAGCCAAGGTAGGCCACCAGTACTTTTCGGTCAGGCAGCGCACTGTACGACCAATACCTGGGTGACCAGAGGAGGGTGACGTGTGTGCCCAGTAGATCAGACGATCACGGATAAGCGCAGGCACGTACTGCAGCCCAGCTGGACACTGCGGTGGAGATGGATCTGTGCGTAATGCCTGCGCTATATCCACATCCATCGCCCATACTACCGGCACCACAATGCATGAGTCCGGCAGTATGGGGGTATTGTCTCTGGGCCTCTCCTCTGTATCATACAGCTGTGACAGGGCGTCTGCCTTCACGTTCTTCGTACCCGGAATGTATGACAGTGTGAATCAAACCGGGTGAAGAATAGGGCCCACCTGGCCTGGCGAGGGTTCAGCCTCCTCGCTGCCCGGATGTACTCCAGGTTACGGTGGTCCGTCCAGACGAGGAATGGGTGTTTCGCCCCTTTGAGCCAATGTCTCCACATGGTCAGAGCTCGGACAACAGCCAACAGCTCCCGATCACCGACGCCGTAGTTCTGCTCCGCCGGGCTGAGCTTCTTTGAGAAGAATGCACAGGGGCAGAGCTTGGGTGGCGTGCCCGAGCGTTGAGACAGGACTGCTCCCATCCCAACCTCGGACGCATCCACCTCCACTACGAACGGTAGTGATGGATCGGGGTGGGCCAGTACCGGGGCCGAGGTGAACAGTTCCCTCAGGTTACTGAAGGCCCTGTCAGCCTCAGCAGACCAGCGGAGACGGGACGGCCCACCCTTCAACAGAGATGTAATGGGAGCAGCGACCTTGCCAAAGCCAAATATAAACCTCCAATAATAGTTGGCGAAGCCAAGGAAGCGCTGCACCTCCTTTACCGTGGTTGGAGTCGGCTATTACGCACGGCTGAAATGCGGTCGCCCTCCATCTCCACACCTGTGGTAGAAATGCGGTATTCGAGGAAGGAGACGGACTGCTGGAAAAACATACACTTTTCTGCCTTAGCATAAAGGTCATTTTCCAACAGTCGGGCCAGTACTTTGCGAACCAGAGACACATGCTCGGCGCACGTAGCGGAATACACCAAGATGTCATCAATGTAGACCACTACATCACGACCAAGCATGTCCCGAAACACCTCGTTCACCACGGACTGGAAGACGGATGGAGCATTCATCAAACCGTAAGGCATCACCAGGTATTCATAATGACCTGTGGTTGTGTGGAATGCTGTCTTATCCCTCTCGGATACGCACCAGGTTGCACGCACTCCTGAGATCTAATTTAGTGAAGAAGCACGCTCCATGCAATGACTCAACCACTGACGGAATGAGGGGGAGAGGATAACTAAATCTTATCGTCTCCTTGTTCAGTGGTCGATAGTCAATGCACAGGCGCAAACCACCGTCTTTCTTCTTCACAAAAAATTAACTTGAGGAGGCAGGTGAAGTGGAGGGACGTATGTACCCCTGGCGCAGGGACTCGGTGACGTATGTCTCCATAGCCTCCGTCTCCGCCTGCGACAGGGGATACACATGACTCCTTGGAGGTACAACGTCTACCCGAAGGTTTATTGCGCAATCCCCCGCCCGATGAGGTGGTAATTTAGTTGCTTTATTCTTGGAGAAAACTTGTGCCAGATCATGGTATTTGGGGGGAATGCTCACGGTGGAGGCACCATCTGGACTTTCCACCGTGGTTGCACCAACGGAAACACCAAGACACCTACCCTGACACTCTCGCGACCACCCCGTGAGAACCCTCTGCGGCCATGAGAAAGTGTGGAGTGCTAGCCATGGAATACCTAACACCACAGGGAAAGCAGGAGACTCAATGATGGAAAAAGTGACCTGCTCACAATGCGTCTCCTGTGTGATCATGGTGACTGGTACCGTGACTTCCTTCTTCAACCCAGACCCTAATGGTCGACTATCAAGTGCTCTGATGGGGCGTGGAATGGATAGGGGAACTAATGAAATGCCCTGGTGGTGTGCGAAAGTTTTATCCATAAAGTTCCCAGCTGCGCCTGAATCTACTAGCGCCTTGCACTTGGGAACTCTCATGTATTCAGGGAAGTATATGGGTATGGTACAGTGCGCAGCAGAGGGCTCTGAACAAGTGTGGGTGCTTAATACCTGGGGTGATGCGAGAGTGCCCTGCCGGCCGCCTCCTGACCCAAAAGAGCACTGACGACAACGTGTGGTGGAATGTCCCTTCGTGCCATCCGATTGGCACTGCCGCTGTCGTCTTCCGCTCTCTCGGTGCGCGGAACCACCCAGCTCCATGAGCTCTGGATCTGCGTTGGTCGGGGCGGGAACGGCCAGACCTCCTCCAGGATGTCCTCTGGTTGCCAGCAGGTTATCCAGACGAATGACCATGTCCACCAGTTCGGTAAAAGATAAACTGGTGTCACGGCAGGCTAGCTCCCGTCGGATGTCCTCCCTTAGATGGCACCGGAACTGGTTGATCAGGGCCCGCTCGTTCCACCCAGATCCTGCTGCCAGAATCCGGAACTCCAGCGCGAACTCCTGTACTGTCCTCGTTCCCTGCCTCAAGTGGACCAGCTGCTCACCCGCCTCTCGACCCTCGGCGGGTGATCGAAAACCGCCCGGAATAGGCGGGCGAACTCCCTGTAGTCCTCCAACGCGGCTCCTCCTTCTCCCAAACCGTGTTGGCCCACTCCAGGGCTTTCCCCGAGAGGCAGGAAATGAGGACGGACACCTGCTCTCGATCTGATGGCGCCGGCCTGACACTGGAGCAGTACAGCTCCAGTTGGAGAAGGAATCCCTGACATAGAGCCGGCGTCCCATCGAACGCCCGTGGTCGAGATATCTGGATCCCTCCGGGTGCTGTGATGTAGGTGGCTGGATCTGGTTGGCCAGCTGGTCTCGACGGATCGGTTCCTCTTCTCTCCAGGCGTTGGACGACCTGAAGAACCCGATCCATCGCTTCCCCCAAGCTGGCCAGCATAGTGGAATGTTCCTGGACCTTTGTGACTATTCCAGGCATGCTCTCCTCTCCTGCTGACTCCATAGAGGTGAGTGATTCTGTGATGAGGTGTGAATGACCGCGTCAGGTGCAGGAGGTAAAACACAAAAATCCAGAGTTTATTCAGTGTACATGAATAAAGCGCAGCAAGCGTCAAAACGAAACTAGCACAAGGGAAAAATCCACCTTGGCTACATACAAGGAAAGAGTAGCTCAACCGAGACACTCACGCTCACAATGAACAATCACTCACAAAGGACAACGGGGCAGAGGGAACACTTATACAAAGACTAATGAGGGAATGAGTACCAGGTGTGTGTGATTGACAAGACAAGACAAGACAAGACAAATGGAGTGATGATAAATGGAGCGGTAGTGGCTAGTAAGCCGGTGACGACGAACGCCGAAACCTGCCCGAGCAAGGAGGAGGGGCAGCCTCGGCTGAATTCGTGACAGGGTGTGGTAACTCGTATATCTAAAGTTTAGTAAAGATATTAGGTACATTGGGACTTTTTGTAAAAGGGCTTTAGAAATTAAAACATAGCAATGTATTAACCTACGTGACATCAAAGTGGGCCCACCAACTTTCTAATAGAGAATGCAGTGATGAGTACTAAAATTGTCGCCTGTAATGATAAACTGCATCTAATGGCTTTAATGAAGTGGCTGCTGTGTTCATATAGATGATGTCACCATAGTCTAGGACCGATAGGCACGTCGACTGACTAATCTGCTTTCTACTTTTTAATCTGCTTTCTACTTTTTAGCGAGAGCCAGGACCTGTTTATATAGAAGAAGCCAATTTTTATTCTCAGCATCTTAATTAACTCATCAATATGCTTTTTTAAAAGACAGCTTTTCATCTATCCAGATGCCCAGATATTTATAAACAGGAACACGATCAATATGGACACCATCCAAAGTGCATATACTTACATCATCAGAGTTCTTTTTAGGCGCTTTAGCAAACATCCTTCCTCCTGTGTGGCTCAGTTGGTAGAGCATGGCATTTGTAACGCCTGGGTTGTGGGTTTGATTCCCACGGGGACCAGTAAAAAAATGTATTCACTCACTACTGTAAGTCGTGTGTCTGCTATACGATGTAATCAACATATATTTAGTTTTACCTGCAATACTAATTTCAGGTCAATACAGTTTTTCTGTAATACAATGAAGGCAGACTGTAGTTCAGATAGAGCCTGGTCAACTGTGGAGGCAATAGCATACACAATAGTATCATTGGCATTCAAGTGCAGGTTTCAATTTTTTACAGACAAGTCAATATTGTTAATGTAAACAGTAAAAAATACAGGACCCAGACCCCTGCGGGACACCTTTCGTAATATCCAGGAAACCTGATTTAACACCATCAGTAGATACACATTGAGTTCTATCTGTCAAGTAATTTATTAACCAGTTACATGCAGCCTGGTCTAGGCCAATTGAGGAAAGCCTCTGAATTAGCAGTGAGTGATCAACAGTTTCGAAAGCCTTTGACAGTACCAGATATAATAGTCAGGTAAAAAATATGGGTTAATTATTCAGCAATCAGCGGGGCAGAGAGCTGCAGCAGAAATGGATCAAGCATATCAGCCTCAGTGGATTTGTTTTACATCAATCTTAAGCATGGCATCTAGCACATCACAGATAGTAAATTGTTGAAATTGAAACAAAGATGACGGGTTAACCGTCGAGTCAGCTAGAGGCTGGCAGAGGGAAGAGCAGTCGATTGACTGACCAGGGTCAGTTAAACCATCATTTCTCTCAAATAAAAAGCCTGCCGAGATAAAATGGTGAATAAAAGCATCACTTATCCCTATCCCTATTATCTTCTCAGTTATGATGCCAGAGTCAGACATAACTTGTTTCGGAAGGGATGAAGAGGAATTTGTACGCTTCAGTGCATGTACTGTTTTCCAAAATGTAAAAGGATCACCAGCAGAGTCAGAGATAGAGCTTAAAAAGTAGCTTGACGTAGCTTTCTTAATCGAGATAGTATCTGTTTCTCAATTGTCTGAAAGATTACCAGTCCACTACAGAGTCAGTTTTCCTTGCTTTGGCCCATGCCTGATTTCTCACCGGAATGAGCTTAGATAGCTCAGAAGAAAACCAAGAGTTAGATCTATCTTTGACTCTGAATTGTTTAAAAGGGGTGTGTTTATCTGCCAGAGGAATAAATATGGAGGATACATTTTCTAGAGCCAACTCAGGGTTAGGAATACAGGAGAGAGTTTAAAATCAATGCATATGCTCTTAAATTGATCTGAGGCCAGGTATAGCCAATCCAGATTCAAATCCCCTAAAATAACTAACTCCGAAGACAGAAAAGGTGTTAAACACTCAGATATAGCACCAAAATAAGTCTTGTAAAACAATGTGGCCTTAATGGCCACACAGGTACTCTTAAATCTCTACCCGGTACAGCCAGAAGAGATGCCACTTAGCCCAATATTGGACTAAAGGAGCCTAACGTTACTCCTTACTCCAAGGACCTTACATGTTCTGTTTAAAGGGCAAATTGGCTCTGGAAGCCAAAACAGCCAAATTCTCCATCTAAACGTGAATCGAATCTCTATTTTGGTAAAGGTCTAGAAACATAAATCCTCTACTTTCACATCACTTCAAAATACACACACTTACTGCACACTGTTTTAACTGGTTTAACACAGTTGCAGCCGACAGTATTTTCCAGTGACAACACGTTTGTGGCGTCTGTCTTCCGTTTACACACAGCTGTTCGAAGATGCAGATAGCTAATTAGCACAGGTAGTCCACTCTGTCTACTGTCTGTTTTCCGTAAACAAGCACTGTAACATAAAATGGCCGTGTGGGAACCCTAACCCTATAAAGGTGTGTAACAATTTAACCTTCTGTTTTTTGAAAATTATGACATGAAAGATAAGGTCGCAGATCTTAACAAAAATCCTCCCTACAGAAGACGCCTTCGTCCAATGACTCTTATGTGTAATGTAATGGAACTGAGAGTCATGATCAAGGGCTACTAGCCACTGTGCTACTGCCTCTGCATTGCTTTCTCTTAGGGGTTTTAGTCTCGGTATCTGTAAAGAACTTTGTGATTGCTGATGTAAAAAGGGCTTTATAAAATACATTTGATTAATAGATTGAAATGTTGAGTTTTTTTGGGGTGGAGATAGTGTAGATTCATTTAGTGTTAGTAATAGTCTGATAGTATTAGGCAGACAGATGGACTCTATAATGAGAGCCAGTAAGGTATGCTGTGCGAACACAGATCACAACAGCATTGCTTCTTGCCCACCCATGCTATGACCCTGCGGTGTACGTCCAGGCCAGATCCACTGCTGGCATCTCCCAGTTACTCATGGCTTAGTGTAAACAAATAAGTCCAGCTGGGTCGGCCGAGTAGGCATCTGTTATCAGTTATGTGTTGTCATTTCAAATATGCCACACCAGTTCATCATTAATACTAAAAAGACCATGCCTCAATCATACTCCATGCCTCAAGTCCATGCCTGAAGTATTGGCAATGTGGTGATGAGTGGATGTGAACAAACATTTAGATAAGATATTTCAGCTTTTAACTTTTTTATTTATCCTGTTTGCTATATGTGGTTTATCTTGTTCAAACTTCATGTCATACATACTCCTGGAATAGAGCTACTATACCACATTGGAGGTAGAATGATTGTTAAACCTGATTGTGATAAAGTAGTAAGCAACAATATGTATGAAGGATGTTCTCTTCACTCAGAAAACTAAATCAGAAGATAGCAGCGCAAAGCCTAAAGTCACTCTTTGCGACCAGGGGACTCAGGTCCAGGAGGAGGGCTTACATATCACCAGAGGTAAGCTGGACTTGTCTCTGTGTTATCTGTTGGCATTGATACATATTTTTCAGTTAATGTTTTTCAATCAATCAATCAATGAATTAATCAATCAAACATTATTTATACATCACTTTTCTCACATCAAATGCATTTTAAGGTACTTTCAGTCAATGTTGACCAGTTACTGACAACTTAAGGCATTGCCTGGATGTTTTCTGCAAAGTTAATGTGAGTGGGTGGGGATTCCATAAGCTAATGAGTGATTAATTGAAGTAATTCCTTCTGGTATATCTGTTGTTGTTCTCCCACAGGTGACCAGCAGGCAGTAAAGCTCCCTGTAGAGGAAGCGAAGGCCACAGACCATGGAGTGGAAGTCCCAGCTCCTCCTGAGCCTGATCCCTGCAGGTTATCAGAAGCTCTCACAGAGGGCCCTGCAGTGGACGAGGCCTTATTCCCATCTACCAATAGTGATTGGGGTAGTAAAGGATCTCGCAAGCCCAAAGAGGTCACCTTAAAGAGCAGAGAGCCCACCAGAGTCCAGACCTTCGCCCCTGATGTGGTCGTAGCTCAGGAGGAGGTCACCATCGAAGTGCTCTCTGAGCTGAGGAGGTAGGCTGACTGATTCATAACCAATAGAATATGCCAGTTATCCAAAGTGAAATCTCTCTTGTTATTAAGTTATTATTATTTTATTTTTTTAATGGCAGCACCATTACTCCCAACAGGGTTATGAAAAGTGTGACAGGTGGACCTGTTGAGTTTTTTATTAATTTTTTTATTAAATTGTATTATTCTTTTTTTAAATTCTTTTTTTGGGGGGTAGATCAGCTTAATATTACAGATAGATTGTAACTTCCATCATTGTAATTGTCTGCATCACTTCCAATCCCCCATGTTTTTTATATATATACTCCCCTTTATTACTTTTCAACCCCGCCATCTTTTCCCTACTTGGGGTAAATTAGTGAACAACAATGCCCAGGCCTCTACTTCCAGCCTATACTTACTATCTACACCTTATGGACACAGTCAATTTTCCAATAATTCTATTTTATTTGTTTTTGCTCCTGAACTTCTTCTACTCTCAACTTCTCCGATCATTTTCATGATGTCCATCCGGTTTGCTTCAATATGCAATATCTTTCTAACTGTGCTCTTTCTCAAAAGCTCCCAACATACAACCTATATACTTATTATGGACACAGCATGCTTACATTATTAGTTATCTTGTTATTATTAGTTGTTATTAGTTATTAGTCCCATCCTTCAACTCCATTCAACACCTCCCATCTATCGCTTAACACCATCCCTAGAGGATTTTCTATTTGCCATATATATTTCAACCGTACTGTTGAGTTGACATTAATTGTCATCAAAGTGATCCAACAAAGAACATGCACTCGCTGACCTACACTTTCGGCTAGAAATGTGGATATACTAAATGATCCTCAAGCTAAACCCCACTGCTGCCTTTTCATGTTTCTAATGAAAGGGTCTCAAGTGCCAGTGGGCTCTCACACTGAGTAGGGTGAGCAACATGAGGTACATGCTAAAGGGAATACAGAACATCAAAGGGCCCTTCCGTTGTTTCCCATTTTTACATGCCTACTATAAGTGGCATTTCAAGAATGGGGGTACTTAACATGAGAATCAGCATCTGTCACTACTCATAGCCCATAACTCATATTGTTATTATCCATATTTTGACCTGCACTGTTGGAGCCCGGAGCATAATATTTTCACTGTGCCCTACAATTACATCTGTGTCCCTGTACGTGTGACTAATAAACACAATCTAATCTAAAATTGAATCTAATATATTGCTGTCACATTGGTTTCATTAGTTACATATATATTCTGTTTAATTAATGAAGAAAAGTGTAGGTCTATGCATTGTTCAAACATTGACTGTTTTGTAATGTTCCTGTGCTGCTAGGACTCCTGATGTGACTAGGATTTCGGTGGGCAGTGAGTTAGACAGTCAGTACAGCAAAGTCAAGGAGACAGAGGTTCCACAAGGTCCAGAACCCACTGCATCTGAGCCACCTTCCTCCACCACTGAGGAGCAACCGCTGGAGCAACCGCCGGAGCAGGCCACTGAAAGTGTTCCTCTTCCTTCCAAGGAGGACACTCTCCCCAAAGAAGACTTTACAAATGCTGCAGTCAGTCCTCAGGAACCTGTTATCATTGTAACACCACCAACCCCGTACAGCAGTGCGCTAGCAAGCCCACTGAATGTGGTCACCAAACCGGAGCCAGAGCCAGTAATGATTGTCCCTCAGGTCCAGACTAAGCCTGTGGCAGCCACAGAGCAGCACAAACCAGTTCCACCTCAACCAGAGTCTGAGACAGTGAAAAACTCTGCAAAACCAGTTGTCCCTCAGCCAACTCCCTCTTTAGTTGTTAAAAACACTACAGCAACTGCAGAGGCGGCAGCCCTAGATGCACAACTATTGGTCATAGGTAAGAACGGCAATATCAATGTCATTTTCAGCACAATATGGATTGCACAACGGTATGTTACTGGGTGAAATTCAGTATGAAATATGTCAAACCTCCAATAAGTCCACAGATCATTACCCATACCACCAAGCATATAATAAATCATGCTCCTGTGCTCTTCCTTTCCAGATGACTGCCCACCCTTACCTGCTCCCTTTGAGCACCGTATTGTGAGTGCCAAGCAAGTCCCGATGGGCTCTTATTACGCTGTAAAGCCTAACGAGGTTCTTGGAGGGTGAGTCCTAATTCTTAAGGGCAGCGAGAATGTGTTTACCCTATAGAAAGGCTGAGGTGTTGCAGATATTATGCCCCCTATTGTTACCCTCCAAACACAACAGACTTACTGTAAGTGAGGGTTACCAACTGTTATTTTACTGCTATAAATACACTGTCAGGTTGGCATCTACCCAATGATATTGGCTGAAAATAGTGATGTAGAAAACACAAGAAGAGCAGCTTGCTGCAGCAGCAGTAACCAGGTGCAGCATTAGCAGATAAACAGGGTTAGCAGACTGACAGTCTGTGCAGTATAGCATGATAGCAGGCGATGGGCAAAGCAGGAAGAGATAGTACATATCAGCAGCAGAGCTGAACAACTGGCAACACAGACAGGGCTAATCCCCCACAGAGTCTGCAAATAAGCACTGGCTTCTTTCATGCTTGTCATGGACAGGGTTTATTTTGGGCAAGTGTTGAGTGACCATTTGCATAGGGGCTTTTTTGAATGTCCATGTTCCATGTAGAGTAGAGGCGCTCTCTCGCTACATAAAGAAGTTGGCTTAGTAAACTCTCCATGTGTGGCGGATGATGATATACTTCCAATGAAACCAGAGGAGAAAAACAGGTCCTTGGAGTATGTCTGCAAAGCCCTGACCGAGGTCAACGCAAAGGATACTCCTCAAGGTTGACTGCTTGTGGGTCTGTGCTGTGCTCTTTGGTGCCTTTGTCGGGGTGTATGTAGCCTTGAGTTCTCGCATTTTAAAGGTTGTAACCTGAGGCACAGATTCCGAGAATAACGCGCTGAGAGTCTGTGCCTGCGCGGCTAGGGTGTATGTATGTTCATAATTGTCTATGAACAAATATTTGTGTTCACACCTGTCTCTTTAGCATGTATGTAAAGTATCTATGCACTCATAACTGTCCTTGTTTCCACAGGGGACGTTTTGGGCAGGTCCATAAGTGTGCAGAGCTGTCGTCGGGCCTAATCCTCGCTGCGAAGTTGATCAAAGTCAAAGGAATGAGGGAGAGAGTAAGTGGATATACTACAACAGACCTGTGGTCTTTATACCCCTCCTCTCTCTGACTCCAACCCTGACCTCTCTCTATGTTCCTGTGAAGTTTATTTATGAGGTTCTATGTGAGCAATTCTCCAGCCGCAGCTTAAAGAGATACTCACACGTACAAACGCGTACACACACACACACATGCATACTATCTCTCGCTCTCTCTCTACCTCAAAAACTATGCAACAAAGTTAAAGCTGCAACATGTAACTTTTTGGGTGACCCGACCAAATTCACATAGAAATCAGAGTTATAGATCTGTTATTTTCATTGAAATCAAGTTTAAAGCCGGGTGTACACTACACGATTTTGGCCCTGATTTAGCTGTCCCAGGCAAGTTTGAGATCAGAGCCAAAATCCCCATGTCGTTGCCTACTCGGGGCGTGCGGCCGTCACCGACTCTCATTTAATGTGAGTGGGTCAGAGACACAATCTGAGGGCTACCGATCTCGTCTTTGAGCTGTCCCGATATTTTCAAACGTTTGATTTTATCGGTACAAAATCTGCAATTGTCTTGTAGTGTGAGCTGTGCTATGACAAGTTTTGAGAACGGTGATCAGCAATAGCCAATGAGATGATGACGTTGTTTTGCATTACCCAGAATGTGTAGACTCTCAAGCAGGAGCAATGACTACTAGTATTTTATTTATTTATCCCTTATTTTACCAGGTAAGTTGACTGAGAACACATTCTCATTTACAGCAACGACCTGGGGAATGGTTACAACGGAGAGGAAGGGGGATGAATGAGCCAATTGGAGGCTGGGGATGATTAGGTGGCCATGATGGGATGAGGGCCAGATTGGGAATTTAGCCAGGATACCGGGGTTAACACCCCTACTCTTACAATAAGTGCCATGGGATCTTTAGTGACTACAGAGAGTCAGGACACCTGTTTAACATCCCATCCGAAAGACGGCACCCAACACAGGGCAATGTCCCCAATAACTGCCCTGGGGCATTGGGATATATTTTTAGACCAGAGAGAAGAGTGCCTCCTACAGGCCCTCCAACACCACTTCCAGCAGCATCTGGTATCCCATCCAGGGACCAACCAGGACCAACCCTGCTTAGCTTCAGAGGCAAGCCAGCAGCGAGATGCAGGGTGGTACGCTGCTGGCATAGTACGCATTTGTACCTGTCTTTAACCAAAGCCAAAGTGTCAAATCGTTACACCTATGAAGTTCAGAAGCAATGTTATTCAATTCAAAATGTTGGCTACAAATTTCAACTCTGTATGGCAAGCGTGAATGTCTGACTGAAACCTTTTTTGAGGCTGCTTTGAGCCACAGCTCGTTCTAGCTACATTAACAATCTAATCACATCATCACGTCATTGTTTTCACGAGACAGCGTGGTGGTATCGAGAATCCTCACAACCAAGTGAAGAATCTTGTAGTGTGTGACACCCCGTCTGTGCCAGATCGGTTAGTGTGCAAGACAAATAACCACAGGAAAGACGGTTGTTTAATGTGAGAGGTTCAGCGATGTTTGGATTTTGAAAGTCGTGTAGTGTACACACGGCATAAGAAGCTATTTCTATGCTTCCCGTTCGTAAGTTTCATTTT
The DNA here is from genome assembly GCF_964263955.1 of Coregonus lavaretus. NCBI lineage: Eukaryota > Metazoa > Chordata > Actinopteri > Salmoniformes > Salmonidae > Coregonus > Coregonus lavaretus. The sequence continues at coordinate 8,297,605 of NC_140024.1, read as the reverse complement.
TAATTTTGGCTCTGTAAACCAGCTTCAAACAGCTGAAAATACAATATTTTTGGTTATTGAAAATATATTTCACAGCAGTTTAGATGGTACAATGATTGTACACTCTGCATTGCTTGTTTTGTCACATAAACTGAAATTAGGCGAACTATTACAATTTTAGCAACCATGAAATGGTTGATTTATGCATATTGCACTTTTAAAGAACATATATTTACATTTTCTATTCTTACTCTCTCCATTTCTCTTTGACATTCACAGACACACACTCTCTGAGAACGCACACAGCATGCACCTGTGTCCAGGGGCGGTGTGTTCAATAGGGCGATATGGGCGACGCACTGCCAAACGGGAAAAGGAAGGGATTTTTTTTCTAATCAATTATATCACGGCAACAGTAGTTATCAGTGTTGTAATCTAGACGTCTGATCTGCCACAGTGCCACTAAATGTCCAATCAGGCTAAAGTCGTGCTTCAAATGGCCCCCCCCCCTTTTGGGGCGATTTCAGTCAGGTTGAAAATCGCCCAGAAGTCTGTCATAGACTCCCATGTAAAATCTATTTTTTTCAAATATCAGAGCTTTCAATACAATCTCTATGGGTTTCTGAGGGCTTGCACTTACGCGCTTTCGTCATACGTAACATAACCATGAACGTAACTAAGAAAAGAGCGGGTAGCCTCATCAATCAATTCACTACTACTATCAAAATGGCTAGGCTTCAGTGCAACTCGATTGTGTCTTTGAAAGAAGTTCCTTTTTGTCGGCGAACAAATGAAGATAAATTGGCAACGAAACAATTAGGACCTCCCAGACCAAATTTAATAATTCAACAGGTTTCTACTAAAGGGGGGAAGTCCTACACCCGAGGATTTTCCAAAAATTGGTACGAACGAAAAACCTGGCTAGCAGGCTGCGATGTAGCTAATGCAGTCTTCTGCTACCCCCTGCTTACTCTTTCACCCTGAAGGCGGCACGGCAGACAGCACCGCTTGGACAGCGACTGGTGTGTAACGGACATGCACCATCTTTCAGGAAAGATTAAGAAACATGAGCTGTCAAAGACCCACATGGATAGCTGTTTGAGATTGTCTGCTTTGGGGAGAGTGAACATTCCCACTCAACTGGATGAGGGATACAGGCTAGCTGTCCGCCGCCACAACGATGAGGTTAGTGTTGATAATCACAAGTTTACTGGAGAACTGAAACTGACAAGGCTGACAAGATAGGACCCTTTTGTCCATTGTTATTGGATAGGAACAGAACTTATAACCAGCTCCTGACCTAAATAGATCTTAGCACAACATTTTACTCAACATATCATATTCCATATTCACTATAACAAATATATTTACTACGACATTAGCAAGAACCGCCACATCCTCAGCCGGCTAATCCAGTGTGTGAAGTTTTGCGGAGTGTTTGAGTTAGCTTTGCGAGGCAAAGATGAAACTGAGGGCTCCACCAACCCTGGTAAGCCAACACTTTTGAGATCAGTCAATAAATGCTTCTGGTATTGACTTATATGCTGCCCCTGTCTTCATGTTGTTGCTGGACATATCTTTTTTAAAATGTGTGTAGGTCACCTAAATCATCAGAAAAATTGCCCCCCCTGAGAATTTTTTCAGGAGCCGCCACTGCCTGTGTCTCTTCTCTTACACCAAATCCATCACGGCTCCCGTCGAGATTCATATCACATCCTTAGCCTTCAACATGTGACTCCTATTACACCTGCTAATCACCACACTATCTTTATAAGCACCTTTTTAATTATGTAACTTTGGCATCTCTTCTGACCTTGCCTTTATTGACACATTGAGTGAGTACCACAGAAAGCTGGTACAGAAAGCTGGTATTGAATTTGTGATTAATAATGTATTTCTTAATCAATCAAAAACGTAGCTTTGGGAGTAGAATCTGAGACACTCAGCCATACACTGAGCAAAGTATGATGTTTCTTATGTCCAATATGTGATGTAGTAATTTTGTTCAGAGGTAATTACATGTGATTTCCGAGTTTCTGTTTGATCAGAAGGGCAAATGGCTCTTATGTACTCATACATATCAGAAATATCCACTTTTTATTTGTTTCTTACTGGAATAATACCAGGGTTCAGATAATTTGGGGGGTATTTCAATTACTTTCAAAAAACTTTTTATTTCGATTTCTTTGAATATTGGAATGTATTTGAAAATAGTCAAATACACTGACTCAAATACATGTACACTCCCATGCATTTAACCCAGGTCGGTTACGTATTTGAAATAATGTATTTGGAAATAAGTATTTGAAAATACTTTTAAATAGTAGGCTATTTATAGGAAATTATTTGAAAATACTTTCAAATAATTCCAATATAAGTAGATGATCGGGGCCACATTACGCTGTGTTGAAGCCACCATGCCTCCATCTTGGCACTCCCCCACCATTGTAAAAAATATTTTGGAATGCATTTATTAATGTCTACATTCATTTTTGCCACATTTATTCTATTACTGACAACTTAATGTATACTTTTAAATTATAGTATAATTTTTTTTAGGTTACTAATGTTACTGTCCCCACCACAACAACAAAAATACTTAAATACATGTAATTTTGACCTTGAACATTTAATTGAAATTCCATTAATTTCCTATGGAGGATTGTGCCTACTGGGGAGTGCCAATATGGCTGACTGGTGGCTTCAAAGCCTCTCAATGGCCAATACATAGCATCAGCAATCCAGGGTTTATATACATCATTGATTTGAACCCAGGTCTGCATAATACATTGTTCAATGAATGTGTTTAAGGTAAGGTGCCATATACAGTGGTGTCAAAAAGTGTTTGCCCCCTTCCTGATTTCATATGTGTTTGCATGTTTGTCACACTTAAATGTTTCAGATCATCAAACAAATTTAAATATTAGTCAAAGATAACACAAGTAAACACAAAATGCAGTTTTGAAATGAAGGTTGTTATTATTAAGGGAAAACAAAATCCAAACCTACATGGCCCTGTGTGAAAAAGTGTTTGCCCCCTACAACCTAATAACTGGTTGGGCCACCCTTAGCAGCAACAACTGCAATCAAGTGTTTGCGATAACTTGCAATGAGTCTTTTACAGCCCTGTGGAGGAATTTTGGCCCACTCATCTTTGCAGAATTGTTGTAATTCAGCCACATTGGAGGGTTTTCGAGCATGAACTTCCTTTTTAAGGTCATGCCACAGCATCTCAATAGGATTCAGGTCAGGACTTTGACTAGGCCACTCCAAAGTCTTCATTTAGTTTTTCTTCAGCCATTCAGAGGTGGACTTGCTGGTGTGTTTCGGATCATTGTCCTGCTGCAGAACCCAAGTTCGCTTCAGCTTGAGGTCACGAACAGATGGCCGGACATTCTCCTTCAGGATTTTTTGGTAGACAGCAGAATTCATGGTTCCATTTATCACAGCAAGTCTTCCAGGTCCTGAAGCAGCAAAACAGGCCCAGAACATATTTGACTGTTGGTATGATGTTCTTTTTCTGAAATGCGGTGTTACTTGTACACCAGATGTAATGGGACACACACCTTCCAAAATGTTTAACTTTTGTCTCATCAGTCCACAGAGTATTTTCCCAAAGGTCTTGGGGATCATCAATATGTTTTCTGGCAAAAATGAGACAAGCCTTAATGTTATTTTTGCTCAGCAGTGGTTTTCGTCTTGGAACTCTGCCATGCAGGCCATTTTCGCCCAGTCTCTTTCTTATGGTGGAGTCATGAACACTGACCTTAACTGAGGCAAGTGAGGCCTGCAGCTCTTTGGATGTTGTTGTGGGGTCTTTTGTGACCTCTTGGATGAGTCATCGCTGTGCTCTTGGGGTAATTTTGGTCGGCCGGCCACTCCTGGGAAGGTTCACCACTGTTCCATGTTTTCGCCATTTGTGGATAATGGCTCTCACTGTGGTTCGCTGGAGTCCCAAAGCTTTAGAAATGGCTTTATAACCTTTTCCAGACTGATGGATCTCAATTACTTTCTTCTCATTTGTTCCTGAATTTCTTTGGATCTCGGTATGATGTCTAGCTTTTGAGGATCTTTTGGTCTACTTCACTTTGTCAGGCAGGTCCTATTTAAGTGATTCCTTGATTGAGAACAGGTGTGGCAGTAATGCCTGGGTGTGGCTAGAGGAATTGAACTCAGGTGTGATAAACCACAGTTGAGTTGTGTTATAACAGGGGGGGCAAACATTTTTTCACACAGGGCCATGTAGGTTTGGATTTTGTTTTCCCTTAATAATAACAACCTTCATTTCAAAACTGCATTTTGTGTTTACTTGTGTTATCTTTGACTAATATTTAAATTTGTTTAATGATCTGAAACATTTAAGTGTGACAAACATGCAAACACATAAGAAATCAGGAAGGGGGCAAACACTTTTTCACACCACTGTACAGTACATATACCGGTAATTGGTATGTGTATAAGCACCATCCAGACTGGTTAGATGTTGATGATAGATTGTGATTTTCCTTTTGCTGAGGTTGAGTCACTTCCTATTCTCTCTTCTCTTATTTCCTTATTCTCTCTCTCTCTCTCCCTCTCCCTCTCCCTCTCCCTCTCCCTCTCCCTCTCCCTCTCCCTCTCCCTCTCTCTCTCTCTCTCTCTCTCCTCCCAACGGGTAACAAAGGATGAAGTGAAGAATGAAATTGGGGTGATGAACCAACTAAACCACGTGAATCTGATTCAGCTTTATGATGCCTTTGAGTCACGGACAAACCTTACACTTATTATGGAGTAGTAAGTCATTATTCTCATTAAGTCAGTATTTAGAAATTGCAACTCTAATAGCACCTATCTGCATTTCATTTGGGACGGCAAATACTGTTCCAGGCTATAAAGCATTGTTTTAGTAGAATTAACCTCTATGCCACTCAATTTCCTCAGCTCTTCTTTGCTTTTTTGCACAGTAGCACAATATCACTTTTACAGCACTGACCAGCTCCCTGTCTCTGCAGTGTGGAAGGTGGTGAGTTGTTTGACCGGATCGTTGATGAGAACTTCCAGCTGACAGAGCTGGATGCCATCGTGTTTATGAGACAGATCTGTGAGGGGGTACAGTACCTCCATCAGCAATACATTCTCCATTTAGACCTCAAGGTAAAAGTAATATACTATACATAGAATATATTGCAAGACTTGTTAGTTTACATGGATTTTAATTATATTACATATCACCCTGGTGTGAGAATTCTTACATGCTCTCCTTATTTTCTCTCAGCCAGAGAACATTCTTTGTGTCAACTCCACAGGGAACCAGATCAAGATAATAGACTTTGGTCTGGCCAGAAAGTACGTTTCTCAGTATTTTCTCCATTCAGTGACAAGAACTGTATTAATCTACAAATCTCATCTATTGACATCCCCCTTTTTCCATCATCCTGAATTGAGTAGCCAATGAGGTAGCTATGGTAACAGTCACCCAGTAGACCGCTTGGTAAAAAGTAGGCCATCTCTGTAAATCTGAGTCTCCACCCATGACGCTCTGTTGTAAGACGTGAGACCTTTATGATGCCATAGTTCAGATGTGCTTGTCTCCCATCAGGTACAGACCCAGAGAGAAACTAAAGGTCAATTTTGGCACCCCAGAATTTCTGGCTCCTGAGGTGGTCAACTACGACTTTGTCTCATTCCCAACGGACATGTGGAGTGTGGGAGTCATTACTTATATGCTGTGAGTATCACCACACACACACACACACACACACACACACACACACACACACACACATACACACACACACACACACACACACACACATACACATACACATACACACACACACATGTACACACACACACACACACACACAGTGAAACACCTCCGCTTGACAAATACACTCACCACACACCTCTGCTAGGCAGCAGCATCAGTCATACCTTGTAACACAGTGGAAGCTGGTGGGAGGAGTTATAGAAGGACAGGCTCATTGTAATGGCTGGAATGAAATAAATGGAACGGTATCAAACATCAAACATATGGAAACATCGTGCTTGACTCCGTTCCATAAATTCCATTCCAGCCATTACACTGAGCCCGTCCTCCTATAGCTCCTCCCACCAGCCTCCTCTGGTGTAACATGAGGATCTGATCTATTGTAAAGGGTCAACCAATGGTATCCTAGCCACTGGAAACATGCTTGCCATCCATCTATAAACGCATGTTTGTCTCTTGTCACTCACACTAGCACACTGTTCAGCTATGACTAAATTCATACCCACTGCTGCCCCCTCGCAATGTTGTCTGTTAGCCTCAACCATGGCCCTGAATGAACTGTGTGCATCCCAGTGGCGGCCTGGCTTTTCTCAGGACCTGGTAGATTCAATTAATGCTAATAACCTGACAGCTGTCCAAGGAGATTTAGGAGGGTTCGCCCAAAATAAGAATGTGTGACTGTTCCACTCTATGCCGCCAGCTTGCCTGAATACCTAGCACTACCCAGGGATCCATGGTGCTAATTGAATTATTATATTATATTTAGAGTAAGCATCGGTATGTAAGTGTTTCTTTGTTTCAATTTCTCTGGAACATGACACGCACATCTGCTCCTTTGTAACCATTGCCCACAGTCTTTGTGTTGAAGTGTGGTATGGGTCTAAGATTCACAGTCTCAAACTTTGTATTTACATACCTGGCCCATACTTTTCATTCCAGGGCACTGAGGCAGAGCTCTCTGTAGCATCATGACTTTGATGAATGATTTGTCTTTCTTTCTCATGAGGACTATATGAAAATGTGACTAACCAAGAATATCTCACTGTTTTATTAGTCTGAGTGGACTGTCTCCATTCCTGGGGGACAACGATGCAGAGACTATGAACAACATCCTTCATGCCAACTGGGATTTTGATTCAGAGGCATTTGAGAATGTCTCAGAGGAAGCTAAGGACTTTGTTACCAGACTGCTGATTCCAACTAAATGGTATTCCATATCTTCGTTATAATTCATGTTCTATTCATCTATATTGTTTTCCCCTCTTTGTCCTCCAAATTCATGGCCATAGCACCATCTCATTTAGTAAAATGAAAAGGCCTATTGTTTGCGTAAGGCAGGTATATTCCAACTGAATGCACCTCATTGCCACTGAATCACAATCAGACTGTTGATGGTTCATTTTGCCATTTGTCTAAATGGGTTATTTGAATATGTGCCATGAAATCCAAATGAGTTGAGTAAACAGGATATAGAAGGTCACTAGAATGTAGCACATTTGAGTCACATTAAAAACAAACTACACTGCCAGGGCCTGAGTGAGTTGTGTGTGCTCCCACACTGGACTGTTCACTGAGTGGTCAGCTGGCAGGAAACAACGACAGCCCGGATTGCAGATGGCAACAGGCACATTGTCAATATTTGGGACCTTGTTGTTCTTTCTGTGCTGTGTCACCATTAATGACCTGGTCATTCCTAATTGGGGCACTCAGTTGTGTGTTATTCACCCCCACACCCACTATCAGCCATGGTGAAGAGGATCATGGTGTGTTCATCATTAGCCTCTGTCTGTAGGCTACTTTTCTTTCCAAGGAATGGGTACATCTCTGCTTTTAGCAGCAGCTATTTCATGACAGGCTACCAGCATTAGATGAGGCATGGGTTACGGAGAATGTTTTCACCCCATAAAGGCAGCGGCACTGAAAACTCAGTTTAGAAACAGAAAGTAGAAATACGGTTTTGGAAGTTGTGGGAGTTGTATCACAGTTTAGAATTATAGTTAACCAATTATCTTGATGAATGTCCATTTGGGCCGTAGACCTGTGTGTATTGATACCCCTATCCTGGGTCTGTATTGTAGCAGTCGACTCAGTGCAACTGGCTGCATGAAGCATGCCTGGTTGAACAATCTGGAGGATAAAGCCAAATTACACCAGGTGCGGCTCAAGTCCCAAGTCAAGCTCCAGCGCTACCTGGCAGCTCATAAACAGTGGAAGGTGAGGACTGAAGCCCGTTACGCATGTTCCCATGCATCCCTTCATAGGTCTACACATTGCATCTGTGTTACAGTGAATTGTCTGAATCATATTTTTATAAGAAAGTCATCTAAATTCAATTATTCTACTTCCTTGCAGAAACACTTCTATGTGGTTGCTGCAGCCAATAGGCTGAAGAGGTTTCGCCAGAATCATCCAATAAACACTGTATAGCATTGAGAAGACTGCTATCAAAGACTGGGTAGTTGTGCCTCACGTGTATTGCTGCCGTGCTGCACCTCCATGGCAGGCATTCCTGCCATTTTGCTAGTTGGACTGAGGCAACAGAACAGGACGTGATCTGCAACACAGTGTCCGGCGTTGGTATGCAAATTACAATGATGGACATCGATTGAAATGTACTGCAGTATTCTAATAACTTTGTACAGTCTTCCTGTGGGTGATGTTAGTGATTACTAAATTACACAGGGCTCACAGTGCGCTTCAAGCTGGTAGCCTACTACTTACTTTGGCGTAATTGTTTATTTAATGACAAATCTTACATGTTTGAACTGCTTTGCTGAATGTACCATTTTCTGCACATCAAGTTGAAGTCACAATGACACATTCACAAGGCTTTCTTTTTTGGTTTATTTAATATGGTAAGTGAATCTTCACAATCACACAGATGACCTTGTCTTGTCAATCTTTCCTTCTATGAAGGCTTTGAATGTGCCACTTGTTTGCATGCTACACATCCCAACTGACTGTACGGTGTTCCCATATAGCATTATTTTATGACAGTGTCCCCACCTCCACTTGAACTCAGCAAGAATAACTCAATGACTATAAATGTTAATTTATTAAAATAAGAGAAGCTGCAAAAGGAAACTGTCTTTTACCATTGTCAATAGTCTGGCACAGTGGAAGCGTCATAAAACCTATACAAACACAGAAACGGTTCCAATAGTTTCTGCCATTCATTTTTAACATGGTGAATTTTACAAAAAATCTAATTAATTGTGTTTGGTGTAGGCTTACCTTGGCATGATGTTTTGATAGCCATGTAATTCTCTCGTACAAGGTGAGTTATCAATATATTCGCCTCAATTTACTCACAAATTCATAATGCTTATTATTGATCAAAGTTACCTTGTCTTAGAGAGATTTGTGTGGTTATCAAAACGTCACACCAGGGTAAGCCTACAAGAAACACAGACCTTATATGAAGTAGTTCTAAAATCCCCGATGGAAAAATTAATGGTGAATAAACGATTGGAACCATTTCCGACTCATACTGTGGTACTCAATATTGTCTGTCCAAGGTCAGTCTTCATAAAAACAGTTGATAATGCCAGCTGCCAAATGTTAAGACTGTCTATCATCCACCATAAATTGTGATTTTATAAAATGAGGGAAATTGTAATTAGCCGTTTTAAAACACCACAGAATGTTAATCTTAACTGTACAAATCCAACACATTGACCAGCAACAGCATAGCAGAATTCTTACAGTAGGTCTCATACACGGCCACTAAGTGGCAGACAAGTCAATGTACTGTACGGAATACAAAAAAATCATGCCTGCTTACAAGGGTAAGGCTTATCACAGAAAATAACCATGGTTGAAACAAACCATTAAAAAATAATAATAATAAAAACACCCTTTTCAGGTAACCTTCTCCAAAAATCTGAAGTAACTTAGACATGGAGCTCCTATTTGCTTCATTAGCAGACTTGTACCTGCTCATTAGAATTCACATGCAAAGAATACTAGTGCTCCAGCCTCACTACTCAGGACTGTATACAGTATTTTCACGTGCCCAAGCTCGTGAGAACTTTCCCCTTTTTGTCATGGCTGAGCTGACCATCTCTCTTTCTTAATAAATAAACAGCACTGCATTTCAAATGGACTTATGCATTGGCTTGTTTGGCTTTAAGGGCATTTTCCAAGATTCTTTGCTTCCACTCTTCGTAATCCTGTGTTGCACTCTCCTCAGAGACCTCTTTTTGCTGTTTTTGAGATGTTGGCAGATTTTCCTCTGAAAGGGAGAGGAGGAAAGGGCCTTGATAGACTGCACAAAATATTCCCTCTAACACTGTTTTAACCCCGCATTACAGCAAAGATTAAGAGTTACAAACTTCTCAGGACATAATCAGGAATTTGGTATAGTTATTATTTGGTCACACTTACCTTCCTCTTTTTGTTCAATACTTTCTATGAGTGTTTTCTGTCTTTTCTGTGCCATTTTAACTGGATTCTTCAGTGGAGTGGCTTCTTCTATTAGGGAGAAAAATCAAGAGATACTTAAAGATCATCCCTGGGAGAGAGGACCACACCTGAACTCACTCTCCCTACCGCCAGCAGACAATGATTTCAGCCACGACATTCCGAGATTTCTTGTAATAGGCATGTTGTATGCAGCGATCGGGATATCCTTGATCGGGAGACCAACGCTCTGTTGAGGTTTTCAGTCCTAAAATAAAAAACATCCACTCTCTCCCACCAGGCTGTAACCACGACAACAAGGAGATAGAGAGGAATTACCTACATACTCTTTTTACCCAGGAAAGTAAAAATTCTACACAACAAATGGCCACTATGAAAAAGGCCACAATAATTCAAACCCCCGCTTTCTGAAGCGTATGTCGCAGAAAAAGGTATTGTTAGTTAACAGAACGTTATGGCTCGGAAGTAAGTTTCTAAATCCAAAAGCCCTTCCTGGGCTTTCACCCATTTCCCACCATATGTTAGTCAAACCCCTTTATCATTTGACAGCAGACTTACTGCAGATGTCCTGTCCCAGTTTCTGGAGCTGGGTGCACAGCCTGTCAAAGATTCCCTTTTTAGCACCAGATGATGCTACCAGCTTCCTGTCCACTTTGATCTTCAAGCATCTGGAGAGGTCCATGGGGATAGTGATTAGGTTTAATTAAAAATCAGGTTGAATGGTTTATAAAGAAACAGAATACAGTAACACTCACTTGCATGCAGCGTTCAAAGCAGCTGTAGTGAAGAGGGGTTTTGACAGGTCCACATCTTTCTGCTGTGCAGCAGGAAGGCTTGCTTCATACCTGGAACAAACATGAATTAATCATATTAAATTAACACATTGACCAACGTTATGATATTTGGGACGGTGTCTTATTCGGGAAAGATGTATAAGACTTGCTGAATATTGCACCTTACAAAATATTTGAAGAATGGTTATGTGTTGGCCAGATGTAGGCTACTCTTCAAGCTCTCACCGTTCTAATATTTGGGTTGCTATTTTCACTGCATCCATGCACCCAAACTGAACAGCAAGGTCTCGGAGGCCCAGGTGAGACTCAAGGCCAAGCATGCATTCTATGGCCTTCAGAGTGCTTTGATACTGTTTCTTGTTCAACCCGGATAATTTGACGGCATATTCCTGAAGAAATAGCACAAAACCAGTTCATAGGGCACGTTTGCTGAGCATTACCAGGACATTTAGTTATTTGATTAACAGGTGAGGTGCCTTGTCATCACAAAGCTAATACAAAAAAACTTACTTTGTCCAGGGGTAACTTCATTGACGTTGCTGCCAGCTCTAGGCATATTACTGCTTTACTTGTACCCGTCGTATTTCCGAGTCCTGTGCATTTAACCAGGGATAACCGCACGTACTCCTCTGCTTGGCTGTAATGTTGATACAAACAAGAGTTTAGGAAACGATATCAAGCAGCTGAATAATAGCAGCTGTTGGCAAGCAGATTAGCTAGCTAGCTCCTGTAGTTACCTAAAGTCAATGGTACATTTTAATTGGACGATGGTACCGTCTCAAGTATACAAGCTAGCTAATATTATCGTTTTACAGACTCACCGTAGAATTCTTGCAGAGGTTATACCCATTTTAGATGCAAGTTTAGTAAACATTTCTTTTTCCATTTCCGGTAACTAATGAATGTTCGCGACTGCCAACGACAGAATAAAAATCTAACTGCTTTAGTCGAGTTGTCAGACACAAAAACATGCCAAACTTTCGCGGCAAAATTGGCAGACACCACCACGCCTACCAGCCATCTTTCGACATTCTATTGGCTATGACGATGCCACGTCTATTTGCGTACTTGTTGCTGAAAAGAACAACAGCATACACAAACAATTTTACAAAGGAAATTGAGCATCAAATGTTCTACTCACAATATATTTGCTTTTATCACATTGCAGTAATTTGATCTCCGCTGTCTAAATATTTGCGATAGCGCTACTGTAATTTAGCCAATGGGATACTTATTCCCACACTTTGTTTTCGGCTAAGCCAATGCGGGCGATTCTGTGGAAAGGGTAGCTGAGTCGTCACTAGTTCTTCTTCTTCAGGGGGGTTTATCGGCGGTTGGCATCCAACGTTATGGTGCATTACCGCCACCTACCATACTGGAGTGTGGGCCAGAGACAGGGAGGTCGTCACTAGTTATTACAGCCACAAAGTTATAAACCCCGCCCATTCCTACAATTTATCTTCTTAAAATCTTAAACCTAATCCTAACCTCAACCCCAACCTTAACCACACTGCTATGCCTAACCCTAACCTTAAATTAAGACCAAAAAGCAAATGTTTGTTTTCATGAATTTCTACGATGATGACATTGTGGCTGTGGTAACTAGTGGAAACCGGGTAGCTGTGTGGATTGGGTAGCAGTCACATGACTGGGAAACGATTTCAGGGTTAGCTACCAGTTTGCTGATACAAACTTGATAATCATGGTAAGTTAAAATGATAAAATAGCTACACTTTATACTTCTGATTATTATCCATCCAATCCTTCATGATTGTATGACTGAGACTGAGACTCGAAAACAGACTCAAATTGTGGGTGGTGCTAACTAGCTACGGCCTAGCTAAAAGCTACTAGCTGGCTAAGGCTACTGTGTAGGCTAACTGTCAACACATTTAATTTTTGAAGAATCGACCGATTCATTGATGTCTAGCATCTCTTATGGTCGATTATTTCCATCTCTTACTGTTAAGCCACTGATTTCACCAAGTCAAAGGAGCGCAGTTTGTTAGCTACAGTAGTATTTTCATGAAATGTCTAGACGTTAGCCAGTTAGTTAGCTAACGTAGCTAGCAAAGATCAGAGATAATACAAATTCAACGTAGCATATGTAAAGCTAGTTGATGGCTAAGGAAAGGTTAGCCATCAGCTGTCAGTCATTGATCATTCATTCTGGTAATGCCAGTATAGCTAGAAATAAACATGGTTAGTGTGAACACAGTGCATACAAATCAGTAGCTAACCACTTGATAGTCTGGTGACTCAGTGCTAGCTTGCAGTCTGCACCTATTACAGTCTTGATGAGGTATGTGACATTTTTTTTCACAATTTCTAATCTTAGGCCATCCAGAGCACTTACATTAGGATAACTATGAATGAGCTAACTCTATGTTTATGTTGGCTTGTACAGTACCACCAATCATTTCAATATTTTCCTGTGGGCATAGCCAGTTTACTGAACATCTGAGTCAATGTCATGTCTCTGCTCCCTGTAACTGTAAACCAATGTAGCTATAATGGTGGAGTATGTCAGCGTAACATGCATGGCATTCCTCTGAGCTTCTGTGTGCTGTCTTTCAGCCTACCACACAGCAGTCACCCCAGGATGAGCAGGAAAAGCTACTTGATGAAGCCGTGCAGGCTGTCAAGGTCCAGTCATTTCAGATGAAGCGTTGCCTGGTAAGATCTGCCTATTTCCTTCTGTGCGGGTCCCTTTGACTTCCTTCTCTTTTCTGTTAACAATATAGCAAATATGTATTGTATTCTCTGACCCTCATCAGTGTATGAGAGAGACTATGTTACACTACAGCATATTTTGGAGCAGTGTATCAGAGATTAACCTAACTGTACTGGATACTCATATTGACTTGTTACTTGACTTGTTTGATTGCTGACACTTCCATCCGTAGGACAAGAACAAGCTGATGGATGCATTGAAACATGCATCTAACATGCTGGGGGAACTCAGGACCTCCATGTTATCTCCAAAGAGCTACTATGAACTCTGTATCCTTTACCTGCTGCAACCTATGGATCTCTGGTCTAGACATAAGAAAATGCACTCTCCTCATTCTCCAGATCATTTGACTGTTCTAGGCAAGTCCATGTTTGGTGTTATTTACAGTTGTGCTATGAGTCCCTAATTCTGAGTGCAGACATGGCCATCTCTGACGAGCTCCACTACCTGGAGGTGTACCTGACAGATGAGTTTGCCAAGGGCAGGAAGGTGGCTGACCTCTATGAGCTGGTTCAATATGCAGGGAACATCATCCCCAGACTGTGAGTACTCAAGCACCCTAATGATTGTGTCAGATAGTGAATAAAGTGAAGTGTAAATGGAAAGATGCATATGTTCTCTTGTACTAGCCTACTTGTACATGTGATCAATCATGTGACAACAATGCGCTCTTTAGGCAGTGCAAACCAGATGAGGGAGCTTGACCCTAGAGGAATAGGAAACAGGTCAAGTAATGAGCCCCCCCTTCCTCTCTCCCCAGTTACCTGCTGATCACTGTGGGGGTGGTGTATGTTCGCTCCTTCCCTCAGTCGCGTAAGGACATCCTGAAGGACCTGGTGGAGATGTGTCGTGGGGTGCAGCACCCGCTGAGAGGCCTGTTCCTCAGAAACTACCTGCTGCAGTGCACCCGCAACATCTTGCCTGACGACGGGGAGCAGCTAGAGTAAGAACAAAGGGAGAATCTTAATTGCATACTCCTTGCGTATTCTCTCCTCACCTCCTTCACAAAACCCATTGGAGGAGAAGGTCAAAGGGGAGGGACCTCTGGCTTTCTCACCCAATGGGTTTTGAGAAAGAGGTGAGGAGAGAGGACGCGAGGAGTATGCAATTGAGATTCTCCCAATCTCTCCTCATGGGGCTCCCCTCCTGAGCTGCCCCTCACTCATTCTCATCGACTGATTCCCACTCTCCATCCAGGCCTCGCAGTGTGTTAATCAGACATTGTCATTATGTTGTGTCCGTCCTATTATTGAAAGAGATTTGAGCGCATTGTTTAGCAATCATCCCAGAAGGTGTTTCAATGTGACAGTTCAGTTATTGATTTAATGAAACGGCCTATATACTTCCTTTTGCTATATCGTACTCCACTTAACGAGGCAGAACTTCTGTAACTTTTGGTCCTCGTCTCTGTCTTTCCAGAGGGGAGGATGCGATGACGGGAGACATTAACGACTCCATTGACTTTGTGCTGCTGAACTTTGCTGAGATGAATAAGCTGTGGGTGCGCATGCAGCACCAGGGCCACAGCCGAGACAGGGAGAAGAGGGAGAAGGAGAGGCAGGAGCTGCGCATCCTGGTCGGGACCAACCTGGTTCGGCTCAGCCAGCTGGAGGGGGTTAACGTGGAAAAGTATAAACAGGTTTGTGTTTACATGTCTGCATATATATATATATATATACTGCTCAAAAAAATTAAGGGAACACTACAATAACACATCCTAGATCTGAATGAATGAAATAATCTTATTAAATACTTTTTTCTTTACATAGTTGAATGTGCTGACAACAAAATCACACAAAAATTATCAATGGAAATCAAATTTATCAACCCATGGAGGTCTGGATTTGGAGTCACCCTCAAAATTAAAGTGGAAAACCACACTACAGGCTCATCCAACTTTGATGTAATGTCCTTAAAACAAGTCAAAATGAGGCTCAGTAGTGTGTGTGGCCTCCACGTGCCTGTATGACCTCCCTACAACGCCTGGGCATGCTCCTGATGAGGTGGCGGATGGTCTCCTGAGGGATCTCCTCCCAGACCTGGACTAAAGCATCCGCCAACTCCTGGACAGTCTGTGGTGCAACGTGGCGTTGGTGGATGGAGCGAGACATGATGTCCCAGATGTGCTCAATTGGATTCAGATCTGGGGAACGGGCGGGCCAGTCCATAGCATCAATGCCTTCCTCTTGCAGGAACTGCTGTCACACTCCAGCCACATGAGGTCTAGCATTATCTTGCATTAGGAGGAACCCAGGGCCAACCGCACCAGCATATGGTCTCACAAGGGTTCTGAGGATCTCATCTCGGTACCTAATGGCAGTCAGGCTACCTCTGGCGAGCACATGGAGGGCTGTGCGGCCCCCCAAAGAAATGCCACCCCACACCATGACTGACCCACCGCCAAACCGGTCATGCTGGAGGATGTTGCAGGCAGCAGAACGTTCTCCACGGCGTCTCCAGACTGTCACGTCTGTCACGTGCTCAGTGTGAACCTGCTTTCATCTGTGAAGTGCACAGGGCGCCAGTGGCGAATTTGCCAATCTTGGTGTTCTCTGGCAAATGCCAAACGTCCTGCACGGTGTTGGGCTGTAAGCACAACCCCCACCTGTGGACGTCGGGCCCTCATACCACCCTCATGGAGTTTGTTTCTGACCGTTTGAGCAGACACATGCACACTTGGGCACTGGCAGTGCTCCTCCTGCTCCTCCTTGCACAAAGGCGGAGGTAGCAGTCCTGCTGCTGGGTTGTTGCCCTCCTACGGCCTCCTCCACGTCTCCTGATGTACTGGCCTGTCTCCTGGTAGCGCCTCCATGCTCTGGACACTACGCTGACAGACACAGCAAACCTTCTTGCCACAGCTCGCATTGATGTGCCATCCTGAATGAGCTGCACTACCTGAGCCACTTGTGTGGGTTGTAGACTCCGTCTCATGCTACCACTAGAATGAAAGCACCGCCGGCATTCAAAAGTGACCAAAACATCAGCCAGGAAGCATAGGAACTGAGAAGTGGTCTGTGGTCACCACCTGCAAAACCAGTCCTTTATTGGGGGTGTCTTGCTAATTGCCTATAATTTCCACCTGTTCTCTATTCCATTTGCACAACAGCATGTGAAATTTATTGTCAATCAGTGTTGCTTCCTAAGTGGATAGTTTGATTTCACAGAAGTGTGATTGACTTGGAGTTACATTGTGTTGTTTAAGTGTTCCCACTATTTTTTTGAGCAGTGTGTATATATATATATATATATATATATATATATATATATATATATATATATCTCCATGTCAAGAGCTGTACATTTGCATGTACTAGAAGTACAGTGGAACGCTTGACATTAACTCTGAATGCTAATGTACTGATGAATCTGAAACTGACGTGAAGACTGTAGTTAAAATTAATCAGTATGTTTTTTTGCCACTCAGATATTGGCTTGCAAATGTATTCATGTACTTGAATTGAGAGCATCATGCCATGCAGAGGAGAATAGGAGCACAGCATGCACTGTTATAGAATAAAGAGCACCTGTAGAATTACGTAGGGTTTAGCCTTTGCTGTTTGTCTAGCTGAGGGCGTGGAGACTGGAGAAGATTATCCATGTCAAGCTCTGAGAGGGGTTCTTAACCCTGAGCACCTCTTTTGTTGTTTTATTTCTATTTGCTATTATATCTACTTAACCTTAGAAATTATGTTTGGCAAAGAAGGATTCAACATCGGATAAAATATTACATTGAATACGTATTACAACCTGCAGAAAATAAACAAATACATAAGTCCCTTATATCTAGAGAGGATGCCCACTGTGTTACATTGTATTTGGGTTATTTTTCTCCCCAGATTGTGCTGTCCGGTGTCCTAGAGCAGGTGGTGAACTGCAGAGATTCCCTGGCTCAAGAATATCTCATGGAGTGCATCATTCAGGTAACTACTGTTCTCATATCAACAGCAGCAACTATTTATGTCATGGTGGGTTTCTTTTTCCAGTTTGTCATTGCGTCAAGGTCTGTAGTAGGAAATGCAACCCATTTACTATTACTGATTCATCACATAGACTGGTCACATGGTAGAGGAGTCACCCTGCTGTCTCTGGCCCTTCTCCTCTTCTATAACAGGTTTTCCCTGATGAGTTCCACCTTCAGACACTGAACCTATTCCTTCGTTCCTGTGCCGACCTGCATCAGCACGTCAATGTCAAAAACATCATCATCGCTCTCATTGATAGGTGATGTAATCTCGGCTACATATGATTTCAGTTCAATCAGCACACTACATACAGGATTGCAATTGTCCTTGGTATTGTATTGAAGCCCACTGACGTGATTTGTCTTCTCTGTTTTAGACTGGCTTTGTTTGCTCACCGAGAAGATGGACCTGGAATCCCTGCTGAAATCAAACTGTTTGATATTTTCTCCCAACAAGTAGCCACAGTTATACAGGTACATGATGGAGAAAGGATTTACTCTTTTTTTCTCCTCTCTTGGTAATCCATGTTCCCATTGATTTGCTCGTTAGAAATTCCCCTGCAGATATTGTTTTGCTGTATTGATATCTCTCGCTCAAAAGACAAATTCAGGCACGAAATCTAGATCTGGTTTTCCTCTCGGTTTAAGTAATTCAGCTGAAGTAGGCTACATTATATGTTATTACATATTTTGTATTTCATGTTTTCCACCCAGTCCCGCCAGGACATGCCTTCGGAGGATGTGGTCTCACTACAGGTGTCCCTCATCAACCTGGCCATGAAGTGCTACCCTGACCGGGTGGACTATGTGGACAAGGTGTTGGAGAGCACAGTGGAGATCTTCAACAAGCTCAACCTGGAGCAGTAAGAGCACTGCCATGTCCCCATCTCAGTGTTACATAGTTGATCATCTGGATAGTTCTGGTCCTCCTTTGTTTGGTAGAGGAATTCAACGTGGCATCAGACCAAAGATATACATGAATGGAAATTAAAATCAAATTATATTAGCTGGGGTTACGTTAACTCCGAATTCTGTGTTTTTCACGCAGAAAAAAATATAAAACGCATAAGAAATATCTTGCTGCGTTTTGTAAACGCAGATCTAAAATGCTTCTTATTGTAATTTCTGCTGGTCATCAGACAGATTTTTTACTTTAGTTGCACTTCTCCACTCTGATGAGAATTCATGAATGTGCATTCTAGCAGCAGACAGCACTCTAACTGATGTGTTGCTACCCCTCTCGGTGTAGCCTACTTTTCTACGGTAAAATGCAAGACTAACTGCAAGCAAAACATTAGGAAATGTAGCTGACTACATTCTTTCTATGATAAACATTAGAAATATGATGGCCATGCATCGTTTTTGCAAAACATACCTTGCTTTTTCCAAATAGTGTTCCACTTCTGTTGTCATCTGATGAAAATGAAGCTATTTTCTGCCGAATGTGTTTCTGTGAAGGAAAACTTTAGTTGCACACCCCTGATCACTATTGAAGCAAAAAATCACTGTTGACTTACAATATAAATCACAGGTGAAATGGTGTAAAACGCATGTTTTTTGATGGTCTGCGTTTAGTAAAATGCAGATTTCTGAACTCTAATGCGACCCCTGATTAGTTTATCATAGCCTACGCCTATGAGTCCCAGCCTGCTGTGAAGTACTAAAGCTTTCGAATGTCTAAATGTCGACCTTTTCTGTAGTATGTTGCATTAAAAGCTTGCTGAACAAACAACCCCTAGACGGTAGAAAAACCTAATTCTTCAGCAAAGTGCTAGTGTAGGCTACAGCGCTTTGTTCAGCCATACTTGAGACGGAAAAGTTCACAAATCTGAAAAGAAAGCCGGTTGCAGAGTACATTTTCCCATCAAATCACTAACGAATAGAAATAAGAAATTAATAGTGAAAAGTTTATTATCCCAATCTATGATCTCAAATCTCTGTAAGAAGTTTTAGGTAATGGCTTAATGAATGTCCCTTTTTGCTTTAGACCAAAAATAGATAAAAATGCATTTGTTTTGCAGCCATCATGTGATGTTTGGAAGTTAATATATTTTCATAGATAGCTGACAAAGGAAACTGCTGTAGCTACTGCAGTATTTTCATTCTCAACTCTATTGTCTCCCCCCTTTTCAAAGCATTGCAACCAGTAGCGCGGTCTCGAAAGAGTTGACTAGGCTGCTGAAGATCCCAGTGGACACCTACAACAACATTCTGACTGTTCTGCAGCTTAAGCACTTCCCTCCACTCTTCGAGTACTTTGATTATGAGTCCCGCAAAAGCATGAGCTGTTACGTCCTGAGCAACACTCTGGACTACAACACCACCATTATATCCCAGGAGCAGGTCAGTACACACACACACACCAACGCACACACACACACACTGATATGTGCTACTTACTTATATTTTTGCACATTACACATTGAGCTGTGTTCTTTTTCATAAGTGTTTTCTTGTTGTTCAGCTCTTTTTTACCTTACTTTATCTGTTCAGGTAAGCATCAACAAAAGGCTCTTTGTATTGTATACTTCCAAGCAGTCTGCCTACTTATTTTCATCAACTCTCTTCAAGATATTGGCTGTTCAAGTCATAATAACCTTTTCTAACTTTTCTATTTGGAAAAGGTCAATGTGAACCATGATTCAGAGCTCTTAGTGGGACTCCAGGAGAACATTGATTTCCCAGTAATGCACCAGGAGAACATTGATTTCCCAGTAATGCCATAAGAGGCCTTTTTAAACGCCTTTCTCTCAAACGTACCTTTTTGACCATGTTATAACTTCAACTCTATTATAATACACTTGCAGTCTGTTGATTTTTGTTGCTGCTATTGCCCTCTCCAGTCTGCTCAAGAAAGCTTATTGATGTAGCCTCCTGTAGCTCAGTTGGTAGAGCATGGCGCTTGCAACGCCAGGGTTGTGGGTTCGATTCCCACGGGGGGCCAGTATGAAATATTTATGCACTCACTAACTGTAAGTCGCTCTGGATAAGAGCGTTTGCTAAATGACTAAAATGTAAAAATACAGTGCCTTCAGAAAGTATTTACACCCCTTGACTTTTTACATTTTACAAGTATTTACACCCCTTGACTTGATTTTTTGTTTATTTAATTGCATTTTCTTCATGTCAAAGTGGAAAATTCTATGATTTTGAAATTGTTAAAAAATACAGTGGGGAGAACAAGTATTTGATACACTGCCGATTTTGCAGGTTTTCCTACTTACAAAGCATGTAGAGGTCTGTCATTTTTATCATAGGTACACTTCAACTGTGAGAGACGGAATCTAAAACAAAAATCCAGAAAATCACATTGTATGATTTTTAAGTAATTCATTTGCATTTTATTGCATGACATAAGTATTTGATACATCAGAAAAGCAGAACTTAATATTTGGTACAGAATCCTTTGTTTGCAATTACAGAGATCATACGTTTCCTGTAGGTCTTGACCAGGTTTGCACACACTGCAGCAGGGATTTTGGCCCACTCCTCCATACAGACCTTCTCCAGATCCTTCAGGTTTCGGGGCTGTCGATGGGCAATACGGACTTTCAGCTCCCTCCAAAGATTTTCTATTGGGTTCAGGTCTGGAGACTGGCTAGGCCACTCCAGGATCTTGAGATGCTTCTTACGGAGCCACTCCTTAGTTGCCCTGGCTGTGTGTTTCGGGTCGTTGTCATGCTGGAAGACCCAGCCACGACCCATCTTCAATGCTCTTACTGAGGGAAGGAGGTTGTTGGCCAAGATCTCACGATACATGGCCCCATCCATCCTCCTCTCAATACGGTGCAGTCGTCCTGTCCCCTTTGCAGAAAAGCTCCCCACTGTATATATATAAATATATACACTACCATTCAAAAGTTTGGGGTCACTTAGACATTTCCTTGTTTTCCATGAAAACATACATGAAATGAGTTTGAATAGGAAATATAGCAAAATGCATAGGAAATGTAGTCATTGACAAGGTTAGAAATAAGGATTTTTAATAAAAATAATAATTGTGTCCTTCAAACTTTGCTTTCGTCAAAGAATCATCCATTTGCAGCAATTACAGCATTGCAGACCTTTGGCATTCTAGTTGTCAATTTGTTGAGGTAATCTGAAGAGATTTCACCCAATGCTTCCTGAAGCACCTCCCACAAGTTGGATTGGCTTGATGGGCACTTCTTACGTACCATACGGTCAAGCTGCTCCCACAACAGCTCAATAGGGTTGAGATCCAGTGACGGTGCTGGCCACTCCATTATAGACAGAATACCAGCTGACTGCTTCTTCCCTAAATAGGTCTTGCATAGTTTGGAGCTGTGCTTTGGGTCATTGTCCTGTTGTAGGAGGAAATTGGCTCCAATCAAGCGCCGTCCACAGGGTATGGCATGGCGTTGCAAAATGGAGTGATAGCCTTCCTTCTCAAGATCCCTTTTACCCTGTACAAATCTCCCACTTTACCACCACCAAAGCACCCCCAGACCATCACATTGCCTCCACCATGCTTGACAGATGGCATCAAGCACTCCTCCAGCATCTTTTCATTTGGTCTGCGTCTCACAAATGTTCTTCTTTGTGATCCGAACACCTCAAACTTCGATTTGTCTGTCCATAACACTTTTTTCCAATCTTTCTCTGTCCAGTGTCTGTGTTATTTTGCCAATTTTAATCTTTTCTTTTTATTGGCCAGTCTTTGATATGGCTTTTTCTTTGCAACTCTGCCTAGAAGGTCAGCATCCCAGAGTCGCCTCTTCACTGTTGATGTTGAGACTGGTGTTTTGCGGGTACTATTTAATGAAGCTGCCAGTTGAGGACCTGTGAGGCGTCTGTTTCTCAAACTAGACACACTAATGTAGTTGTCCTCTTGCTCAGTTGTGCACCGGGGCCTCCCACTCCTCTTTTTATTCTGGTTAGAGCCAGTTTGCGCTGTTCTGTGAAGGGAGTAGTACACAGCGTTGTACGAGAACTTCAGTTTCTTGGCAATTTCTCGCATGGAATAGCCTTCATTTCTCAGAACAATAATAGACTGACGAGTTTCAGAAGAAAGTTCTTTGTTTCTGGTCATTTTGAGCCTGTAATCGAACCCACAATTGCTGATGCTCCAGATACTCAACTAGTCTCAAGAAAGCCAGTTTTATTGCTTCTTTAATCAGCACAACAGTTTTCAGCTGTGCTAACATAATTGCAAAAGGGTTTTCTAATAATCAATTAGCCTTTTTAAAATGATAAACTCGGATTAGCAAACACAACTTGCCATTGGAACACAGGACTGATGGTTGCTGATAATGGGCCTCTGTACGCCTATGTAGATATTCCATTGAAAATCAGCCGTTTCCAGCTACAATAGCCATTTACAACATTAACAATGTCTACACTGTATTTCTGATCAATTTGATGTTAATTTAATGGACAAAAAAATTGCTTTTCTTTCGAAAACAAGGACATTTCTAAGTGACCCCAAACTTTTGAACGGTAGTGTATATATCTTGATTAGATACAGTGGGGGAAAAAAGTATTTAGTCAGCCACCAATTGTGCAAGTTCTCCCACTTAAAAAGATGAGAGAGGCCTGTAATTTTCATCATAGGTACACGTCAACTATGACAGACAAATTGAGAATTTTTGCCAGAAAATCACATTGTAGGATTTTTAATGAATTTATTTGCAAATTATGGTGGAAAATAAGTATTTGGTCACCTACAAACAAGCAAGATTTCTGTCTCTCACAGACCTGTAACTTCTTCTTTAAGAGGCTCCTCTGTCCTCCACTCGTTACCTGTATTAATGGCACCTGTTTGAACTTGTTATCAGTATAAAAGACACCTGTCCACAACCTCAAACAGTCACACTCCAAACTCCACTATGGCCAAGACCAAAGAGCTGTCAAAGGACACCAGAAACAAAATTGTAGACCTGCACCAGGCTGGGAAGACTGAATCTGCAATAGGTAAGCAGCTTGGTTTGAAGAAATCAACTGTGGGAGCAATTATTAGGAAATGGAAGACATACAAGACCACTGATAATCTCCCTCGATCTGGGGCTCCACGCAAGATCTCACCCCGTGTGGTCAAAATGATCACAAGAACGGTGAGCAAAAATCCCAGAACCACACGGGGGGACCTAGTGAATGACCTGCAGAGAGCTGGGACCAAACTAACAAAGCCTACCATCAGTAACACACTACGCCGCCAGGGACTCAAATCCTGCCGTGCCAGACGTGTCCCCCTGCTTAAGCCAGTACATGTCCAGGCCCGTCTGAAGTTTGCTAGAGTGCATTTGGATGATCCAGAAGAGGATTGGGAGAATGTCATATGGTCAGATGAAACCAAAATAGAACTTTTTGGTAAAAACTCAACTCGTCGTGTTTGGAGGACAAAGAATGCTGAGTTGCATCCAAAGAACACCATACCTACTGTGAAGCATGGGGGTGGAAACATCATGCTTTGGGGCTGTTTTTCTGCAAAGGGACCAGGACGACTGATCCGTGTAAAGGAAAGAATGAATGGGGCCATGTATCGTGAGATTTTGAGTGAAAACCTCCTTCCATCAGCAAGGGCATTGAAGATGAAACGTGGCTGGGTCTTTCAGCATGACAATGATCCCAAACACACCGCCCGGGCAACGAAGGAGTGGCTTCGTAAGAAGCATTTCAAGGTCCTGGAGTGGCCTAGCCAGTCTCCAGATCTCAACCCCATAGAAAATCTTTGGAGGGAGTTGAAAGTCTGTGTTGCCCAGCGACAGCCCCAAAACATCACTGCTCTAGAGGAGATCTGCATGGAGGAATGGGCCAAAATACCAGCAACAGTGTGTGAAAACCTTGTGAAGACTTACAGAAAACGTTTGACCTGTGTCATTGCCAACAAAGGGTATATAACAAAGTATTGAGAAACTTTTGTTATTGACCAAATACTTATTTTCCACCATAATTTGCAAATAAATTCATTAAAAATCCTACAATGTGATTTTCTGGAGAAAAAAATTCTCCTTTTGTCTGTCATAGTTGACGTGTACCTATGATGAAAATTACAGGCCTCTTTCATCTTTTTAAGTGGGAGAACTTGCACAATTGGTGGCTGACTAAATACTTTTTTTCCCCACTGTAAGTATTCAACCCCATGAGTCAATACATGTTAGAATCACCTTTGGCAGCGATTACAGCTGTGAGTGTTTTTGGGTAAGTCTCTAAGAGCTTTGCATACCTGGATTGAACAATATTTGCCCATTTTATTCTTTTTTTAAATTCTTCATGTTCTGTCAAGTTGGTTGTTGATCATTTGCTAGACAGCCATTTTCAAGTCTTGCCATAGAGTTTCAAGACAATTTGGCAAAACTGTAACTAGGCCACTTGGGAACATTCAATGACTTCTTGGTAAGCAACTCCAGTGTACGCTACCGGTCAAAAGTTTTAGAACACCTACTCATTCAAGGGTTTTTCTTTATTTTTACTATTTTCTACCTTGTAGAATAATAGTGAAGACATCAAAACTATGAAATAACACATATGGAATTATGTAGTAACAAAGAAAGTGTTAAACAAATCAAAATATATTTTATATTTAAGATTCTTCAAATAGCCACCCTTTGCCTTGATGACAGCTTTTTATCCTAAATAACTCCCTAGTCCTTCCTGATGACAAGCATACCCATAACATGATGCAGCCACAACCATGCTTGAAAATATGAAGAGTGTGTTGTGTTGGATTTGCCCCAAACATAACTCTTTGTATTCAGGACAAAAAGTGAATTTCTTTGCCACATTTTAAGCAGTATTTATTTAGTGCCTTATTGCAAACAGGATGCATGTTTTGGAATATTTTTGTATTCTGTACAGGCTTCCTTCTTTTCACTCTGTCATTTAGGTTAGTATTCTAGAGTAACTACAATGTTGTTGATCCATCCTCAGCTTTCTCCTATCACAGCCATTAAACTGTTTTAAAATTAACCTCATGGTGAAATCCCTGAGCGTTTTCCTTCCTTTCCGGCAACTGCGTTAAGAAGGACGCCTGTATCTTTATAGTGACTGGGTGTATTGATACACTATCCAAAGTGTAATTGATAACTTCACTATGCTCAAAGGGATATTCAATGTCTGCTTTTTTTTTACTTTCATTCCATGCAACTTGTTAAGCACATTTTTACTCCTGTACTAATTTAGGCTTGACATAACAAAGGAATTTAATACTTATTGACTCAAGACATTTAAGATTTAAAACAAAAGTCCACTTTTACATTATGGGGTATTGTGTGTGTAGGCCAGTGACACAATCTCAATTTGATCAATTTTTATTTCAGGCTTTAACAACAATATGTGGAAAAAGTCAAGGGGTGTGAGTACTTTCTGAAAGCACTGTAAATATCTCACTTCTGAAGCAACGCTTTCTCTCTCCCTCAAGGTGGATGCCATCCTGACCCTGGTGTCGACACTGATCCAGGACCAGCCAGACCAGCCCGCTGAAGACCCAGACCCAGAGGACTTTGCTGAGGAGCAGAGCCTTGTGGGTCGCTTCATCCATCTGCTGCTTTCCGACGACCCTGACCAACAGTATCTGGTAAGCTTTGCTTCCCATACAGTTGAATTCCGTCACAGTATCCATGTGTTTTCAGGAGATGTGTTTTATGGCATATGTTAATGGTGGTCTCCGTCATGTTCTTCAGATCCTGAATACAGCCAGGAAGCACTTTGGTGCTGGGGGGAACCAGAGGATTCGCTACACTCTTCCACCGCTGGTGTTTGCTGCCTATCAGCTGGCTTTCCGCTACAAAGAGAACTCTTCATCAGTATGTCATGTGACCCTTCCCCTAACTATACTGAACAAACATATAAACGCAACATGTAAAGTGTTGGTCCCATGTTTCATTAGCTGAAATATAAGATCCCAGAAATGTTCCATACACACAAAAAGCTTATTTATCTCAAATGTTGTGCACTAATTTGTTTACATTTACATTTTAGTCATTTAGCAGACGTTCTTATCCAGAGCGACTTACAGTTAGTGAGTGCATACATTTTTTCATACTGGTCCCCCGTGGGAACCGAACCCACAACCCTGGCGTTGCAAGCGCCATGCTCTACCAACTGAGCTACACAGGACTACATGCCTGTTAGTGAGCATTTCTGTCTAATAAAGCCTTTTTGTGGGGAAAAACTCATTCTGATTGGCTGGGCCTGGCTCCCCAGTGGGTGGACCTGGCTCCCAAGTGGGTGGGCCTATGCCCTCCCAGGCCCACCAATGGCTGCGCACCCTGCCCAGTCATGTGAAACCCATAGATTAGGGCCTAATTTATTTATTTCAATTGACTGATTTCCTTCTATGAACTGTAACTCAGTAGAATCTTTGAAATTGTTGCATGTTGCGTTTATATTTTTGTTCATTATACATATATATTTTTGTTACAAAGTTAGGAAGAGGATGATTTATGATAAACAGGAAGGTGGATTTTAACTGTTTCCTCTTTGTTGAACACCTCCCACAGGATGATAAATGGGAGAAGAAGTGCCAGAAGATCTTCTCGTTTGCCCACCAAACCATCAGTGCTCTGATCAAGGCTGAGCTGGCTGAGCTGCCCCTCAGACTCTTCCTACAGGGGGCGCTGGCCGCAGGAGAGATTGGCTTCGAGAACCATGAGACTGTGGCCTACGAGTTCATGTCACAGGTACAGGGGACAAAATGGGTTGAGAATGTGAAATATTGGAAAGAGGGAGGGAGAGGGGTCACTGCCCCTCTTCACCTTAGGTTTACTTGTGCCCTTTGTTGGCAGCATTGATCCATTTCACAGTCAGGAATTGTTCTATATCTGTTTTCTCTGAGAATCATAACATACAACTGTCCCCCCCCCCCCCCCCAGGCCTTCTCCCTGTATGAGGATGAGATCAGCGACTCCAAGGCTCAGCTAGCAGCCATCACGCTGATCATCGGCACGTTTGAGAGAACGAAATGCTTCAGCGAGGAGAACCACGAGCCTCTGAGGACACAGTGTGCACTCGCCGCCTCCAAACTGCTCAAGAAGCCAGACCAGTGTCGGGCCGTCAGCATCTGTGCACACCTCTTCTGGTCTGGACGCAACACTGAAAAGAATGGAGAGGAGGTGGGGGTTGTGATCACAAAGAGGAGAAATATATCATTATTGTGTAAAATACAGTGCAGTACTAAAGATGATGGTGTCACCATAGCAACAGGACATGCAGTCTAGTAACCACGTCTTGAGGCTGATTGCCTTGCTTTGTCTTCTGTTCTGAAAGAAATCCCCATATGACAAGCAGGGTTGTAATTCTAAGGTTCCTTGTGTATAATGATATACATAATCAGAGTATTGAAGCGTGAGAAATGCAGTAAGAGGTTTTCTTTGTTCTATGATTGGCTGCTGCTTAAGTGATAACGAACACATAACACTTATATTCTGAGGTTCAACATCCTCTTTCTTCATTACAGGTGGCATGTGTGTGACTGCGTGGTAGAAGAGTTTTACACCTCAACTGTGTCTCTGTCCTCAGATTCGTGACGGGAAGAGGGTGATGGAGTGCTTAAAGAAGGCCCTGAAAATTGCCAACCAGTGCATGGACCCATCATTGCAAGTGCAGCTCTTCATTGAGATCCTGAACAGATACGTCTGTTTCTACGAAAGAGAGAATGATGCGGTATCTACATATTTATTCCCTCTTGTCCTCCTTGTCTGTACTACCACTCATTCCTGACACGCTTTTTCAGAACCAGGCCTGCATAATGAAATCCTGACATCTTTTCAACGCACTTCAAGTGCAGACGGTCACATTGAGCTGCCTGGAGAGAAGCCATCCAATCTCCCCTGTTCTCTGAGTTTATTGGAACCGTGTTGGGACTTGCTAGGACACCAAGGGGACGCCCACTCTTGGGTGGTTATTTACCAGCGCAGCAAGGAGGGGTGGACAGGAGACTGGCTACAGCTCACCCACCCACTCTCCCCAGACATACACCCCATCTGCCACTTAACAGCTAGACAGGGTACTAGGCCTCCAGGGACTGAGAATATACTCCATAGTCAGGACAATTTGAGACACTGACCTCATTTCTTCCCCTAAATCATTATAGACTTTTGTCTTATAACTTTGAATATTTCTGCATATCTAGGTAATACATTGTTATTTTTTTTCTCACCTATTTCAACCCATTTTGAAATTATTTAAAATCATTAAATGTCTTGATCCCCTGTAGGTGACGGTCCAGGTTCTGAACCAGCTGATCCAGAAGATCAGAGAGGACCTGCCAAACCTGGAGGCCAGCGAGGAGACGGAGCAGATCAACAAACACTTCCACAACACACTGGAGCACCTGCGTCTGCAGAGAGAGTCGCCGGAGGCCGAGGGGCCTGCTTATGAGGGCCTTGTGCTGTAGGGCTCGCTACACTTATAAATATCTATATATATTTACACACACAGACACATGTACACTCACACCAGGGTATTCCATCCAGTGGGAAAAATATGCCAACCCCACCAACAACACCTGCCTTCCATCTCGCTCTTTCTTTCTATCCTTTTCTTCTCTCACTCTTTCCTTCTATCATCCCCTTTTATTTCATGTTACCTTTTTTAGCATAAGGTGTTGCATTTAAAGGTGTTGCTTTTGAGAATACATGGTGTACAGGCTGCACTTTGCCTTGCACTTCCTGCGTGTTGTCAGTCCTTCATATTTGACCATTTCTGTTGTCCATCGTCATCATCAGAAGGCGAAGATATAGCCATTAAAAGCTTACGTTTAAACTTTGACCCCTACTCATATCTGTCTGTCTGTGTCCTCATGATTTAATGGTCATGCAGAATAATTAAATAATGCCTGTCATGACTAGGTCGTACTGGGGAGAGTTATCCCATTGACCTTACGCTGTGACCCAACAACCCCTTCTCCTCCACGGACTAACACCTGGGCAGTCGGCTGTAGATTTTTCTTTGCCCTCCTCAACGGCTTCACTCATTTAGCTTGAGCTTTTTTTTATTTCTGGTTGCAGCCTTACTTCTGTGGCTGACAGCCATTTGTAGAGTTAAGCGGCGTGTGTTGGTGCATGCTTTTACATAGACCTGCTCTGGATATCGCGATGAGTGGTAGGAGGAACTGATGTGTATGATACCCCTTTGTCACTGGAGCTACTACAGTGGCAGCTAACCTTAATTTCTTAGATGTCCACATTGATTAAAAGATCTCTGTTGGGGGTGGGTTCTATTAATCTCGTTGTCTTCTGGATTTTGAACCCTGTGTATTGTATGTTTAACCTACTTGTAAATCAGCAAAAACAGAATAAATATCATGTCATTTGCACAAATAAACAAATTGATATTAACCCTACATGTCTATAACTTTATTAGTGTCCATCTTCTGTGATGCTGCAGATTACTAGCCTCTGGTTTTGAATAAATATTGAGTCGTTATTATTACTGAATTGATGCACTGAAGTGCAAATAAGGGGAGATTCACATTAGTGAATGGATTGACACTTGTTTACATAATGTCTCACTGGGTGCCATTATGAAAGACAGACAAGGTAATTAGCAAGTTTATATTTTTAGAAACACTTTCTGTGTTTTCTACCATTCAGTATAATATGGATGGTCAAGGTTGTGTTGTGAGTTGTGGCTCATGCTTAACAGATGAGGTCCAATTAGCTATCTACTGACTACGGCCGTTATCGAGTTTTATTTAATCTGTTGCTAGGTGACTGTTCAATGGAGACAGTCTCTCGTTGATGGCCAAAGGAATAACAATCACGGCTGAAAACACGTTTTTCTTTGTCATTTAGCTAAATGTTGGTGCCTATATAAAGACAAACATACTGTATGTGTTACATAAGGTTGTGTGTTTGCGAAAAGGTTTTGAACACTGGTGCCTGATGTCTAAGGTAGATGCAAGGGTATGGAACATAGTGGAGGCGAGCTGTTGCATGTATTTATTGTTCAACTTAAAACAGACATTACATTTGTTGTAAGATAACTAATACACTTTGTAAGATCTGCAAACACGCAAAGGCTACACATAAATACAAAACAATATTCATGGAGACCATCTGTACCCAGTTAAGTGCTCTGCAACACCAGCTTTCCACCTACACTGACATCATGAGACAACTGATTATGTAAAACTGTCAGAACAAGGCCATCGTTGTCAGTGCAAGTTGGTCATGCTTAATACACTTGTTCCATATACTGTGGCTGAATGTTAATCTTGGTGGTACAAAGCAGTTTTCTGAAAGCCTTTCTGAAGCTGGTATGACACAGCGGGTAAAGGACAGGGTTGATGGAGGAGTTGACCCACAGTAGCCAGAAGGAGATTTCATACAGGTAGTGCTGGACACATTGGGCATGGCAAACTGCACGGATGATCATTAACAGTGTGTAGGGAGCCCAGCACAGGCCAAATACACACACAATCACTGCAAGTGACTTGGCAACCTTCTTGTCCTTTGAGAGACGAAAACGACTTGCAGCTACTTCAGATCGGCTGCGCTGTTTACTGAACGAGTGCTCCGCAGACTGGAACCGCGTCCTCCTGGAATGCTGGACCATATCACCCACTTGCAGTGGAGGAAGGTCCAGAATCGTGCTGTCCTTACTTCTCTCATGGTTGCTGTTCCCAGTTACTGCTGACACTTTAGCAGTAGATAGAATACCTCCTAACCTGGCAGCATTGTCTGGGATCCTTGGAGCTTCACCTTCCACTGGTCTGACGAAGAATACATGCTGAACTCCAGCTTTGAGGGCCTCCATCTCACAGTCCCCAGGCCCCTCGACAGGCTGCTCATCCCTCACCTGGTTCCGCCTCCTGATGTTGATGTAGATGCTGATGTTGAAGTACATGACAGTAACAAATGGGGTGAAAAACTCAACAGTGGATGCTGTCATCAAGAAATACCAGTTGAAGTAAAACTCAGCGTGGCACTCTTTGTCGGGCACCACGCTATTACCAGTGATGTACTCCCAGATGATGATCGCTGGCCCATAGAGTAGGAAAGCAGCCAGCCACACACTCATCATCTTCAGAACAGCCTCCCGCGTCACACCTTTCTGACACCTGTAGCTCACCTAATACAGAAATAAAGAAATGGTGGCATTATTGAAATAGGGTGTACAAAGTTCTTGGTGCACTAAATAAAATCTTTCATCTATATTTTTTTATATTGCTTTACATTTCATTACTTCCATATCACTAGCAGTCAGTTGAAAATGAAACCTGCGCAGGAAAGGATAACCGTGCATAAATGCTTTCTCACCGCTCGTGTGACAGATATAAATCTGTCGAAGCTGATCAGGACGATGTTGAACACTGATGCAGTACATAAAGTATAGTCCACCACCAGCCATATCTTGCACAGACCTCGTCCGAGTCTCCACTCGCCGGTAATGACATAAGGGATATACACCGGAATGCAAAAGCCTCCTACAGGTGGGATGGAACACACATTTTACGCACGAATATTAAACACGCATATGAAACGCGTTTTCACTTATTTTGGCAATATAGAACAGTACAGAGAGAAAATATGTATGAGTAGCAGTAGCTTATGAATCATGCACAACAGTATGTATACCTTTAAAACAATGGCACACAATGTATTTGCTCACACAATACATTTACGCACTCACCAACGAGTAAGTCGGCTATGGCCAAATTCAAAAAGAAAAAGTTCCCTTGAGTTTGCAAACTTTTCTCGACTACAAAGGCTAATATTACAAGCGCGTTGCCTAGCACAGTGGCGAAGACAAGAAGCGTCATGAGCACCGCCAAGAACACGGAGGTAGACGGAGAGAATTGTCCATAATGCGAACGCGGGTTACCAGGCATCTCCATATCGCCAAGCGCGGTGGCGTTTCCCTGGGTAACCACAGACCAGTTGAGCATCTCATTCGATTTCCAATGCGAAGTGACGGCCATGGAAGATCCAGCACCCAGCAATAAAGATTCGGGTTGCATGGTTCCTCAATTTGTTTTATATTAGCTTAAACAGCCAATAGCATGTTAAATTGTTAAAGCTGACATTGCCATGGTGTTCGTGTGAAGACGGAAAACGAGGAGGAAGATGTCGTTTTTATAGGCTGCAGCCTACATAAAACGAGAGCTGCGTTTTTATTGGTTGTTTTGCAGTGCATGTGAGAACGGAAAAACAGGACATATGATGCCTATCTACTCTGTCTGATTGAGCAGACAGTTTATAAAGATAGTGAAATAAAGATTATAATTGTGAATTCCTTAGAATACACAACATTTGAAAGCATATGGGTGTTCTGTATTTCTTTCTAAACACAATTTTTGCTGTGAGAAAATATTAATTTCCAAGGCAAAAGTAAATTAAAATGTAATGTCTGAAAACTATTCCTGGAAATTATTTTCATCTAATTTCATATTAATATTGTGGCTGAGCACCTGGCTTTGCAAAGTTGTGTCAAATACTAATTCTATACTAAACAAAAATATAAATGCAACATGCAACAATTTCAAAGATTTTACTGTTATAGTTCATAAGGAAATCAATCAAAGTCAATAAATTCACTAGGCCCTAATCTATGGATATCACATGACTGGGAATAGAGATATGCATCTGTTGGTCACAGATACCTTTATAAAAAGGTAGGGGCGTGGATCAGAAAACCAGTCAGTATCTGGTGTGACCACCAATTTCCTCATGCAGTGCAACATTTCCTTCGCATAGAGTTGATCAGGCTGTTGATCGTGGCCTGTGAAATTTTGTACCACTCCTCTTCAATGGTTGTGCGAAGTTGCTGGAAATTAGCAGGAACTGGAACACGCTGTCTTACAGGTCGATCCAGAGCATCCCAAACGTGCTCAATGGGTGACATGTCTGGTGAGTATGCAGGCCATGGAAGAACTGGGACATTTTCAGCTTCCAGTAATTGTTTACAGATCCTTGCGACATAGGGCAGTGCATTATCATGCTGAAACATGAGCTGATGGAGGCGGGTGAATGGCACGACAATGGGCCTCAGGATCTCATCAAGGTATCTCTGTGCATTCAAATGTCCTTCGATAAAATGCAATTGTGTTCGTTGTACATAGCTTATGCCTGCCCATACCATAACCCCACCGCCATCATGGGACACTGCGCCTTTTACCCAGCGCTGGGCTACCAAAACAACTAAATTGGGCTGTTTCTAACCCAGCGTGTAGGCTACGTGGGCATGCTGTCAGGAGAATGAAGCAGCCTAAATGACAGCCCATCTGTGAACGCCCACAGAACATGTGTTCCTCACACATTAAGGTCTCAAAAAACGATAAATAACACTTAACATACTGGAATATTGTCACAAGGGTTTACAATTATCAAGAAAATAGATATGAACATGCAATCTTTCAACTCAAAAGGCCTCTATTTACATTTTAGTCATTTAGCAGACGCTCTTATCCAGAGCGACTTACAGTTAGTGAATACATTTTTTTTTTTATACTGGCCCCCCGTGGGAATCGAACCCACAACCCTGGCGTTGCAAACGCCATGCTCTATCAACTGAGCTACATCCCTGCCGGCCATTCCCTCCCGTACCCTGGACGACGCTGGGCCAATTGTGCGCCGCCCATGAGTCTCCCGGTCGCGGCCGGCTGCGACAGAGCCTGGATTCGAACCAGGATCTCTAGTGGCACAGTTAGCACTGCGATGCGGCGCCTTAGACCACTGAGAATTTATTTTCTACATCACCAGCAAGCTCACTTTAACCCTTTTGAAATAAATTAAATATTTGATAATACTGTCTGATGTAATTGATAATAAATATTAATTGATCAATTAATCTATCACGTCTCTTTATCTGTTTCATTTATGACCTGGTTGATTTCACTTGAAAAACTCTTGAAAATATGTTTCTGCTGACACCTACTGGACAATATTATGAACTTCAGTGGCTAGGGCTGCATCTCAATAGTCAAAGTGTGTCCCTCAGCTTCCTCCCATATGCAACAATATAACAGGTCAAAGCTATAGGGAAGACCAGGCATTTCCTTTGGATATAAATGTCTCTGATTTAACATATTATCAAAGATTCTTTACAATTTGTGATACATTTTCTCTCATATGTAGAAAGAAAGAACTGGTTTACTATTGGTAACGCCCATCAATGGAACCACCCCACACGTTTAGCCAACGTCAATGCTCATTGGTCGAGACTCCCTAAACCGGGGAAATTTTGAAATTAGCAACAATGTTGTTTGTGTGAAAGTGCATATTTTTTTTAACCAAAGGCACCTTTAGTTAGCTAGCTCCCCTGTCATTTCACTTGTCAGGGCTGGATTTTGTTATACATTTAGACCTCTGCTGTGGCTAGTTTGAAAGTTTTACAATGGCTGAAGAAGACGGTTGTTCATCTAGTATGACGGAGCCTCAGCTTGAAGCAGGAGGAGACAAGGCGGCGGATGGAATGAGGTCGACAGCAGATTCAAGTGAAAGTGGACAGAACAAGCCCGACAAAGTGGATTTGGAGTCAAATGTCGAATTAAAAGAGGATGTCAGAGATTTGAATTTGCGACAAGGAGATGTTGTCAGAAAAGGTTTGTTTAATAACTATTGTTGTTCATTTCAACCGTGCAGCTAGCCTAGCTAACTGGCTAATAATGTTAGCAGGCTAACAACGTTGGCTAGGTAAGGAAATTAAGTAACGTTATCTAACTAACGTTACTGTACTGTAACTAGCGAAACATGCAACTCCACCAACCGTTGACTCATAACAACAAATAAGGCTAGGTATATCTCATTAACCTATTTGCTGTATTTCAAAGAACTGTTAGAGGAATAGAGGAGAACAAATGGTTGTCTCACTCAGTACTTATTCATGGTTCTTTCATCTCCCCTGGCTTCATCATTACCTGCTGCTAGGCCATGCCAGATCAGTGAATGATGGAGGAGAGGACACAAGGAAAGGATATCAATCTAACTTATACTTTCTCTTCCAACACAGGACTTTTCCAGAATGAGGAGGATGGTGACAGCGGCACAGACTACTTCAACACTGATATAGCTGGTACTCGGTTGCAACGTGCTGAACACATAGGAGATGCATCCCTTCCTGACACCTTTCAGACAAATGAACTACTTTATTACGAGCGATTCAAAGCCTATCAAGACTACATGCTAGGTATGTAACCTTCCCACAGTCTTACATCTATTCAGTTGTCAGGCTTACTGGCTAAAGAGGATACAATATGAATACTACAACCATATTGATCGATTTTCAAGGCTCCCAGTGACAAATCGGAAATAAAACTAAATCAAACTGACTGCTGTTGTTTTGGACAGGTGATTGTAAAACATCAGAGGTGAAGGCCTTCACAGCTGACTACCTGGAGAAGGTTCTGGAGCCTTGTGACTGGCAGGCACAGTGGTGCACAGACGTGTTTGATGTGCTAGTGGAGGTAAGTCACTTCGACCTGAAAGATTGCCCAGCAAGAGACATGTCTAAAAGAAGCTGTGCTTTGTACTCTGCATGAATGAATTGGAACACTTGTACTCTGGATGCTTTCTCCTCTGACTTGGAAAGAATAATTATGGCTTTAACCGCCCTTTGAGAAAAACCTTAGCAGTTTAAAACTTAACAATAGGGTCTTACCGGAGATGCTCAAGTGCAGTTTTATAGTGAATCTGAATCCAGAGGTCTGGTTAAACAATGTGAACAAGCTATTTTTTCCAATGTTATACAGATGGTTGGATCTGACCAGTGAAGCAGAAGTAGCCTAACCATTCACCCATGAAAAATGGTCATATGAAGGTTACAACCTCATACTTGTTCCCCTTTCTTCAGGTGGTGGATGTGAACTATAAGGAGCTGAAAGCCCAGGTGAAGCTGGTGGTGCCCCTGCAGTGTGAGACAAGAGGCTGCGAGCTGACAGAGGAGGCCATGAACACCCTCCTAGAGGCCACTCTGTACAAATTGCCTCTGCAGGAGCTCCATGTGGTGTTTGATGAGTCTGGGGACTTTGACCAGACTGCACTGGCACTTGAGCATCTCCGGTAAGACCCTATTGTTAAGTTTGAAACTGCTAAGGTTTTTCTCAAAGGGCTGTTAAAGCCACAATTATTCTTTCCAAGTCAGAGGAGAAAGCATCAGAAAAAGTGCCCAAGGTGATTTGTCCCATCCCCCTATAAAAATGATTGAAACAGGCCTCTTGTTTTAGGAGTTTGAATGGTGTGGAACTGACATTCAATTTGGGTGGGCCTGACTTTAACGTCTCTTAATGTGTGTGAATTTTTCATGCTTGTCTTTTGGTACGCTTGATAGAACTTTAGAATAACTTTATTTTTCCTGTGAGGGAACTTCTTTTTTGGAGTGGTTAAAGCTGCAATATGTACGTCTTTGGGCGACCTGGCCAAAATCACATAGAAATGGGAGTTATAGATCTTTCATTCTCATTGAACGCAAGTCTAAGAGGCGGTAGATCTGTTCTATGTACAATATTTCTATGTTTCCCATTCTTAAGTCTTTTACTTTCGGGTTGGTACACCAGCTTTAAACACCTGAAAATACAATATTTGTGGTTATGGAAAATATATTTCACAGTGGTTTAGATGGTGCAATGATTATCTACACTATACTTGCTTGTTTTGTCACATAAACTGAATTTAGGCAAACTATTAGAATTTTAGCAACCAGGAAATGGCAGATCGATTTCTGTATAGTGCACCATTAAATAAAACAACAACGACATAAACAAAGTAGACCCACTAGGCACAAATAATAGTCTTACCAGACACTTTAGCTGTTGTCGAGGTTCCACCTACAAACATGACAGTACAGTAATAACATCAGAAACATCTGTGAGTGCAATATAGTGCAGGACTTCCCCAGCAGAGTTCTGAATGGGCAATGTTGGTAGCTACGTCTCAGAATCTTGATCATGCAGACTCGCCACCCGCATTGATGGTGGGAGTTCATAAAGTTTACACAGCAGCATTATGGAGATTCGTATGGAGCCTCTGCCTCAACCCCCCCCCCCCCCCCCCCCCCGCCGACCTGTTGTTGGCATTGCCTCTCATAGACGTAGCTAGCTAGCACTGCTAGGCTCTCTGGCCGGCTGGTTACTGGCAGTTGCATCCTGTGTCTCCATGGATACCACCGGGGATCAGATGAGATGCACACAATAAAAATGCTCAAAACGGCTTCACTCTGCTGGTTGGCCCCTTTTTATTTTCTTTATCAGCTGACTCAACTACTTCCATGCACTGCAAACACATTTTCTCAGCTATTATATGACAAAAACACTCAAATAATGTCAATGGACATGACAGATGAGACAGAACCGACATCACCCGTCACATTACAGCGGCAGAAAAAAATAAATGGACTGGTTCTTATGTGATATTAAATAACAGAAGGGCGTGTTCAAATGTCGTGGTGACACACATACACTGAGAAATACCCTGAAGGGAGATGATACACTGGAACAAATGGTTCTGCTTCTGTGCTGAGAAATCTCTTGTCTGAACTGTCTCAAACCTTTTCTTCTCAGGTTTTTCTACAAACACATCTGGAGAAAGTGGGACGACGAGGACGAGGATGATGACTTTGACTACTTCGTCAGATGTGTGGAGCCCCGCCTCAGGCTGTGCGTGTAGAATGGTGATAGTGGGGGGAATGGGAAGATTAGTCAGTGTGTGGGCTAGATTGGCACATTCTCATTTAGGCTGTATTGGTTCAGATCTGCCAATGACACGGCTAGGTTGAGCCCATTATTTTATGCCGCTATCAAAACGGCCATATGGCATAGGAACCTTTAGAGCATTGCAAATCAGTGCAGTTCAGGCACACTTGAGCAAGCTCCATGTCTAATGGTTGGAGCTGGAAGGCTGTTGCAGTGAGAGGGTGCAGATTATTACTTGGCCACTAGATGGCAGTGTTTACCTGGGGTTTGTGAGCATGCTGTGGCATCTCCTATGTAATATTTTTATGGTTGGATATTTACGGGTGGAGATGAGGGTTAAGATATCTTATTGGCTTCAGCAGAAAACCTAAAGCTTATTATTGTGGGACCAATCAGCTGCTATTTTATAACAAGGACACTATGTCCACGATTTGCTTTTATATATTTTATACATTTGTGTCATTTTAGCAGATGCTCTTATCCAGAGCGACTTACAGTAGTGAGTGCGTACATTTTTCATACTGGTCCCCCGTGGGAATCAAACCCACAACCCTGGCGTTGCGAGCCCCATGCTCTACCAACTGATTCACACGGGACCAAATAATGGTTAAGAACATTAACCTGCTAGACAAAGAAATAGTCTTTGTAACCCAATCAATACCGGATTTTTAGATAGAATGAAGACCCCCCTTGTTCAGAATCTTGATGTTCACCTGTATTTTTCTTTCTCCAAATAATGGTTAAGAACATTTTCAAATGACGGACAACGCCATCAAACAAACAATGTTGTGCTCTGAGCTTCTCCTCTAGATTTACCCCACCTTAATTAAACCTCCTGTTGCCCTCAATGTTGCTGAACAGTTTGTTCCCAACAGTCCTTCAAGACACCTCATAATGCGATTGTGTTTTAAAAAAGGAAAACAAAATAAGTATTTCTCCCTCTGTGGCTGTGTCAATCCTGCAGGTTTTATGATATTCTGGAGGATCGGGTGCCTGCTGGACTTGTGGCAGAGTATCACTCTCTTTTGGAACGCTGCTCTCAGAAGTTCCAGGAGTTTTCTAGCCTGCGGAACGGCATCAGCAGCGACTCTGAGTCGGAGCTAGACAACGTGTCCATGGTGGATGGCCTGAGGATGTACGAGCAGATGGAGGCCCTGAAGCGCAAACTCCGGATCATCGAGAACCCGCTGCTCAGGTAGCTGGCCAGGGGGATACAGGCCATCAGTGCCTCTGCAGAGTGTGTGTGTTGAGGGAGTAGTTGTGTGACTGATGGGAGTTGGTCTCCTAACAGAAGACTGAGTAAAGGGTATTGGATTCAGCTCTGTGTCCCTGAGCTAGCATGTTTGACCTATGCTGCCCCTGTTGAGAGCAAAACCTCTCACAGAATAACACTACAGTCCAGTTCAATGCATCATATTCTGGTTAGAATACAAAAGAGGGACAGCAATTGAATTTATAGCTACTACTAATGCACAACTGGGCCTATACTTCGAGAGGCTATGGGAAAGTGGAAGATCATTCATTCTGCTCTGTCCAATGCTGTACCATTGTGTTCGTCTACATGAATGTGTTCTCTCCTGACACTGCAGGTATGTGCTGGGATACA
Source organism: Coregonus lavaretus (assembly GCF_964263955.1). NCBI lineage: Eukaryota > Metazoa > Chordata > Actinopteri > Salmoniformes > Salmonidae > Coregonus > Coregonus lavaretus. Next base: position 8,257,773 of record NC_140024.1, on the reverse strand, counting down.
AGGTGAACTCAGGGCAGCAGTCGTGCAGGGCCAAGGGGCCTCGTGCCTCAGGCGGCCGGATGGTCCATGTCGTGTCTGTCTCTACTACAGTCAGCCAGCTGCAGAGCCTGATGGCAGACAAGCTAGGGCCCGAATTCTCAGGGGAAGAGTTTGAACTACAGGTATGGCAAAAAAATAAAATAGTTTTTTAAAAATCTATGACATTCGTCCCTTCTTAGGCATATTGTATTTTGTCAAATTTAAGTTTGCCCAGGTTTCCATTTCAAATGGTCTGTTTAATGAGATGACCAGAGACGAAACCCAATGGTTATGCTCTCTAACCATGTCACACTTGTGTATAGGTCTAATGCGCTGGGATTTGTGGGATTTGCTGAGGCGCTTGGGCTGTCTTTTATTTGACCTTCCTAGTTCCTGGATTTGTAGAAACTGTGTCTGTTCGCCTGATTTTTCTATTCCACTGAGATGTCAGAAGCAGAAAACGTGTGTTTTTGTGTCTGTCTTTGTTTAGTCATGAGTGCAGATCTGTGTTGTACAGACAGACTGTGTACTGGAACTGCTCTGTGTTAAATGTTAGTTTCACAGTGAGCCCCTGCTGGCTGTGAGTGCCTGCTACGAGGGAGACGTGGTCATCATCCTTCCAGGACACTACAATGTCAACAGCTCCATCAGTATCCCAGACTCCATATCAGTGGAAGGTAATGTTTCACATGTCTGAAAGCAGCCTTTATAATGGCAGGATGCACTACTGCTGTATGTATGTACAGGTAACTGCCAAAATAATGGAAACGCAAGTAAATGAGGGATACAAAGTATATTGAAAGCAGGTGCTTCCACACAGGTGTGGTTCCTGATTTAAAACGATGTTAACCATTTGCCATGGCTGTCTGTCACCAGATCTCAACCCAATTGAACACTTATGGGAGATTCCAGCACCGTCAACAAAACACCAAATTATGGAATTTCTCGTGGAAGAATGGTGTTGCGTCCCTCAAATAGAGTTCACTCTACACTTGTAGAATCTTTGCCAAGATGCAGTGAAGCTGTTCCGGCTCATCATGGCCCAACACCCTATTAAGACACTTTATGTTGGTGTTTCCTTTATTTTGGCAGTTACATGTCCCCTGCTGGGGGGAGGACAGCTCATAATAGTGGCTGAAATTGAGTATAATGGCTGCAATGGAGTGAATGGAATGGTATCAAACACGTTTGATACCATTCCATTCACTCCATTCCAGACATTATTATGAGCCATCCTCCCCTCAGCAGCCTCCACTGGTATGTATGTGTCTTTTGTTGCTATTAGCCAGCCAGTGATGCCTCTTGCTGGTTTCAGGTAATGAGGAGTAGAATCTGGAGGCTTGGTAGTTCAAAAGTCCATATTCCACTACCTGAATCCAGCAAGAGGCCTCTTCTGATTTTCTGTTTTCCAATCATCCAAGTCTGAGGTTCAGTCATTGCAAAAATATCCCTCTGTTTTAGTTTTTTTATGTGAGCGAGTTGTTCAACACATTTTGCAGGTTGTCTGAATCCTTCCATCCCTTTCTGTCACTAAAGAAGATGTTGCTATGCTATGACTAATGCGCTGCGAAGTACTGTTATGGCCATGGAAGTTATTTTCATATTGAACACTTACGTAAGTGTTTCAGATGCTGCTGATGCTTTTACGGTACTGGCTGTACTATGTGGCATGTTAATGCTTCTGCAAGGTAAAACAACCACTCAAGATACAATACATGGAGTGAAATGAATGTATAGCAGAGAGCTTGATGGCGCAGTAAGCGTTTGAACGGGGGTGATATTAATGCATAGAGAAGGCTAGCGCGGGGGAGGAGAGGTCAGAGCAGAGGCGCCGTGTCAGTCTCTTTATGCAAATAGGGGGGCCTGCCGAGTCAGAGGGAGCGGAGGGGAGATTGGAGCGGCTTTTTACATGCGTCTGTTTCTATGTGCTTGGCCCCCTGTGGTGCTAGGAAACTCCTGAAAGCTGAGATAAAGGGGAAATTAGATGCGGCGCTGCCTGGCACTGCACCACGACAGGAGAAGAGCAACTCAATTAGACCACCGCTGGATTACCATAATATAATTCTCCCTCCCACCAAAGAGCCTTTGATATTTTAGAGGAGCAGGGCACACAGAGGCGCTTATTGCTTTTTGGATATTGCTGTATCAAAGACTGATCATATGCATTTTTCCGCTCTATCTTCATAAGCATAGCGAGAATTTCAGAAGAGTGTGTTCCCGAAGAGACATTAGAATTCATTAGTGAGGAGGTTGTTAGTCAGCACTTGTTAAGAACAGAATGCATTTGTGATCTGCAATCAGTGCACCCATTTTTGCGTTTTTTTCCCCATTCATTCTCTAAGCAGTAGCACATTTTTGCCTGTCATGAAACCCACTGGGAATAGGGTTTTCCTCTCCTGGAAGTGTGCATGGCCCTATGACTTTACCAATCGATATTCAGCCTTTGGCCTTTCCAATGGCAGTGTGTGGAACCCAGCCAGTGCTGTAGAATTGTTGGCCACATTGTGGAACACCTGTCTCCAGGCCAGCTGTCAAGGAACAGAGAATAATGAACCCTAGCCGTCAGAACACTGTCCATCACATTCTGCACTGTTGTACAGTGCTGCCTGCCTGGGATTGTGCTGAATTGCTACTTGTCATGTACACCACTACGAGGTTGGAAGGAGTGTTCGGACCCAACACTGGCCATTGAGCCATGACCCAGTTGTCCCAGCTCTCAGCATGCAAAGATGGAGCAAATGCAATTTATTCGATATGATAGTCTTCTTTCTATGTACAGTTGGTGATGGGGGAAAATGGATATAGTAAGTGGAGTATTGCTGTATTATTTTTGCCGATTTTTATTTTATTTTATTTTTACTTCGCAACATTCCTAAAGAAAATTATGCACTTTTTACTCCATGCATTTTCCCTGACACCCAAAATTACTCATTACATTTTGAATGCTTAGCAGGATAGGAAAATGGTCTAATTCACAGACTTATTAAGAGAACATCCCTGGTCATCCCTACTGCCTCTGATCTGGCGGACTCTCAAAACACATGCTTCGTTTGTAAATGATGTTGGAGTGTGCCCCTGGCTATCTGTAAATTAAACAAACAAGAAATTTGTGCCATCTGGTTTGCTTAATGTAAGGAATTAGAAATGATTTTACTTGATACTTAAGTATATTTTAGCAATTACAATTACTTTTGATACTTAAGTATATTTAAAACCAAATACTTTTAGACTTTTACTCAAGTGGATTTTTACTTGAGTCATTTTCTATTAAGGTATCTTTACTTTTACTCAAGTATGACGATTGGGTACTTTTTCCACCACTGGTTGCAATGAGATTTTGCAACAGCGTCAGTTCGTCAGGGCATGGACTCTACAAGGTGTCAAGCGTTCCACAGGAATGCTGGCCCATGTTGACTCCAATGCTTCCCACAGTTGTGTCAAGTTGGCTGGATGTCCTTTGGGTGATGGACCATTGTTAATACACAGGGGAAACTGTTGAGCATGAAAATCATTCTTTAACCTGTCTCCTCCCATTCATCTATTCTACGCTGCAGAGATGTATGTAAACCAGGGCCTAAAATGAACACCGGCCAAATGTGGGTAGATTTTGGCATTGGCGGGTAAGATGTCTATTTCACCAGCCACGTTGGCGGGTGGTCAGAGTCCACAGTGCGAGCATTTCATGCGTGTTTGCGAATAAAAATAGAAAAGTATGATCACATTTATAGCAAAATAAAAGCTGCAGTGTTTCTGCCTTTGTTTCATAGCTGGTAAATGAATTGCACAAAGTCAAAACTATGAATCCCTATAGCCTATCTCACCTCGCGCTGCAACACTGCCTGGCTGGGGGCTGTGTGCACGTGAAGAGCTGCGCACAGACAAAAGTTGGTCTAATTTACTTGAAACTAAAGTCTACTGTTTCTTGGCTATTTACATTTTTTTTGTTCACAAGCTAGGTTGTTTTTCAATGTTTGAGTTTCAACTGCTATGGAAGAGAAGACAACGTAGCTACTAGTCATTCTGTCTCACAGACACAAACATGACTGAGTTGCATTACCATGGTAACCTCCCGCCCTTGAAGAGGCAGGTGAACATTTGTCTCAACTGTGATATTTTGGTTAAAATACTCAGGTCACAAAAAATGAAATGAAACAATATATCACTACTTCTTACTAGTAATGCATTTGTTTTAGAAACATTACAAAGAATGCTCCGTTTTTTGTTGGTGTCATTTGTGGGGATGGGGTGGTCTTTAAATCTACCTGCTACAGTGGCTAGTGGACCAAAAAGTAAATTCTAGGCCCTGATGTAGGCTAATAAATCTTTATTTTCAGGGTTTGGCCTACCTGATGAGGTGGTAATTGAGAAGAAGAACAAAGGGGACTCGTTTGTGGAGTCAACAGGAGCCGACGTGAAGATCTCCAACGTCAAGTTCATCCAGCACGACGCTATCGAAGGCATCCTCTGTGAGTCCTCTTAGTCCTTCTCCTAATGTGATGCTGCCTCTACATCTACCCTGCCCCCCAACTCTACTGGCACTCCACCCATTGGCCTGCATGAATAATTCTGCCTAAGCTGCTGGCATTGCTTAACATCTGGCAACAGCCATATACAGTGAGGGAAAAAAAGTATTTGATCCCCTGCTGATTTTGTACGTTTGCCCACTGACAAAGAAATGATCAGTCTATAATTTTAATGGTAGGTTTATTTGAACAGTGAGAGACAGAATAACAACAAAAAAATCCAGAAAAACGCATGTCAATAATGTTATAAATTGATTTGCATTTTAATGAGGGGAAATAAGTATTTGACCCCCTCTCAATCAGAAAGATTTCTGGCTCCCAGGTGTCTTTTATACAGGTAAAGAGCTGAGATTAGGAGCACACTCTTAAAGGGAGTGCTCCTAATCTCAGCTTGTTACCTGTATAAAAGACACCTGTCCACAGAAGCAATCAATCAATCAGATTCCAAACTCTCCACCATGGCCAACACCAAAGAGCTCTCCAAGGATGTCAGGGACAAGGCTGGAATGGGCTACAAGACCATCGCCAAGCAGCTTGGTGAGAGGGTGACAACAGTTGGTGCGATTATTCGCAAATGGAAGAAACACAAAAGAACTGTCAATCTCCCTCAGCCTGGGGCTCCATGCAAGATCTCACCTCGTGGAGTTGCAATGATCATGAGAACGGTGAGGAATCAGCCCAGAACTACACGGGAGGATCTTGTCAATGATCTCAAGGCAGCTGGGACCATAGTCACCAAGAAAACAATTGGTAACACACTATGCCGTGAAAGACTGAAATCCTGCAGCGCCCGCAAGGTCCCCCTGCTCAAGAAAGCACATATACATGCCCGTCTGAAGTTTGCCAATGAACATCTGAATGATTCAGAGGAGAACTGGGTGAAAGTGTTGTGGTCAGATGAGACCAAAATTGAGCTCTTTGGCCTCAACTTGCTGTGTTTGGAGGAGGAGGAATGCTGCCTATGACCCCAAGAACACCATCCCCACCGTCAAACATGGAGGTGGAAACATTATGCTTTGGGGGTGTTTTTCTGCTAAGTGGACAGGACATCTTCACCGCATCAAAGGGACGATGGACGGGGCCATGTACCGTCAAATCTTGGATGAGAACCTCCTTCCCTCAGCCAGGACATTGAAAATGGGTCGTGGATGGGTATTCGAGCATGACAATGACCCAAAACACACGGCCAAGGCAACAAAGGAGTGGCTCAAGAAGAAGCACATTAAGGTCCTGGAGTGGCCTAGCCAGTCTCCAGACCTTAATCCCATAGAAAATATGTGGAGGGAGCTGAAGGTTCGTTTGCCAAACGTCAGGCTCGAAACCTTAATGACTTGGAGAAGATCTGCAAAGAGGAGTGGGACAAAATCCCTCCTGAGATGTGTGCAAACCTGGTGGCCAACTACAAGAAACGTCTGACCTCTGTGATTGCCAACAAGTGCTAAGTCATGTTTTGCACAGGGGTCAAATACTTATTTCCCTCATTTAAAATGCAAATCAATTTATAACATTTTTGACATGCGTTTTTCTGGATTTTTTAGTTATTATTCTGTCTCTCACTGTTCAAATAAACCTACCATTAAAATTATAGACTGATCATGTCTTTGTCAGTGGGCAAACGTACAAAATCAGCAGGGGATCAAATAATACTTTTTTCCCTCACTGTATCAATTACTTTCTAGGAGTAGAATGGGTTATGTGTGTATGACCATTCGGAATACTAGGATCTAGCTGGCCTCTTTATTTTCCTCCTAGTGTCAACCTTCGTCTTATTTCCCTCTTGTCTCCAGGTGTTCGTCAGGGTAAGCTGGAGATGGAGAACTGTGTCCTTCAGTGCGAGACGACAGGTGTCATTGTGCGGACGTCAGCCCACCTGACCATGAACATGTGTGACCTCTACGGCTCGAAGGTGAGAGGTCATTGACGCTCATCACTCTCATGGTGGTTTATTTTTTATTAGTACAAATCCAGCTGTTATGTTACATCATCCTGTGTGTATGAGGCTGTGCAGTAGCCTAGCTGTGTCTCTACATGCTGATAACTATTGTGCTGTAGGGAGCTGGTGTAGAGATTTACCCTGGCAGTGTCTGCAGTATGGTGGGAAATGGCATACATCACTGCAAAGAAGGAATCCTGATCAAGGTGAGAGACTGGTAAATGACCAGAAGAACTTCAATCTGTATATTACTGCTCCCAGCACTAGCACATCCAACCTCCACAGGAAACTGTCAACATCAATGGAACGGCCTGCTATGCTATGCATCTCTTTCTAGGTTCAGTTCAATTACAAGCCTGTGGCATGATCTTCTCTCAACCAAAATTGAATTTAGTGGAGAAATACACTGCTCAAAAAAATTAAGGGAACGCTAAAATATCACATCCTAGATCTGAATGAATGAAATAATCTTATTAAATACTTTTTTCTTTACATAGTTGAATGTGCTGACAACAAAATCACACAATGTATCAATGGAAATCAAATGTATCAACCCATGGAGGTCTGGATTTGGAGTCACCCTCAAAATTACAGTGGAAAAACACACTACAGGCTGATCCAACTTTGATGTAATGTCCTTAAAACAAGTCAAAATGAGGCTCAGTAGTGTGTGTGGCCTCCAAGTGCCTGTATGACCTCCCTACAACGCCTGGGCATGCTCCTGATGAGGTGGCGGATGGTCTCCTGAGGGATATCCTCCCAGACCTGGACTAAAGCATCCGCCAACTCCTGGACAGTCTGTGGTGCAACGTGGCGTTGGTGGATGGAGCGAGACATGATGTCCCAGATGTGCTCAATTAGATTCAGGTCTGGGGAACGGGCGGGCCAGTCCATAGCATCAATGCCTTCCTCTTGCAGGAACTGCTGACACACTCCAGCCACATGAGGTCTAGCATTGTCTTGCATTAGGAGGAACCCGGGGCCAACCGCACCAGCATATGGTCTCACAAGGGGTCTGAGGATCTCATCTCGGTACCTAATGGCAGTCAGGCTACCTCTGGCGAGCACATGGAGGGCTGTGCTGCCCCCCAAAGAAATGCCACCCCACACCATGACTGACCCACCGCCAAACCGGTCATGCTGGAGGATGTTGCAGGCAGCAGAACGTTCTCCACGGTGTCTCCAGACTCTGTCACGTCTGTCACGTGCTCAGTGTGAACCTGCTTTCATCTGTGAAGAGCACAGGGTGCCAGTGGCGAATTTGCCAATCTTGGTGTTCTCTGGCAAATGCCAAACGTCCTGCACGGTGTTGGGCTGTAAGCACAACCCCCACCTGTGGACGTCGGGCCCTCATACCACCCTCATGGAGTCTGTTTCTGACCGTTTGAGCAGACACATGCACATTTGTGGCCTGCTGGAGGTCATTTTGCAGGGCTCTGGCAGTGCTCCTCCTGCTCCTCCTTGCACAAAGGCGGAGGTAGCAGTCCTGCTGCTGGGTTGTTGCCCTCCTACGGCCTCCTCCACGTCTCCTGATGTACTGGCCTGTCTCCTGGTAGCGCCTCCATGCTCTGGACACTACGCTGACAGACACAGCAAACCTTCTTGCCACAGCTCGCATTGATGTGCCATCCTGGATGAGCTGCACTACCGGAGCCACTTGTGTGGGTTGTAGACTCCGTCTCATGCTACCACTAGAGTGAATGCACCGCCAGCATTCAAAAGTGACCAAAACATCAGCCAGGAAGCATAGGAACTGAGAAGTGGTCTGTGGTCACCACCTGCAAAACCAGTCCTTTATTGGGGGTGTCTTGCTAATTGCCTATAATTTCCACCTGTTGTCTATTCCATTTGCACAACAGCATGTGAAATGTATTGTCAATCAGTGTTGCTTCCTAAGTGGACAGTTTGATTTCACAGAAGTGTGATTGACTTGGAGTTACATTGTGTTGTTTAAGTGTTCCCTTTATTTTTTTGAGCAGTGTATGTTAAAATGCGTACACACACACAGCAAAAACAAATATGGACTTATTTCCCTAGTTAACTCCAGACGAGTTCTGGGGTCTTATCTCATTCCCTGAGGATAGAACAGTAGTGTGTTTTTTATCGCTCCCTCACACAGGGCTTTCCTTCCTGTTGTCTCTCTGCTCGGTGTGTTGGACTTGGCCAGGACAACTTAAGCAGGAAGACAGACGTGATGACTCTGTTTATGCTCGTCTTTCCCCTCTCTCTGTTGCTCAATCTGTCAACCTCCTCCATCCCTTCTTCCCCCAGGACTTTGCTGATGAGCTGGACACCATGCCCAAGATCACCATGGTGAACAATGTGATCCACAACAACGAGGGATACGGAGTGATCCTGGTCAAACCTAGTGATGCTGCAGCTGTACAGGGCGAGGCTGCACAGGAAGACACCCCAACTGGTACTAACTAGTTCCAAAGCCTGGGAAAGTTCTCCTCAGGAATATGATAAAAAGGGGTGGAGTACGACAGAGTCTAGATGGAAACTAGTGATGCATTAACACTTATCAAATCTGTCACATTTTGCATCGGTGGCGTTCCAAATTGAGTTTTGTGTTTCTGAACGTTATTCTGATTTGCAAGAAGCTAGCAAGCTTAAGAAACAATACTAACACCGCACATGCTACTAAAACTTTGTCTTACATGGTAGGAAAAGAGACTTGGACGAAACAAGGAAAAAACTGGGAAATGGCACTGAGGGGAAATGTCATTTATACTTAGAGCCAATCTAATTTGAACGTTGAATGCCAGCACTCCCATTCAAGCACATAATCCAATACTGAAGTTCTCCAGACTTCCAATAGTAGAATCAACAAGACAGGATTGGGAAGGATTGCCACGCGAGACTAGGTACTTCCCCACATCAATGGGTTTACTATCTCTGGAAGGCTGAGTTAGTTTCACTGGAAAGTTTGAGAGAAAATGTGCTTGACCTTCAGTCCAGGGCAGCTGCAGAATAAAAGGTGCAGCTGAAGGTGGCATGGCTTAAAATACATCTGGAGAACTCTCTTTTCATCTCTCTCCCTCTCCAACGTCCTCTAATGGAATGTCCCTTATTGTTTGACCCCAGTACACAGGAATAAATACCTACCCCAGACAGGGGAATGAGCGAAAATGGCTGAAATTTTAATTAAAAAAAACAAAATTAACAAAGCTATCTCTTCTCTTCAGATTACCTTTCAAAAATGTTATCTACAGCATTAATCAGTTTTGCAGAGACACTACTAAGCCAACAACTGGGTAATAATTGTCATTTGCGTTGTTATTGAAAAGATGTCCATTATGATGCATTATTTCCCTTCCAGAATTAGCAAAAAGAAAGCTGTAAATAAAACATTTATCAACACTCCATTCCCCACTTTAAACGTTGAAAAGAGGATGCTCGCATTTTGATTTGAAAAGGCAATTATCTACGATTGATCCCAAAGGGCAGTCTTTGTTAGAATACACTGTCAGTCTGATTTGAACAGAATGTAGTAATATTTCACAGGAAGATGTGGTGTTTTCATAAACATGAGAAATCAGAATGTCATGATGGAGAAGGAAGTGGAAGTAGTGGTATTAAGTCTGAATGTCACAGTGAGGTGTTGACAAACCTGTCATGAACTGATTCAGGTTATTTTCCAGATGAGCCACTGGATAAAGAAGAAGAGGGGGAAGAGGAGATGAAAGGTGAGATGAAGATGCAGGTGGATGTAGACGTGCCCCTCATCGTGGTGGACGACTGCTCTGTGAAGGAACCAGTCTCCTATTCGTCTTGTTACGACGTTCCTCCAAAGTTCATGGAGGGCAACGATGCCATCAAGAGGGAGCTGGTGGCCACGTCAGCCAAAAAGCAGCGATGCCAGAAGAGCAGGCTGAAGGAGCTGGGAGTGACCCAGGCAGATGACAACCTGCTCTCCCAGGAGATGTTTGTCTCCATCCAGGACAACCAGTTCAGGAGAAACGGCATGGGCAGCTTCGGCACCTTCTTGTACTGATACTAACTGACCCGTCCTCCTGTTCTGTAGGCCATACATGCACAAACACACTTTTACTTTATTTATTCTAACCTCTTTGCAACATTTTGCTGCACTAGCTTGTGAGTGGGTATGTGTATTTTTAAATGCTTTTTTAACATGGCTTTTTAATACAATTCAAATTTTAGTATACTGATATTGTGGAGACCTGAGTCTAATAAACATAATTATTTTCACAATGACACTAATGATGAGTCTCAAATGTCCTTCGCAAATGTTTTTTCACTTTTTTTGGTGGATATTGTATGATTCTTTGTTATGGATATTGTTAAGATGACACTGCTTTAAATTATTTTGTGTTTGTGTTGGGGGAAATCACATTGCCTTATTTTGAGTTAGTATCTCACCCTCACCTGTAGTTCTGGTCATTCCTTTATCAAATGTTGCTGAAAGCACTCTGTAAACATTCAAAATCATGAGCCAATAAAATTAGAATTTATATAAGTTTTGATCTATTTGTTTTTTACACCAGGACACAGGACAGATGAGAGGGGAAAATGTGGAAGGCGGCTTATTGGTTTTCTGGGCTTAAGGCTTCACCTTTTATAAGATGCTCACAATTGTTTAATTCCAGTTGATTAATTTCCTGGGGATTAAAAGGCTGGTAAAACCTCATTACACCACAGGCAGTTTGATTCATTACCTAATCCAACATGCCCCTGTGAAATTACAGCACGTTGTACTGCCTCTTATGAGGTGTCCCAGGCTGACCTCAATAGACCAATTTATTCCACAAATCCAAAACTGAATTAAATGGTGCTGGTAATCATTATTTCAGTGAAAACATCTGCCCAGTGATGGAAAAAAAATGTATCTGGTGATGAGTACAGACTGACAAAAGTCCATATTTAGGTCAGCATTTGACTGGGTGAATGGACTGTAATTGTATGTGAAATGGTTTTGTTGAATTTAATGTTTTTACATACATATTTATTGTACCCATTAATATCCAAGGGATCGATAATTTCTTATATTTCATAGTGTTTTGTGTATGGGGAAAAAGCTTTAAGGGAATGTGTCATGTCAAGGCATTACTTTCCCCCCTCTTCTTATTGCTGGCAGGACTTGTTGCTAGTGAATGACTTGACCCTATCATAGCATATCTGTAATTTCTGCATTAGGCGATATTTCCTTGGTTCGAATACCTCAGCCGACAAGGGGAAAAATCTGTCTGTGCCCTTGAGCAAGCCACTTAACCCTAATTTGCTCCAGTGTATGTGGCAATAAAACCGACATTTTTTTCTTTATTTTTTTAATGCTGCAGGAATGCCAAATAAATATTACTTTGTCAATAATAGGTATGTACACTGTCTGGATATTGGAAATAATCTATGAACAGGGTCCAGGTGGGTTTTCATTCTGTCAAAATTGAGGAACCAATTATTGGTAGGACCGCTCAGGAAATGTGTGGTTTTGCATTGAGAAACTATACAGGGGATTATTATAGATTTTCCTCAATGTTTCAGTGAGATGCTATAGATGTCAAACAGAATGGGTGGAGAAAGAAACTGCAGGGCTTTTGTGGCAAATGTTTTATCTTCAATGAAAGAGTAGAATTCTAGGAGGACCAAAACGAGAGCTCTGGGCGATGGAGGAAAGTAGAAAGTGCTGTTTGAAGTGGTGTCCTTTATAAATAGTCAGTGTCTACAGGAACGAGCAGTGACCATCATTCTCAGGGAGAGGGAAGGGCTTGTCTGTTGTCCTCAAACTACTGTGACCAGTGCTTTGTCATATGAGGGGCAGATAGCCGACACTTTTGTCCAAATACACTAACACCAGCTCCCCTCTCTCTTAGCTTTTATGCTAAAATGACATTTTATGTCATGACACTTTCTGACAACAGACTAGTATGAATAGTTTGATAGGCCTAAATGGCTGCATTCACACAGGCAGCCCAATTCTGACCTTTTGCCCAATGAATGGCAAAATAGCTGATCTGATTGATTTAAAAAAACAGTTAGTGACAAAAATATCAGTTAATGAATACTCTTCCAATCTTTAAATAAGAAGTTTGAGACTCCTTTGTCTTCCTATGATTTATTTTTTAAATTTGCTATGAGAATGAGAATTCAGATTATTTTAATTAAGAATGACTTCCAGTTGGCTGTTAATTAGCTGTGTCAGGCAACTTCCACTTCTCCCCATGACTTTGTCACGCCTGCAATTCTGGTGTCCCTCACATTGCCATTTCCACTGAATATATTGTAAGGAAGGGAAACGTGTATCATACACGGTGTGTGTGTGTGCATGCATGTGTGTGATATTCTGTAGCTAAAGTTAATGTCATCCTATTAATTATGAAAATAAAAAAATGCCCTATTACTAGGCTATTCAAAATGAAATACAAATTCAATATAATTGTAGGCTAACTCTGTAAGCCGCCCTGCACAATCAATGAACCAACAGTATAGCCCAGGCCTATACGTTCTCTCCCAGACTCATGGATAGAAAGTTTGGAGCGTAGCATAATGTAACAGTCCATCCAGTATGCATGATAATACAGTCCACACTCAAAGGCAATTACTAGAATTTGTTGAATTTTGGAGTATATACTAGACCAATTATGTCCAGACATGCGTAATATGCGGTAGGCTATGTATTGTAACGACACAATCATTTTAATTCTGGGTTTTTTCTTCATGCTTGGGCTCATATATAGGCCTATGCGAATGCATAATCTCTAATATGCTTATGGCTGTTTTAAATTAATCATCACCTTAGAAAGCACTGTCCATTTCGTTGTGTTAGGCTTTGAAACAACATCCACAACTACCATGTTTTCCACTCAGTTTCATACTGTTGTTGAACTTTCTTTTCAAATTGATCAATCACATTGAGGTGAGTTTTAAAAGCACATAGTGTTTTGATAAATGTTTGATGTGATTCTTGATTGCATTTGCATTGATGTCAGAGTGGTTAGAGGGACAATAGAGCCCTGAGTACCAGGCCATTAGCGACCTGATGGTCGTTAGCGAGTCGGGTACAACCAACGCATGTCCAGAGTGCATAAGAGGAGATTACCGTGACACAATGGTCACGTGGAATTTTACTGCGGTCATGACTCATGACTGCCGGTGTGGCGGTAATACGGTCACCGCAACAGCCCTACGTGTATATCTGTGTGTGTGTATGCCTGTGTGTGTAGGGAGTGAAGGAAACGGGACCTCAAATGGATTTGTAACAGAAAATTGAAATCTTTGCTCACAACCCGTGGCACCTAAATCTGTTCTGAACATGATGGAGGCTGGCCAGGGGTATTGAAGGGCACATAAAGTAATCTGAGGGAAGGTAGTTTGAAAAAAGAGTCTGTGCAGATAAAGAAAGGGGAAAACTATAGAAATAGTAATTATATTTCTGTGGGGAAAACACCTGACTTCTGATTTAGAATAGAATACTGTAGAATAAATAATTGTGTCTGCTGTCCTGGTTTTTGTGTCTTGTCCTTGCATGACTTGAAGATGGCAGACAAAAGTATGTGGTGAGTCTGAATGCACTCTTGTGCGTGCATGTGTGTAGCCGTGTTCAAATCTGTGATGCGTTGTGGGTAAATTGTAGCTGACTGACTGATTTCCAAATAATAATGAGTAGTTATTTACGATGCAAGGTTTGATAGATCAGTCAGTCCGCAGTCTCCTGCAATGTCAGCTGCAATGTCGAACAATCCCTGTGTGTGTGTGCGCATATGTGATTGCTTGTTTACATTCACACACACATTAATTTGGTAATCATCTTGGCCAAGGAGCCAAACAACTTTTTTTATTGTGAGCTTTAGTGCAGTTTCAGACAGGTTTGATCAGTTGGGAATGTGCCTGCTTAGGTCAACTAGTGTGTCGAACATTAAATCCTTTGGAGCTGCTAATTGCAACTGTATAAGTGAAGATCGTTTAAAATAGCCAGCCATCAGCACAATGGATATATGGGGTTTTAGCTGAGGTCACTGTGAAGGAAATAAAAGGGAGTTGAGGAGGCATGTTGGAGGACTGTTTTTCCTCTAGTTCCATTATATTTCTCCAGTGTCAGCAGACTAAAACCAGACTATTTCCAATCAATACATACTGACATTGACATTTTTTGAATGGATACATCAGTGACTGTATGCTGACAGCCTGGCAATGATAATCATGAGGCACTCTGTTGGGAGGGGGGTTGTTGTGCTACAGAGCAGCTACAAAATGGAAAGTAAATGTCTGTGCTGCAGACAGATACCCATAGTACTGTTTCATCTCTTATGTGTCACATTTTGCTTACTGACAAAGTTTAGCCTAGCGTCCATAGCTAAAGCTACAAACGAAATCACAACTGACAAGGACTCAAAAAATGTTTCCATTCTCTGCCAGTCAAGCTCTTGGCATAAAATTACCACGATGTGCTTAGAACACAATCAATGGACAAACTAGGACCAAAAGCTTTTTTTACCGAATAAAGTTTGTCTTCAACTGATCTACCAGCCACCATCTGTGGAGCAATTGGCTTCAGCTGAACCTCACATTTGGCATGGCACAATAGCTAGCATGAAATGGGGCCAATGGCTTTGACGTACGTGAGAGGTAGATTTGACTGAGAAAAAAACGCATATAAGCTATTCATATAAGCTTATTCATTTGCCATCACACATGCCTTTCTTTACCTGATCAGTAAAAAAGGAGAGCCAATGTGGTTGGAGACAGCTCTGTTTGAGGAGAGAGAAGTGTGTTAGATCTGTCACAGATGGCGGACAATTATCCGTAGGCCAAAATGGATGGCTTGAGCCCTTAAAAGTTCTGTGTAGAAAGCTTTATTTGAAATCCTTTATCGGAAGCAGGCTATTATTGTCACTCTCAAGAATAGAACACCTCTGATCACAGAGAGCTAATGAATTCTTTTAAAACGTGAAGTAGACAGGATCTTTACAGAAAATCCATGACTGTGTAACTAAGTTACATTTTTAGCTGGTGAGATGCAGCAATTCATTGTGAACCATAAAGTCCCTACCCTCCGACAGTAGTAAGGCTACAGAGAATTGCTGCTAACACCATAAGCTTTCATCCATATACATTTCCTTGCTTTATCTCTTTTAGTTGCCCCTTTTCTACTTTGTTGGGAGTCAGGGGGGCAGAATCAGTGTATTCTTCAGAGTGTGTCGAACCCAGACCCTGCTGCGGAGGCAGATCGATGGAGTCTGTACAGTGTTGGTGGGTCATCCGCCACAGTTTGCTTGCTTTAATGACTGCAATATCTCATACCATCTGTCATCCTCAACAGGCCCAGGCGGGGGGTCCCCCTCAATTGGGCTGGATTAAAGACGGGTAATTGTCAGCTCTTGCTACGGTGCCCCTTGCCAGTCTATTTCTGATACCACTTATAGGGCAGGCATCATCTCTTTTCTCGCACTGATGGCTTAAAGCTAATATCAAGAGACTGTTTTGAAGGACAAGTTCTCTTCAACTACACAAAAGCAGTGAACTTCATCATATTTTTTTAACCAAGAAATGTTGATGGTCTCTGTTGACTTTTATCTTTCAGGTTCTTTGTCAGTTTCATTAGCATTGTGAGTATTTTACTTGGGCCTACACAGAATAACAGTAGACCTTGAATTTTTCATATTTGGTGTTGGAGTAAAATAATCCCCAACCCAAACATTAGTATTGTAAAGGCTACTAGTCTTTATGGCTAGTAACAGTGTGAAAAATGAATTAAACCTGGTATCTCAGCAACACCCAAACACAGATGGAATCACTCATACAATAGCTTCCAGCAGCGGCTTTTGTATTTTATAGTCTAAAAGAGTAACAGTGAACAAATTGTAGAGAACACAAAGACTGTGTGTGTGTTACCCATTTACGGAAAGCAGGTCAAGACACATCAGTGGATATCAAGAGTAATGATTCCCTTGCCCCTGCACTGCTGAATGTTTCTCTCACACTGTACACAGGAGAGGAATGCTGCAGAAAATCGGCTCATACATCAACTTAGAGATGCACCATGGCTCCACGGTGTAGAGGAAAGAAATGGGTTAGTTGAAGTCCATCTACAGAGAAAACAGACACAGATATACCACTAAAAAAACAGGGACAAAAAAATAACCCGATATTTATAGATACTGATGTATATGCAACTGAAAAAATGTACACTATAGTAGATAGTACTCCAACAGGGCATTTCTCTCTGTCTCTGATTGTTACAGATTGTTGCTCTGCATGATAATCTCTTCCTACTGTTATATCTCCCTTTTTGCTCCCCAGGCTGTGATGAGTACAAGCCAGTGTCAGGCAGCCCTACAGTGGGCATTGGTTATTGGTTAGGTCTCCTTACTCTCCTACCACTTTCTTATTTAAGGGTCATAAAACCACCACAACCTTGTGAGCTGACATGACTCTCCATTCAACTCTACTGCCCAGCAGTACTGCCAAAAGCAATGCCAATTTTTGTCACAAGTGAGGAATAAACTGGCTGTATTATTGCCATGATAAGGACGAGAGGGCAGCTTTTCTACAAAAGGGCTCCGGTTCTCCCTCATAGCACTGATTGCTGTATATGTATAAACACGCCTTGAGCTGAATGCAAATACTCTCTCCCCGAGAACGCTAATGCTCATCACTATTCAGCCCCATGTCAGGTCCCTCATTGTCACATTAGAATACATTTTGTACTTATTATTCTTCAGTATGTAAATCCGGTCGAGGCAATTTACAGGCTTCAGATGGATCATTTGACAAACAGTGCGTAGGTTTTTTTTGTTTGCTAATTGCTTGCATGAGTGTGCTGACTTTTTCTTGCAGAGGGGATTTGAATGACTCTGTGTGCCTCCCATCGGAGTTTCATTACTGTTGACGGAGGATGGGTTTATGCATCCCATGGATGGCAGGAGGGGACTTATATACAGCAGGCTCAATACAAAACGAGCTGTGCTGCATTATGAGATGATCTGGGAAACTGTCTAGTCAGAGGACACAGAAAACCTGCTGTTCGAGCCCCTCACTCCCTTATGCAGTCTGTGATATTGGTTGTGTATCAAATAAATGTATCACAAGGATAAGACATAGTGAACCAAGAGAATAAACCTCACAAGCAACCTTGTGTGAAAGCCCCTTCTCTTTCTGCTGATGTCCCTAGTTCAACAGTGCTGGCTCTGGAAATCTTAAGGGCTCCAAGCACGCACGCATACAACCACACACGCACGCACGCATGCACGCACGCACGCACGCACGCACACACACACACACACACACACACTCTACTCTCACCTTTATCCCCTATTTTCTGAACAAGACCAGGTGGACCAATGCCTGACATCTACTTAACCATTCCACCTGTTTCTCCTGGCCTCCAGCTAAGCCGTGCGCGGAGCCTCTTGTCCCTCAGAGCTTATTAAAGGGTCGGTGAGGATCGGCTCCCTGTGTGACTGTTTGTGTGTGTCTGACTCTGCATTACCCTCAAAGCATGCATGTCCACCGTGATACATACTTTCGTCTGACCCTATGTCGCCGCTGGTTACCACCCTATCCCCCTTAACACTGCCCCCATCATGACCTCTGCACAATCTGGCCTTTCCAGGAAAAATATATCCCGACCAATTTAACCAATTTATTTCAATGGCGTCGTTTTTTTTCTGTCTGTGCAAAGTACGTGTTAAGAAATCAAACACTTGTGTTTCAACCTCGTCCTCTCCCTCAACCTTGACATCACCATGTCAACAGCTATAGGGAAATGTAATAGCCACTCAAATCCTCTCGCTCTTCTCCATCTACAAACATGTCTCAAAGGGCAATGGTCTCCTGTGATATCATAATTACAAGGTTGCCTTTGAATAGGTCTCTATCCGCGTCTGCTAAATATGGCTTAGTAAAGCAGAGGAGGTGGGATGGATGGGAAACAGGCCGGTGCCGGTGGTGAGGGGAGGTTGAATCATGCAGTTCCTCCATGTCCCCTTCCATCCTCTCACAGCCTGTGGCTCTGTCTTTCTGCTGTTTGATGTGAATCTCCTCCACTGGTGTAAGCAGAGGAGGGCTGGTGGAACAGCAGGCTCCCTATGCAAGCTAGAGAACCCCAACAGAGCTGCTAGCTCTCCTCAGTGAACACTGGGGAGAGGAGGCAAAAGATAAACAGAGAGAATATTAAACCAAGAAAATATAGAATGGAATGAAAAAAGAGAACGGAAGATACTGTATGAGACTGAGGGTGAGAAGTAGTGGGTAAAACAGTAAGGATAAGAAAAAGACAGCATGGTGTAGGATATTTTATATAAAGGCTGACATGTAGATGTCCTAACTGGTCCATACAGCTGGTAACCCCAGTCAAGTGAACAACTCATTTTTATTAGGGAGGTTTTATTAATCGGGCAAAGCGCTGACTTCATGATCAAGAGCCTTGGTTTATGGAACATTTATGTGAGGGCAATTTTCTCCCTCTCCCACTTTATCTTCTTCTTCTCTCTCTTCCTCTCTCCATCAAATAAAAATAATCTTAGGCTCTTAACAGCAGGGGCAATGTCACATTGAATTTAACTTGGTAGGCTATTTAATCACAGCCAAATCTAAATTGACAGTGCCGGCTTTCTTGGCGCAAACAATATTGGAAAAGATTTGCCCTTAGGAAAAGAAGAAAACAGGGAGAAAATATGAACACTTAATAAAACAGAACAATTGTTTTTGCTGTCTTCTACAAAGTTGAAAGTAATAAAGTGTTTAGATCTCACTGAACACAGTATTTCATTTACAAAGGACTGTGTCGTTAATTAATTCATTAAGTACTGCTGGCATTGAACAACTCCTCTGAGGACTTTGTGAAATTATACTGTCAGCCCCTCCCAGAACCCCCTCACCATCCTTCATCTAGCTTAGGGTTTAGACTGGGAAGACTTGTGAGAATGCTCCCATCTGTGTGTTGTGTTTGTGTGTGCGTGCGTGTGGGTGTGCGCGCGTATGTGCATGTCCATGTGTGTGCATGTTCATGTTAGTAGTGATTGTTTTCTCATCCCTCCTGAAGATAGAATATCGTACTCTGGCTTAGATAATCAGTGTGTGAGAGTGATAAAGATGTTTAATCAGCTAAGACTCATTACTCACTGGGATGTTAATGGGAATTACAGGGGAGAGAAAGACTCACCAGGCTGTGTTTAAGTCTAGATTGAGAAGAAAATGTGTTTTTTCCCGATGGTCTACAAATGTGGGATCTTAATTTGATCACCCTGTTGCAGGATAATTTTACTGCAATGCAGGAAATTGAAAACGTGCAGTGTATTTGAGGTTTGAAAATGAAATGCTTTTGAAGTTTGTAATTCCTACTTTGAAATTCCAGACTTGATTTTCCCTTACGAAAAATGTATCAACTCCTACAAAAATGTCCATTAATTATAATCCACATAATAATTCACATTTAATGTTGCTGCAGGATTTTAGTTGTTGTTGCTGTAGCAATCTGACTCAAATGAAGATCCTACATCTGTAGGTGAATGTGGGCATGTAGCTTCCTCTTTATTATGCAGACAACACCTCTACAAACCCCACAGTGTTTGTGGATCATTGACTCCATGGCACATGGCATATTTATTCTTATTTCAGGGGCATATGACCTGTATCTGTAATATGCTAAAAAATGTATAGAAATCAGAAGTGGATGTGTCATCCTGCATATATCAATAGAAAATATCCCCAGAACAAACTTCCATATGTCCCATTTACAATGGACAGTTAAGTAATGAAATATCTTTCAGAGTCAGCATGAACAGACCCCAGCCATTCCCAATGCATTCAGGGCATCGGGGACACAAGTGAGACAAATAGGCACTGTGAATTGACGGGGGTGGTTGTTGGTTTGCTCTGCTTCAAATTCTTATTTCTCCAGAAGTCTATTTTCAGCAAAGTCAGTTATTCAAGCTTCATAGTGAGGGGGATGAGCTAAGACGAATGAGTTCACAGCACTATGTACTGTATATCAGATTCACATTTAATGTCATCTTTGTATGAGCATACCTATGGATCAGTTAGTCCATCGTTACCAGCCAAGTAAATGTTAGAATTAAAAGCCCACTCTAATTGTCTCTGCCACAGTTATATTTGTGTCCAAAAAATATTTGGTCTCAGAGGAGTCTATTTTGTTTTATTTAAGTAAACTATACTAATAATAACATAAGAGTCTCTTCAGTGAACTTTAAGAGGCATCTCAATTTGGGCAATATAGTTCTTAGAAATACGTTTTTAGAAATAAGCCACATTAAGTTGAAAAAATCTAATTAAGAAGTGAACAGGTGTTGCTTTTCATGGACTGACTCCCAATTTTCAGTCTGATTTACACATTAAAATCCAGCCAGGGACCAGGTTGTCCAGCTCCTTCCATGGGCAGGGGAGTTCAGAAGTTGTTATGTGGCTATCCAGGGCCCTACACTCGCCCATCCCAGCCCTCTCCTCTCAGCCACTAAACTCTCGTAGTGAAAGATGGCATCTCTACACGCCTCCATCTGTTCTTCCACTCGTTCTCCTCAGGGAACGTGCTCAGGACACCAGAGGCTCCGTGCGCTCTTGCTCATCCAGCCGTCTCCAACAAAACATGGCTCCTTTGCAGCTCCGCTGAGGAGGACACACGTTCCCTGTGGAGATTCCTCCATTCGTGATGCTGTTCCTAATGGAGGGGTTACACAAGGCTTTACACCTGTTGGACAGGCTTTGTCAATTTGATGGGGGTCCGTCAGGGCCCCTCGGCCCTATCCTAATGAATATGCAATACGGCTAGTTAGCCAGTCAATCAGACCCTCTCAGTGATTCCTGGTTGCAGTGGCGCCAGTGGCTCTTTAAAGAGCCTCAGATTAATTCCACTTGTCATGTAGCATATTGGGTTTGTTTTCTCCCAACGCTTTTTGTTTTCTTTTCTGATTCCGCCCATTCATAACAATTACAGCGCATTCGTCCCTTTTGTCACGAGAGGCGGCCCCTCACAAATTACAGATGGATGGTTAGGCTGCTGCTGCTGCTGCAGTGTTGAGCAACAAACCTGATAAAGAGGGAATAACTCCCTCCTCACCGTGGAACATAAACAGGCGGGGAGAGGGGAGGCTGCTCTTCTGTGCTAGGGTTTACAGAATATCTCAGAGGCACAGAGGGCAGAGCACTCTGAATGCTCACAAAAGTGCACTCTGAATTACCCAAAATAAAAGCTGCAGACCCGGAGCGCGAAGACGCATAAACAAGCTGCCATCTGTGAGCCGTGGTGACCCATTCCGCTCTGCCAGATGCACAGAAACAGCTGGCTTGAGTTGTTGTCACACAGATGAAGTTCCCCAGCCATAACATTTGAATCGCCGAGAATTATACATATGAATAAGGCTGCCACATGAATGGTCCCGGGATGGGCGGAGAAAGCTGAAAGTGTTTCAGCAAGGATATCTTTTTTCTTCTATTGCCACATCAGTAGGCCATGGAGAGAAGAGTCAAACATCTCTTTCAACAGAGCAGTCTGTGGATATAGAAATGCAGCACTGGCACTACTATTACACTGGCAGTGATGTACCTGACGGCTTACACACTGTCATTCTAATGACTAACAACTCTGGTCGGTTGATGGAACAGCATTAAACACATGCAAAGAACAGAGCCTCGGTTACAAAAATAACCGCAAGGACCTTCTCCTAGTCGTAGCCCCTACCCTTTACAGACCTGAGGGAACTCAGTAGTTCTAGGCAATATGGTGAAATGTCCTCTAAGTGGAGCAAACTCTAAGCTCTTAAAAACTGAATGAAAAGCTTCACAGCTTATGATGGAAATCAGCAGACACTTGAGAATGGACTGTTCTTGAGAGTTCCATTAGATTACACAACAACCAGATCCAACAAGAGGGCACAAAGCTGGCAGCAACCTGCAGCAACCTCTCTGACCTGGCTGGCCTCTGTAAGGTTCTATTATCACATCACTTAACTTCATCATCACAGTCTACCTCTCCTGCTCTCTCTTTGTCATAGGAAAGCCTTGCCCTCCCCTGGCGGAAAGTTGTTTTAGATGGAGACATTTTTTGCATGAAAGTGTATGTATGGAAGTGTCAGCTTCCATACAACTTCTCATTGTGAGAAGTTATGGTGATGAACAAGATGCAGCAACTGAATATATTAACTTTTCTTTGCAGAAATCTGAGCCTGCTGGTTGCCACAAGGTTAAATTCTATGTATGACTGCTGCTCTGTATTGAGGTGAAGGATCGACTCTGGTGTGTGTGGAATAGTGATGAGTTGTGTGTTGCAACTAATGGCGACCAGAATGATGAAGCTCAAGAGGACAGTTGGTGTGGCTAGCGGCAGGAGTGGATTGATTGACAGGTTCTCACAGAGAAGTAGACCAGAGCCCAAACACACTCAAACCAATATTACAGAGGCTAAGTTACACTAGTCCAGTCAGACTATGGGTAACCCCCATTGAGACCTGGATGAGTCAACTTAATGCCCCTACCCTATAAGGGCCTATAAGGGCACATTCAAGACTCAACACGGAGTGGTGTTGGCTTTGTCATGCCCTTAACCCTCACTTTTTGCCCCCTTGGTTTGAATGATCTCTAGAATAGAATCACCAGCTCTGATGCCCCATGATCCTCAGCAATCTCCCCTCCACCTTGTTCACTCTCCTTCAGACAGGTGGCATCACCGTGTGGATCTAAGTGAGTGTAGGAGTTTTTGAGTGGAACTGAACGAAAAAAGAAAAACAGAATTTGAGAAACAGAATTGGCCTCACCAATATTTGCCTGAGTGGGTCTGGATTGCTGATGGAAGTGACGTAGGAGCATGATTCAGCATTATTATTTGGGATTTGTCTCTATTTCACTCTGGTTACTCAACCCAGATCCTAATAACGTATCACATTTTACATTTTAGTCATTTAGCAGGCGCTCTTATCCAGAGTGACTTACAGTTAGTGAGTGCATACATTTTCATACTGGCCCCCCATGGGAAACGAACCCACAACCCTGGCGTTGCAAGCGCCATGCTCTACCAACTGAGCTACAGGGGACTTATCACCTTGACAACCCATAACAGAAGGACATTTTAAAGCAGTGAGCTGATACTGAAGGCTTCCGTTTTAGTGGCATTACACTCCTGGTAATCATTCTAATCGTCCATTCTTTGACACCATCTTTTATAAGGTGTGGTAAAAGTATCGCAGATTGGTACAATGGATAATCTTACTATTGGATTGTTGTACTGTAATTCATTTCAGAATGCGTTGGTGTAGCCTGGGGACGGTTTAATCAATACTTTAACCTGTGACATGTACATTTGTCTGCACTGAAAGAGAACCACCACCGTTTCCGCCTCTGAGTTATGTGCAATGAAACCTAGCCATCTGTCCTAACCGATAATGTCCTAAATTTCTCAGTTTAAAGACACAGACTCTCTGACAGATATTGTCATATCCAACACGCCCCTCTGCCTCTTACACAGAATAAAATCCCATTTGGATAGCACAATGGGATGTGGGTTCGTAAATGATGCATATCTAAAACAGGATATTCAATGTGGATTTGAGGATTGATGGTTTCTGCTAAAACACTCAGTCATATACAGTGAGGGATTTTGTACGTTTGCCCACTGACAAAGACATGATCAGTCTATAATTTTAATGGTAGGTTTATTTGAACAGTGAGAGACAGAATAACAAC
The DNA here is from genome assembly GCF_964263955.1 of Coregonus lavaretus. NCBI lineage: Eukaryota > Metazoa > Chordata > Actinopteri > Salmoniformes > Salmonidae > Coregonus > Coregonus lavaretus. The sequence goes on along the minus strand of NC_140024.1, from coordinate 8,233,650 downwards.
AACAAAATCCAGAAAAATGCATGTCAAAAAATTGTATGAATTGATTTGCATTTTAATAAGGAAAATAAGTATTTGACCCCTCTGCAAAACATGACTTAGTACTTGGTGGCAAAACCCTTGTTGGCAATCACAGAGGTCAGACGTTTCTTGTAGTTGGCCACCAGGTTTGCACACATCTCAAGGGGGATTTTGTTCCACTCCTCTTTGCAGATCTTCTCCAAGTCATTAAGGTTTCGAGGCTGAAGTTTGGCAACTCAAACCTTCAGCTCCCTCCACAGATTTTCTATTGGATTAAGGTCTGGAGACTGGCTAGGCCACTCCAGGACCTTAATGTGCTTCTTCTTGAGCCACTCCTTTATTGCCTTGGCCGTGTGTTTTGGGTCATTGTCATGCTGGAATACCCATCCACAACCCATTTTCAATGCCCTGGCTGAGGGAAGGAGGTTCTCACCCAAGATTTGACGGTACATGGCCCCGTCCATCGTCCCTTTGATGCGGTGAAGTTGTCCTGTCCCCTTAGCAGAAAAACACCCCAAAAGCATAATGTTTCCACCTCCATGTTTGACGGTGGGGATGGTGTTCTTGGGGTCATAGGCAGCATTCCTCCTCCTCCAAACACGGCGAGTTGAGTTGATGCCAAAGAGCTCGATTTTGGTCTCATCTGACCACAACACTTTCACCCAGTTCTCCTCTGAATCATTCAGATGTTCATTGGCAAACTTCAGACGGCCCTGTATATGTGCTTTCTTGAGCAGGGGGACCTTGCGGGCGCTGCAGGATTTCAGTCCTTCACGGCGTAGTGTGTTACCAATTGTTTTCTTGGTGACTATGGTCCCAGCTGCCTTGAGATCATTGACAAGATCCTCCCGTGTAGTTCTGGGCTGATTCCTCACCGTTCTCATGATCATTGCAACTCCACGAGGTGAGATCTTGCATGGCGCCCCAGGCCGAGGGAGATTGACAGTTATTTTGTGTTTCTTCCATTTGCGAATAATCGTACCAACTGTTGTCATCTTCTCACCAAGCTGCTTGGTAATGGTCTTGTAGCCCATTCCAGCCTTGTGTAGGTCTACAATCTTGTCCCTGACATCCTTGGAGAGCTCTTTCATCTTGGCCATGGTGGAGAGTTTGGAATCTGATTGATTGATTGCTTCTGTGGACAGGTGTCTTTTATTCAGGTAACAAACTGAGATTAGGAGCACTCCCTTTAAGAGTGTGCTCCTAATCTCAGCTCGTTACCTGTATAAAAGACACCTGGGAGCCAGAAATCTTTCTGATTGAGAGGTGGTCAAATACTTATTTCCCTCATTAAAATGCAAATCAATTTATAATGTTTTTGACATGCGTTTTTCTGGATTTTTGTTTTGCTATTCTGTCTCTCACTGTTCAAATAAACCTACCATTAAAATTATAGACTGATCATTTCTTTGTCAGTGGGCAAACGTACAAAATCAGCAGGGGATCAAATACTTTTTTCCCTCACTGTAGGTGTTTGCTCCACTTGGAAAAGTTGGCAATCCAGCTGCTGTCCACTGGGCACACACTGGTTGAATCAACGTTGTTTCCACGTCATTTCAATTATATTACGCTGAACCAACATGGAATAGATGTTAAATTGATGTCTGTGCCCAGTGGGGTCCTTTCACCAGCCTGGTTAGCTCCATAATTAAAAGTTGATTTAAATTCAAAACACAAAAAATCCAGCTCTGTTTCAAGACTCAGTGGTAACAGTAAACATTCTCTCATATTCTAGGAAGAAAGGGTACATAATTGTAATATTGCATAACAAATATGTATTTTTTCCATTTTGTAGTATATGACATTGCAGTGTGAGCACGGTGGATGAATAATGTAGGAGGGGTAACATAACTCATTCCTGTGAATTCTGGGTCCTGCTGAGTGTCTCAGGCATAACCCTGCAGTTTGGACTGAGGAGGTTTGGAGGCCGGCTGGCTGTCAAGACCATTACCCACCACAGATAACGTACATGGCCTAGCCTGAAACACTTTAAGGGTTGTGCAAATAGAACAAGAAGTGCAATAATATTCTGTTTTTAATTAATTGAGTGGTATTTCAGGTGAGCATAAAACATAACTGAGCTTTTTGAACTTCATAACAATAGATCTCATCAGACTAGATGTCTTCCTTCTGTTCCTGTCATTTCAATGATCAGTGTCTCCTCTCACATTTTGAGTCTGATATAGTTTTTTGTAATAACGTTTAATCTCAACTCAGAACAGAGTCAGCTTTGAGTGTCTTTGAGCATTGAAAGAGCCTTCAAAGTCCATCTTCATGCGGTATGCTAACTGCAGGTATCTTCATTTGCTTCCCTCTTGTATATCAATGACGGGAGTATATGGTGGATTCATTGTTTTGAATCACTTCAAGGACACTTTCCCTTGAACAGTTGTAATTCATTTGAAAGGGTCCTCTTCCCAAGAGAGGATAGGGCCATGTTGTCATGTTCCTCCTAAAATCATTCAGCCCATAATATAATGATGTATATGACTTGAAAATAAAATTATTCTTCCAGAATAATCTGAAGAAGACATTGCGTATAGTGCCTTCAGAAAGTATTCACACCCCTTGACTTTTTCCACATGCTGTTGTGTTACAGCCTGAATTTAACATTTATTAAATTGAGATGTTTTTGTCACAATACCCTATAATGTCAAAGTGGATTTCTTGAATTGTTTAATTTGTATTTATTTTACAAATTCATAAAAAATGTAAAGCTGAAATGTCTTGAGTCAATAAGTATTCAACCCTTTTGTTATGGCAAGACCAAATAAGTTCAGGAGTAAAAATGTGCTTAACAAGTCACATAACAAGTTGCATGGACTCACTCTGTGTGCAATAATAGTGTTTAACATGATTTTTTAATGACTACCTCATCTCTGTACCCCACACATACAATTATATGTAAGGCCCCTCAGTCGAGCAGTGAATTTCAAACACAGATTCAAGCACAAAGATCAGGGAGTGTCACGTTTGTTGAATGACGGGTCAGACCAAGGCGCAGCATGATATGCGTACATGTTTATTGAACTTAATAAACACATGACAAAAACAACAACGGAAACGAAACGTGAAGTCCAAGGTAGCACACACAACATACCTTAACCGGAACAAGATCCCACAACTAGACAGTGCCAATAGGCTGCCTAAGTATGGACCCCAATCAGAGACAATGAGCGACAGCTGCCTCTGTTTGGGAACCACACCGGCCAACATAGAACTAGACATACTAGATCCTCATACATAGAACAAGCACAACAAGGAATATACACACCCTGACTCAACATATAAGCGTCCCCTGAGTCAGGGCGTGACAGGGAGGTTTTCCAATGCCTCACAAAGAAGAGCACCTATTGGTAGATGGGTAAAAATAAAAAAGCAGACATTGAATATCCCTTTGAACATGGTGAAGTTATTAATTACACGTTGGGTGGTGTATCAATACACCCAGTCACTACAAAGATACAGGCGTCCTTTCTAACTCAGTTGCCAGAGAGGAAGGAAACCACTCAGGGATTTCGGCCAATGGTGACTTTAAAACAGTTACAGAGTTTAATGGCTGTGATAGGAGAAAACTGAGGATGGATCAATAGCATTGTAGTTACTCCATAATACTAACCTAATTGACAGAGTAAAAATACAAATATTCCAAAACATACATCCTGTTTGCAAGAATGCACTAAAGTAATACTGCAAAAAATGTGGCAAATCAATTAACTTTTTTTCCTGAATACAAAGTGTTATGTTTGGGGCTGTCACGACTTCCTCCGAAGTTGCCTCCTCTCCTCTTTCGGGCAGGCTTCGGCGTTCGTCGTCACCAGCCTTCTAGCCACTGCCGCTCCTCATCTCATCATTCCATTTGTTTTGTCTTGTTAATTACACACACCTGGTTCATATCCCCTCATTAGTACGTGTATAAGTGTTCCTTCTTGTCAAGGTAGATGTAGGTGGGTGTGGGTGGAATCAGGCGCAGGACGCAGTACGTTAGTCCAACAGACTTTAGTGAGGCACAGCAAAACAAACACGAAAATAAAAGCCCTGAGGCAAAAGCTCCGCACGTAGGCGTAAACACAAGCGCACAAACAGGTGCGACAAAATACTCCAAAACTAAGGAGCAAACTAGCTCAACCGAGCAAACAGTAAAATCCAGCCTACCGGCACGACAGTAAAACAATCACACACAACACCTGACAAACACAACGAGAACTAAATAGGACACTAATGACACTAAATGATAACAGGTGTGACAACAATCAGACAAAAGCAAACGAACATAGAAACATGCAACGGTGGCAGCTAGTATTCCGGAGACGACGAACGCCGAAGCCTGCCCGAGAAAGGAAGAGAGGCAGCCTCGGCCGAAACCGTGACAGTACCCCCCCCCTTGACGCGCGGCTCCAGACGTGCGCCGACTCCGGCCTCGGGGATGACCAGGAGGACGCGGAGCAGGATGCGTCGGGTGCCCACGATGGAATTCCGTCAGGAGAGACGGGTCCAAAATGTCTCTCCTCGGCACCCAGCACCGTTCCTCCGGGCCGTACCCCTCCCACTCCACTAGATATTGGAGACCCCGCATCCGACGTCTCGAATCCAAGATGGACCGCACAGAGTACGCCGGTGCCCCCTCGATGTCCAATGGGGGCGGAGGAGTCTCCCTGATCTCACTTTCTTGGAGTGGGCCAGCTACCACCGGCCTGAGAAGAGACACATGGAACGAGGGGTTAATACTTTTATACTCCACAGGCAGTTGTAATTTGTAACACACCTCGTTCAACATTCTCAGGACTTTAAATGGCCCTACAAACCGCCGACCCAGTTTCCGACAGGGCAGGCGGAGGGGCAGGTTTCTGGTAGAGAGCCAGACTCGATCACCAGGTGCGTACACCGGTCCCTCACTGCGGTGTAGATCGGCGCTCGCCTTATGACGACGGATGGCCCGCTGCAGGTGGACGTGTGCAGCGTTCCATGTCTCCTCCGAGCGCCGCACCCACTCATCCACCGCAGGAGCCTCGATCTGGCTCTGCTGCCAAGGTGCCAGAACCGGCTGGTAACCTAACACACATTGGAAAGGGGTTAGGTTAGTGGAGGAATGGCGTAGGGAATTCTGGGCCATTTCGGCCCAGGGAACGTACCTTGCCCACTCCTCCAGCCGGTCCTGGCAGTATGTTCTAAGAAACCTACCCACATCCTGATTCACACGTTCCACCTGCCCATTACTCTCCGGGTGGTAACCCGAGGTGAGGCTCACCGAGACCCCCAACCGCTCCATAAAAGCTCTCCAGACTCTGGAGGTAAATTGGGGACCTCGATCAGACACAATATCCTTGGGTACCCCGTAGTGCCGGAACACATGGGTGAATAGTGCTTCGGCAGTTTGCAGGGCCGTAGGAAGGCCCGGCATGGGGAGCAAACGACAGGCCTTAGAAAACCGGTCCACAACGACCAGTATAGTGGTATTCCCCTGTGAAGGAGGAAGGTCAGTGATGAAATCCACCGAGAGGTGAGACCATGGTCGTTGTGGAACGGGCAGGGGTAGTAACTTACCCCTAGGCAGATGTCTAGGCGCCTTACACTGGGCGCACACCGAGCAGGAGGAAACATAAACCCTCACATCCCTCGCCAACGTGGGCCACCAGTACTTGGCACTAAGACAGTGCACTGTCCGGCCGATACCAGGGTGTCCAGAGGAGGGTGACGTGTGAGCCCAATAGATCAATCGATCCCGAACCTCGAGCGGAACGTACTTCCGACCCTCCGGACATTGAGGTGGACTAGGGTCGGTGCGTAACGCTCGCTCGAGTTCAGCATCGACCTCCCACACTACCGGTGCCACCAGACAAGACGCCGGCAGTATGGGAGTGGGCTCCACGGACCTCTCCTCCGTGTCATACCGCCGAGACAGTGCGTCTGCCTTACCATTCTGTGACCCAGGGATGTATGTGATCTTAAATGTGAACCGAGTCAAAAACATATTCCACCTCGCCTGGCGAGGGTTCAGCCTCCTCGCTGCCCGGATGTACTCCAGGTTACGGTGGTCCGTCAAAATGAGGAAAGGGTGTTGAGCCCCCTCAAGCCAGTGCCTCCACACCTTTAGGGCCTGTACCACGGCTAACAGCTCCCTGTCCCCTACGTCATAGTTTCGCTCCGCTGGACTGAGCTTCTTGGAATAAAAAGCACAGGGGCGGAGTTTAGGTGGCGCGCGGGACCGTTGCGAAAGCACGGCTCCTATACCGGCCTCTGACGCGTCCACCTCTACCTGAAATAGCAAAGAGGGATCCGGATGCGCCAGCACCGGGGCCGAGGTAAACAGGTCCTTCAACCTCCCAAACGCCCTGTCCGCCTCGGCTGACCACTGCAGACGCACCGGACCCCCCTTCAAAAGAGACGTTATGGGAGCTGCCACCTGTCCAAAACCCCGGATAAACCTCCGGTAGTAATTCGCAAACCCCAAGAACTGCTGCACCTCCTTCACAGTGGTTGGCGTTTGCCAATTACGCACGGCCGACACCCGGTCTACCTCCATCTTCACCCCTGACGCAGACAACTGATAACCCAAAAAGGAGACCGACTCCTGGAAAAACAGACACTTCTCTGCCTTGACATACAGGTCGTGCTCCAACAGCCTCCGCAACACTCTGCGCACCAGGGCCACATGCTCGACACGGGTAGGCGAGTACACGAGAATGTCATCTATGTACACGACCACCCCCTGCCCCTGCATGTCCCTGAAGTTCTCATCAACGAATAATTGGAAAACTGAAGGAGCGTTCATCAACCCGTATGGCATGACAAGATACTCGTAATGGCCCGAGGTGGTACTAAAGGCTGTCTTCCATTCATCGCCCTCCCTAATGCGCACCAAGTTGTACGCGCTCCTGAGATCTAATTTAGTGAAGAAACGCGCCCCGTGCAATGACTCCGTCATGGTCGCAATCAGCGGGAGTGGATAACTGTACTTCACCGTGATCTGATTGAGACCACGGTAATCAATGCACAGGCGTAATCCTCCATCCTTTTTCTTCACAAAAAAGAAACTCGAGGACGCAGGGGAAGTGGAAGGCCGTATGTATCCTTGTCTCAGAGATTCGTCTATGTACGTCTCCATAGCTCTCTTCTCCTCCTGAGACAGAGGATACACATGGCTCCGTGGGAGCGCAGCTCCTGCCTGGAGGTCTATCGCACAATCTCCCTGCCTATGGGGAGGCAACTGCGTCGCCCTCGACTTACTGAACACAATAGCCAAATCCCCATACTCAGGGGGAACGTGCAATGCGGGCACCTGGTTTGGACTCTCCACCGAGGTAGCCCCTATGGAAACGCCTAAACATCGACCCACACACTGGGCAGACCACTCCATCAGAGCCCTCTCCTGCCACGAAATAGATGGGTTATGGGTACTCAACCAGGGCATGCCCAGCACCACCGGATACGCAGGCGAGTCAATCAGAAATAGCTGGATCATCTCTAGATGACCCCCCTGCGCACACATCCTAAGTGGCGCAGTGACCTCCCTGATCAAGCCCGCACCCAACGGACGGCTATCTAGGGCATGAACGGGAAAGGGAACGTCAACAGGGAGAAGGGGAATCCCTAAGGCTAAACAAAACTTATTATCAACAAAATTCCCAGCCGCGCCTGAATCTACCAGCGCCTTATGCTGGGAATGAGGTGCTACCTGTGGAAAACGCACAGATATACAGAAATGTGCAACAGAGAGCTCTGGGTGAGTGGGGCGCCTACTCACCTGGAAGGACTCCCCAGTGCGGGACCTGTCGTCCTCTCCCCGAGGAGGCCATCCCCAGCACCTAGCCGCGGTGTGTCCTCCCCGACCACAGTTGGTGCAGGAGATGGACCCCCTCGTAAGCCGACCCCTCCTCTCTCTAGCGCCAGCGCCCCTGAGCTCCATGGGGCACGGCTCGGAGGCGCTGGAGGGTGAAATGGACGGACCCCCCTCGGAACGTCCGCGGGTAGCTAGCAGGGTATCCAGCCTGATGGACATGTCGACCAACTGGTCGAACGAGAGGCTGGTGTCCCTACAGGCCAGCTCCCTACGGACGTCCTCGCGTAGACTACATCTGTAGTGATCGATGAGAGCCCGCTCATTCCACCCTGCATCCGCCGCTAGGGTACGGAACTCCAAGGCGAACTCCTGGGCACTCCTCTTCCCCTGCCTGAGGCCGACCAGACGCTCCCGTCGTAGGTGATGGTGTTAGCGTCGATCCTCCTCCACTCTGCGTTGGCCCATTCCAACGCCTTCCCGGAAAGGCAGGAGATCAGGGCGGACACACTCTCGTGTCCCGAGGGCGCCGGGTGCACGGTGGGCAGGTAAAGCTCCACCTGGAGAAGGAATCCCTGACACCCGGCCGCGGTCCCATCATAGGCCCTCGGGAGCGAGAGTCGAACTCCTCTGGGTTCCGGAGCGGGAATGGGCTGAGTGGCCGATGGTGCGGGCAGGGAGGATGGCGGTGGAGGAGTCCCTCGGGGCTCCCAGCCTCGGATGGTGGTGATCACCTCCTGCAGTGCGGACCCCATCCGCAGGATCTGGTCATCCTGCTCACGGATCCTGTCCTCCAACGTCGCCTGTGCTGCTGCGGCTCCTGCTGATTCCATCGAGTATGGTGTGTGATTCTGTCAAGGTAGATGTAGGTGGGTGTGGGTGGAATCAGGCGCAGGACGCAGTACGTTAGTCCAACAGACTTTAGTGAGGCACAGCAAAACAAACACGAAAATAAAAGCCCTGAGGCAAAAGCTCCGCACGTAGGCGTAAACACAAGCGCACAAACAGGTGCGACAAAATACTCCAAAACTAAGGAGCAAACTAGCTCAACCGAGCAAACAGTAAAATCCAGCCTACCGGCACGACAGTAAAACAATCACACACAACACCTGACAAACACAACGAGAACTAAATAGGATACTAATGACACTAAATGATAACAGGTGTGACAACAATCAGACAAAAGCAAACGAACATAGAAACATGCAACGGTGGCAGCTAGTATTCCGGAGACGACGAACGCCGAAGCCTGCCCGAGCAAGGAAGAGAGGCAGCCTCGGCCGAAACCGTGACACTTCTGCCCCCTTGTCCTTGTGGGTGATTGTTTAGTGTGAGGAGAGTGTAGCTCGGTTGAGCTCCGTGTATTTTGTATTGCCGGGTTATATTTTCCCTGTGTGCCTGTTTGGTTCCAGTGCGCCTGTTTTGTGCACTGGACTGTTTGACGCAATTCTGCGTAACTCTGTATTCCGGAATAAACTCTGTATTCTGTGATTTACCCTCCTGCGCCTGACTACTTAAAATCACCCATCACAGGGGCAAATCCAATATATCCATATTTTCCAGCGTAGTTTTGGCTGCATCATGTTATGGGTATGCTTGTAATCATTAAGGACCGGGGAGCGTTTCAGGATAAAAAATAAACTAATGGAGCTAAACACTGGCAAATTCCTAGAGGAAAATCTGGTTCAGTCTGCTTTTCACCAGACACTGGGAGATTAATTCACCTTTCAGTAGGACAATAGCCGAACATACAAGGCCAAATCTACACTGGAGTTGCTTACCAAGAAGACAGTGAATGTTCCTGAGTGGCCGAGTTACAGTTTTGATTTCAATCTACTTGAAAATCTATGGCAAGACCTGAAAATGTCTAGCAATGATCAATAACCAATTTGAAACAGCTTGAAGAATTTTTAAAAGAATAATGGGCAGATGTTGCACAATCCAGGTGTGGAAACCTCTTAGAGACTTACCCAGAAAGATTCACAGCCGTAATCAATGCCAAAGGTGCTTCTACAAAGTATTGACTCAGGGGTGTGAATACTTATGTAAATGAGATTTGTATGTATTTTATTTTCAATACATTTGCAAAAATAAATAAAAACATGTTTTCACTTTGTCATTATGGGGTATTATGTGTAGATGGTTGTGAAAAAAAAAATATTTAATCAATTTTGAATTCAGGCTGCAACACAAAATGTGGAATAAGTCAAGGGGTATGAATACTTTCTGAAGGCACTGTATATATCACAGTTAAAAAGATTCATAGCACTCTCTTGTGTGAAACACTCTATTATCTCTGATTTGCTTGTAAGCCTTCACTCAAACTTTTACATCTACCCCTTGAGACACCCCATTGATTCAGCCTGAAGTTGGCCTCACTGTAGCTTCAAATCCACTCCAGGTCTTCTTTTTATGTGTTCCGTGATGGGATGCACACACACCATATCTCTGCTCTCGGAAGTATCAAGGCCTCATAGCAAGATGTCAGCTTTTATAGCAGTGTTATATCAAAATGACTTCTGACATGTACCGGCATGTAAAACTAGGTAGTCCATGCAATGATGTCAAAGTGCTTTCCAGTTAACTTTCCTTGTATTTCTTTGTTTTTCGAAACACAAACTCTTGATAATTCATCTATTTTGTTGATATGTAACCATTTTTTTTCAAGATTTACACTGGTGGGAGGAAAATAGTCCTTGTCATCTTAATTATGGTTGTAATTAAATCAAATTACATTAATTATTGGATATTTAATACCCACAGGTATTTCTTAAGTTTAATTATTTGTCTTTGATTAATGAGATAAGCAATCAGATAAACTAAAATTGATACAATTTGCTTGTGTGTGGTACACCCTTAGAAAAAAAGGTGCTCTCTAGAACCTAAAGGGGTTCTTTGGCTGTCCCCATAGGAGAACCCTTTGAATAGCTATTTTTGGTTCCAGGTAGAACCCTTTTGGTCCTAGGCAAAACCCTTTTCGGTTCCATGTAGAACCCTTTCCACAGAGGGGTCTACATGGAACCCAAAAGGGTTGTACCTGGGACCAAAAAGGGTTCTACCTGGAACCAAATGGGGTTCTCCTATAGGGACAGCTGAATAGCCCTTTTGGAACTCATTTTTTTCTAAGAGTGTAGGCAATGCCTACACCTATCCTAAGTCTCTTTCTAAATTATTATGAATAAAGTTTAAGAGACGCAGACACACTGTTTTCTGCCTGAGGAACTAACAATCAGTCATAATAAGGTGAATAAATTAACAGTTAACTCAGGAAGCAGTGTGGCACATAAAGCAAGTTGTTAAAGATGCAAGATTAAACTCATTTTAACAGCATGCAGACAGTGTCTATCCTGAGGGCCCCATCACCATAGCAGGAAGCATCATAAACCCTGTTAATTTTACAAGTGTTAATCTGCCTCTGAAGTCGAGTAAAAATACTTACTTGGTAGTTTAAAGTTCCCCTTATTGACTCTGTGCACATAAGCTGTATGATCTGTGTCAATAAAATGAACCAGTTCAGAAACATGGAGAAGAAGGTATTGAGTCTTGATCAAGAGGTCATTAATGAATTCCTTGGCACACTAGTGAGGCAATGCTAAGCTATTAGCGATGATTTTTTTTTCTCTGAGTGCATTTGCAGGGGGAAATTGCTTTAATTGCGCTGTGAGCTGGATCAGAGACAATGATGTGTAGGTCATGTTTGGCCATATTGCTCTTGTTGGAGCCATTATCACGTAGATGGCAGAACCGGTGGGGTGCCTGAGTGAAAGCACAGTCCCAAAGATACCTGTTGACCTCCTAATATCATGCATTTGAAAGTGTGGTGGGGGGGATGGGTGCTGTGGGAGAGAGATTATGTATAGCTCATCCAAGTGGCATTTGGGACTTTATTTTCTTGCTTTGGGAGTTTGTTTAGACTTGATGCCATTTCTGAAAGTCTTCTATCTACCACAGGCTGTGGGGGGCGAGATGAGATGTGGTGACTGAGAGCACATATTGTCAGATGGCCTCCTTCTCGCTCTATCTATTCCCTTTTATTTTCACTCTATCAACCCAGTCTCTAACTCTCTTTCCCTCTCTCTGAGAGAGAGAGAGAAAAAGGAGAGAGAGAGAGAGAGAGACGGATGAACGAACAGACATACAGACAGATCTGAAAGTTGTCTCTCAAACAGGATGAGGAGGTGAGACAATAGAACTCTTGTCGCACCAAAGTCAGGTATACAATCAAACAATCAGTCAGTGGTTCCACTCATCATTGCAGTCTGTCTCCACTACCCCACGCTTTCCACCACATGGATATAATAATGTGAGGCGGTTGGTAGGAATAGGTGGGTGGGTGGGCTACCCAGTGTTTGTGTTTGTACCAGAAAGGAGTCAGCACTCATTAAAGGTGACTTGTTTGTGCTGGGGGAAGCGTCAGTGTCTCCTGCAGCGGCAGCATCTCACAAACACCCCCTCTGCTCTGTTTGGAGGTTGACCCTGCATACTAATGAACCAATTTCAAAAGTTAGCCGGATCAATGAGGACAAGATCAGACACTGGCACACTATTTAAAGGAGACAGGTCCCAAATATCTTCTTAACTGCGTTGGAGGTGGTTTACTAATAAGGACCCCAATACTTCACCCCCCCCAACTCCCCATACAGACACACCAACACCACCCAGCGAGCACATTGGGTTCCTTGGAATTTGTGGGAAGGTATGCTTTTGGTTTCCCATTGGTTCTGGGAACGAAGCCATACGTTTCCTGACCGGTAAAACTGAACATTTTTTAAACATTTAAAGAAGTGAAAATTTCACCTGGTCTGGTAATGTTTCTTTTTAGGTTGCAGGGAGGTTCTGATAATGTTTTACTCTGGTTCCTTGGAAGTTTTCCTGGGAGGTTTTATTAATGCTCTGAGAATGGAAATTATAGGTTATTTTAAGGTTTTTGATTAACTTCCTTCAAACTTTCACTGAATGCTTCAATAATACTTTTAATAACACTGCTAGCTTATTTTGGTTTAACTTTGTTGAACTCCATGCACAGATAGGACACATGGAAATTCATTTCCTTAGGCATCAATCAGGCAAACACATTTCTTTTTTATTGTGACACGGCATCAGTAAAATTCAAACTTGTAATCTTCTGTTCTCTAGCCATGGAATTAGTCTACTGGACCACCAGGATGGAGATAGCATGCCATGTTTTTTTTATGCATACAAAGCTGTTCATTTTAGTCTATTTAAACAGACCCCATTTCAAAGGAAACAATCACTCATTAAGATCAGGTGTGGCCAATTAGTGGGCTCGGCCAACACACCTGAACACACTTAACAAGATAGAGGATACAGAGAGTTTTGTTGATGCTGAGAATGGACTGTATATGTTTTTAAATAACATTCTTAGAACGTTCTCTGAACATTACTTATATTTTCTTGTGTTTTTTTTTTAATGGAACGTTTTCTGAACGTTCACGGAACAATTTGAAAACGTTACTTTAATAGAACCATGAGGAAACCTGTTTGAAACGTAATGCTGAAGTACTGAAATTCCCACAGAAGAACATTGTTTCTTAAAGTTCTTGGAACAATTTGAGAACATTCCCGATGTCAAACCAGTTGGAGAACATTCCTAGAACATTACCAAAATGGAAATGAAATGTAACCATGTTTAAACTTTTAGGAAATGTTCTGTTAAAGTAATGAAATACCAAGAAAATTACTTTTTTTTGTCAAGTTCCTTAAATGTGCTGAGAATGTTCCAAAGCCAAGCAACTATCCTGCACCATTTCCAGAAAGATGTGGGTAGGTTGTATGCAAAAGAACCATAGGACAACCACACTCTCACCAAGCTCAAAGAAACATATGGTTCTCAGAACGGTATGTGCTAGCTGGGCAAAGCATTTAGCTCTCCAATAAATTACAATTATCTAGGATGTGGTCTCGCTGTTTTTAAAAGCTCCATCCTCCTTCTCTGTCTTTTATTTCACAGTACCTATCTCATGGGGCATGACCATATAACTGATATACACTTGCTATCAATGACACCATAAAAAAGCTCACTGCATTCTACTTGAATTTGGGGGGGTTATCAAGGGGAACAATCTGTGAGATACAGCATAAGATTAATGATGATTACATCTTGAAATCTTGAACAGTCTGTAGTCAACTGTTTCATTCTGCAGTTCTCACAATGCTTAATTGAAGGGGTGGTGTCCACCAGTGAGCTCCATTGTTTCCTTTTAACTTTTAAACTGCTCAAAAGCTACAGTAAAGACAGGAAATATGTTGGCAACAACACTAGAACATAGTTTGTCCTACTTCTCTACCTCCTGTTGTTCTCTCTCACTGTCTTTTCCTGCCGCACAGATACCCTCCTGTGTATTTCCTGTCCTCAGAATTATGTCACATGGCTAGTGTTGCAAAGCTACCGGTAATTTACCAAAGTGACCAGAATCTTCTGTAATTTTGGTAATTAACAGGTAAGCTATGGCAATCTATGGTAAGTTATATTTAAGCAGTAAGGCACGAGGGGGTGTGGTATATGGGCAATACCACGGCTAAGGGCTGTTCTTACGCACGACGCAACGCGGAGTGCCTGGATACAGCCGTTAGCCGAGGTCTATTGGTCTATATACCAACAACCCCTGAGGTGCCTTATTGCTATTATAAACGGGTTACCAACGCAATTAGAACTGTAAAAATAAATGTTTGGTCATACCCGGATCCTGAGTGGCACAGCGGTCTAAGGCACTGCATCACAGTGCTAGAGGCATCACTACAGACCCAGGTTCGATCCCGGGCTGTATCACAACCGGCCGTGATCGGGAGTCCCGTAGGGCGTCGTCCGGGTTAGGGGAGGGTTAGGCCGTCATTGTAAATAAGAATTTGTTCTTAACTGACTTGCCTAGTTAAATATATAATATATATAATATAATATAATATATCATATATAATATAATATGATATGCCATTTAGCAGACGCTTTTATCCAAAGCGACTTACAGTCGTGCGTGCATACATTTTTGTGTATGGGTGGTCCCAGGGATCGAACCCACTCCCTTGGCGTTACAAGCGCCGTGCTCTACCAGCTGAGCTACAGAGGACCATTTAAATAAAGGTTAAATAAAATAAAATAAAAAAACCTGTGGTTAGATAGAAAATAGCCTAATTAATGAAAAAAGCAACGAATCAACAATGGCATTATGTTTAATTAACTCTGCAAATCTTCCATCTATTGACTTTTTCCAAAACATTTACAACAAAGACGTGTGTGTAAAAAATATGTAAAGGATATTTCATGCTGAAACCCTCATAGTAAACACCAATTTATGGTTTATATTTAGGCTAATGTTTTACAGCTTCGCCAAACTATTTTCTATTTTAAAATCATCTTATTTAATTATTTTATATATTTTACATGTGATAAGGCCACACAGGGGGCTAGAGATAATTACAGACACCTGTGATAATCTGAAGTACCCAAAAGAGCTACTAGAGGTCTTGTAATAAATTATATAAAATCCTTAAAAGTTACCAAATTTCTGGTAGTTTACCGGTAAACTTCGAAAGAGTCCAGTAATATACCCTCCCTTTGTAACCCTACACAGGGCAAACAAACAGCTCCTCTACACAAGGTCATTAGAGTTCCCTGCTGTACGACCCTGCTCCTCTTGTCCATCCTCTGATGCTTTACGCCCCAGCGAATGCATTACCATATGTCTAAGTGCCCCATGGTGTGAAGGAAGGCTCTACCATGTGAGGAGGATGGCCTCCCATCCATGTCCTCCTTTTTCTCCTCCCTACTCCTGTCTCAGCCGTAGAGTGCTTGTCTTTCTTCTTCTTATCCAGAGCGACTTACATGAGTAATTAGGGTTAAGTGCCTTGCTCAAGGGCACATAGACAGATTTTTCACCTAGTCGGCTTGGGGATTAGAACCAGCGACCTTTCGGTTACTGGCACAACGCTCTTAACCACTAAGCTACCTGCCGCCCTCTTAACCCTTATCCTCTTCTCTCTTCCACCCACACACACAGACTCCCTAAATCTAATCTCTCTCCCCCTGTCCTCTGTCTATTTCTCCTGTAGCTTTTAACCCCCTGCCTTTTCCACTGAGCCAAACAGACAAATGTAATCAACTTTATTGAGAGGCTGACTTTGATACTGTTATCTTCACTGGAGTGTGACGCCGCGCAGCGCCGCGTGGGAGCTCAAGGACAAGGTGTCTTAGCAGGAGAATGTATCACTTCCCACATGCCACTGGGCTACTGGGAGCCAGAGGATGTGTCTGTCGGTCGGTGCCATACAGTCGGATAAGGAGGGGGAAGTGCACCTTAATTTAGCTCTCCAGCTGGGACAAACACAAAATCTTTGACTGGGTTTGATGTAATGTGGTGTCGATCCTCTATCTCTGTGTATCTCTATCTCAGTCAGTTAAGGGATTTAAATGAGCTATGCTGTAATGCACCCCTTCATGCATGCTCACTCACACACACCTGAGCACCACATACACTATATATACAAAAGTAGGTGTCCACATACTTTTGGTCATGTAGTGTAGTTTCCATGGTCAGCTTTATGGATACTGACTGTTGTCCATCCCTCTAACAGACAGACTACTGGCCTGGGTATAACATGCAATGCATTGTTTGCCTATCTGTCATCCTCTGAATGATAGGCTTAAGACATGCTCTGTAGAGTCTAGAGTTTAGAGTCTGTCTCTGCCACCCACTCTCCTGGTGTAGTCAGGGTGTTTCCCTGCTGTAATGAGACATGTTTACTTCTCTCTGCTGTGGAGACGTCACCCCGGCTCTCGTGGCTTATTCATGAGGCTTGTGTTCCTTGTAGGATTCGCACGGAGAAACACTCCTGCCAGCCACGCTAAACAATGGGAAGATCATGTTTATTTATCACTGCACCAGCAAGGGCCCTATCTGTCAGATCCTTTATCTCCAAGATCTGCATGGGTCCTGTCTATCTAATGGGGCTCGCCCAAGCCTGTCCTCATGGAGACAGTACCATGCCGGGCTGCTCAAAGGCACCTTGGCCCGTTAATAAGCATTCCAACCGCTTCACCTTTTGCCTTTTAATTGCCGTGT
The DNA here is from genome assembly GCF_964263955.1 of Coregonus lavaretus. Taxonomy (NCBI): domain Eukaryota; kingdom Metazoa; phylum Chordata; class Actinopteri; order Salmoniformes; family Salmonidae; genus Coregonus; species Coregonus lavaretus. Next base: position 8,216,778 of record NC_140024.1, on the reverse strand, counting down.
TCAACCAGATTACAGTCCTGCCTGGTGTGCATTGCTCATGGCAGGTGGCACAGTCAGGCGGTGGCAGATGCAGACGTGCAGTTGACCCCGTGATCCCTGGCTCCACTGTGCAGCAGTACACAGACAGCGTGAACAAGACAGAGCTGTGATCTTCTACTCACCTTAATTGGACTTGGAGGTATCTGAGTGTGCATGGCACGCCAAGGGAACATTGGTTGCTGAGTTTTAGCCTCTGTAGGGAAGAGATGTAACATAATGGACTGAATGGGAGAGATGGAAGGGGAGCTGAGCAGAGGCAGCCATGTGTAAATAGCCCCATAGAAAGAGAATGTTTTGTTTTTGACACTGGGGAATTGATTTCACTTTCACTGTGCCATTTATCTCAAAGACTTGAGAAAAGTCGCATCCCTTAGGGAATGACTGTGAACTTCTCAATCGCTGTACACTGAGAGACTTGAAACCATCTGTCATTATGTTATTCTAAAGATTTTTTGGAATACATATTTATGTAAATATTGGCATAATGAAGTGCTCACTTCTAAGGATGTGAAGGATGCAAACTTCCAAGCTCATATCCATGTTTGATCTCACATTCATTGGTTGTAAGCATGTGGGAGTGAAACACGAATGCACGCATGAACACACACGCCCACAGTTTGCAGAGATTGTGCATTGGGCCATGTGGTATATTGTGTAACTTTGACCCTTCCTTGACTATCGCTACCCAATGAGCTTATCAGTACTGAGAAAAGCATGACTTCCACACAGCATTCAAATAAGGTGAAATGAAACCCTCCAGGTTCCTGCCAGTTTCTCTTAAAGCTGATTGAGCTGTCCCATCTCTGACATGGCTCCAGTACAGTGCAGCCAGAACCACTCTCTGAGAGATCCAAGATGAAGCCCTTCTGACCAGATAAAGCACTGGACCTATTTCTGTGTGAGTGAAACCGATAATCCAACACACTGGCCCACAGTTAAATCTAGCTCACATTCACGGCCTTGGCAATTGCTGTAATATTGTACAGCAGAGACACACTCTCTCTCCTCCAATATGGCTAAATGCTCCAAAGAATATTGTATTTCTAGTCCAGAGGAGTAATTTAAAGTATGTGACACAGGGCTTACTGCAGCCCTCTGTATCACTGTGAGGCTGGCACATTACCCACTCTATTATTTAATAAAGTGTGGCCACTATCCCCGCTTCTCTCTCTGCTTATTCCCTCTTCCTCCTAGTGCTGAGGCAGCTGACAAGGATTATCCACAGGAAAGCCTGTATTACAGACCAAGATGTATGGACCAACGTGTGATTTTAATCATTAGCTTTGTTTACATGATACGGCCCACATTTATGAGCGTTTTGCAATGGTGCAATGTTTGCACCTGTTATTTTAAAATAGTCTGTTCCAGTAACATTTTACTATATGTTGATATATATCAAGCCATTAGACAAATGTGTTCATGAATCATGCAATTTTTGGGAAAGGAGGGTAGTGCTGTCCAAGGTGCTGAAATCTACCAATATCCCCCTGCCATCTCATCCCTTGTTAGGAGGCCTGTTTTGCTGAAATATTTTTATTTATTTTTATTATATTTTCTATTTTATCCTGGGTAAACACAAATGTTATTAAAGCACTTAATGTATCTCAACTTCAACTTGAATTAAATTAATCCTGTCAATAGTTTGCTTTTTAACCTTTATTTACAGTTGAAGTCGGATGTTTACATACACCTTAGCCAAATACATTTAAACTCAGTTTTTCACAATTCCTGACATTTCATCCTAGTAGAGATTCCCTGTCTTAGGTCAGTTAGGATCACCACTTTATTTTAAGAATGTGAAATGTCAGAATAATAGTAGAGAGAATGATTTATTTCAGCTTTTATTTATTTCATCACATTCCCAGTGGGTCAGAAGTTTACATACACTCAATTAGTATTTAGTAGCATTGCCTTTAAATTGTTTAACTTGGGTCAAACGTTTCGGGTAGCCTTCCACAAGCTTCCCACAATAAGTTGGGTGAAATTTGGCCCATTCCTCCTGACAGAGCTGGTGTAACTGAGTCAGGTTTGTAGGCCTCCTTGCTCGCACACGCTTTTTCAGTTCTGCCCACAAATGTTCTATAGGATTGAGGTCAGGGCTTTGTGATGGCCACTCCATACCTTGACTTTGTTGTCCTTAAACCATTTTGCCACAACTTTGGAAGTATGCTTGGGGTCATTGTTCATTTGGAAGACCCATTTGCGACCGAGCTTTAACTTCCTGACTGATGTCTTGAGATATTGCTTCAATATATCCACATAATTTTCCTTCCTCATGATGCCATCTATTTTGTGAAGTGCACCAGTCCCTCCTGCAGCAAAGCACCCCCACAGAATGATGATGTCACCCCCGTGCTTCACGGTTGGGATGGTGTTCTTCGGCTTGCAAGCGTCCCCCTTTTTCCTCCAAACATAACGATGGTCATTATGGACAAACAGTTATATTTTTGTTTCATTAGACCAGAGGACAGTTCTCCAAAAAGTGTGATCTTTGTCCCCATGTGCAGTTGCAAACCGTAGTCTGGCTTTTTTCTGGCGGTTTTGGGGCAGTGGCTTCTTCCTTGCTGAGCGGCCTTTCAGGTTATGTCGATATAGGACTCGTTCTACTGTGGATATAGATACTTTTGTACCTGTTTCCTCCAGCATCTTCACAAGGTCCTTTGCTGTTGTTCTGGGATTGATTTGCATGTTCGCACCAAAGTACGTTCATCTCTAGGAGACAGAACGCGTCTCCTTCCTGAGCGGTATGACGGCTGCGTGGTCCCATGGTGTTTATACTTGCGTACTATTGTTTGTACAGATGAACGTGGTACCGTCAGGCGTTTGGAAATTGCTCCCAAGGATGAACCAGACTTGTGGAGGTCTACATTTTTTTTTTTCGGAGGTCTTGGCTGATTTCTTTGGATTTTCCCATGATGTCAAGCAAGAGGCACTGAGTTTGAAGGTAGGCCTTGAAATACATCCACAGGTACACCTCCAATTGACTCAAATGATGTCAATTAGCGTATCAGAAGCTTCTAAAGCCATGACATCATTTTCTGCAATTTTCCAAGCTGTTTAAAGGTACAGTCAACTTAGTGTATGTAAACTTCTGACCCACTGGAATTGTGATACAGTGAATTATAAGTGAAATAATCTGTCTGTAAACAATTGTTGGTAAAATTACTTGTGTCATGCACATTACATTATATTTACATTTTCATCATTTAGCAGACGCTCTTATCCACAAAGTAGATGTCCTAACCGACTTGCCAAATCTATAGTTTGTTAACAAGAAATTTGTGGAGTGGTTGAAAAACGAGTTTTAATGACTCCAACCTAAGTGTATGTAAACTTCCGACTTCAACTGTAACTAGGCAAGTCAGTTAAGAACAAATTCTTATTTACAATGACAGCCTACCCCAGACAACACTGGGCCAATTGTGCGCCGCCCTATGGGACTCCCAACACGGCCGGATTTTGATACAGCCTGGAATCGAACCAGGGTCTGTAGTGACGCCTCCATCACTGAGATGTAGTGCCTTAGACCACTGCGCCACTCAAATCAAATAACAGCAATCAATCCATTCCCCACTGCCACTTCAAATACATAATTAACCTCGGAGAATCTATCATCCAATACATTTCCAACAAAAACTGCGGTTCCAAACAGGTCGACTACGTCTTAGAAAAACACACTGGCAATAGTGTTGCCACTAGGAGGCAATGTTGTAACTAGATATAGAATTTGAAAGACATTATTGCAAAACAACAAAAACAAAATGTTCATGACTGTGTTTGCGTGTGTGTGTGTGTGTGTGTGTGTGTGTGTGTGTGTGTGTGGTCCCATCTATATTGTGGGTCTGTCTCATAGATAAGGGCTCTTCCCCTGATTGGAATATATGGTAACATGCAAAGCAAGCAGGATGTTCACCCTCTTAATATGCTGAATGGTGCTCAGAGTTCCTCTGAAATACATCAAATAATGAGCATTGAGACTGAGGGAAAACAGGGTGGCATGTTTTGCATAACTGGTTTAGTTTTTATAATAGGAAAATGTTGACTGCAAAAGACAAGGTTCCATTTTGTCTCCTACAAATACAGCAATATGTGTGGTTTACATTTTGATGATGATTCAGTCACAACGTAGATCTTACCAGTCTATTGATGGATAGTTAGCAGGCCTTATATTGGGATTTTGTAAGTGGAGGTACTGGTATGGATGGGCTTAATGTTGGACCGGGTTCTCCTTGTCCTTTCTTACACTCTTAGAAAAAAAGTTTTTTTCGGCTGTCCCCATAGGAGAACCCTTTGAAAAACCCTTTTTTGGATAAAAGTAGGACCCTTTCCTCAGGGGGTTCTACATGGAACCAAAAAGGGTTCTACCTGGAACCAAAAAGGGTTCTCCTATGGGGACAGCCGAAAAACCCTTTTGGAACCCTTTTTTCTAAGGGTGTATCATGCACAGGTGATTGTGGGAGATTCATATGTGGATGAATCAGAATACACAGATCTCTTCAAATAAGCTTAATATATACAGTAGTATCTGAACCTCACTATGCACACATACAGCTAACATAAAACCTCTTCATTATAAAAGCCTACATCATTTTAATATGAAACACAGGTGGCCAGGGAGCCTACAGCTAGTGGGGGATCCGTATGCCATATATTTCAATGTCTGTATAGTGCACTTTGAATCAGTAATGGCTCATAATAATGACACACTTAATCACAGGGAGACCTGACAGCTCGAGCCCGGGCAGCTCAGGCAGCCTCGCTTGCCTCTCGCCTCAGTGGCACAATTCAAACGTAAGGTTACCTCGTTAACAGAAGAATCTCTGCCTTTCACCATCGCTTCCACACAGTGAGATCAGCTTTTGATTGCATGCTTTCTGATGTGACTGATGCGCGGGTTATGGAGGGTTTAATTAAATGCATCACACTCTGTCACTTCTCTGTTCTCTGCACAGGTGAGATGAAGATGCTCAGGCGTTACATTTGAGGTTAAAGACAAAGCAAATAAACCATGGTGCCGCATGCAGACATTTGCATTGAAATATGTTTTTCTATTTTCCTCCTTCTCCCTCAATGTCTCTTTAAAGGGGATGACATGTAGTCTCAACGCTGTGGAAATCATCATCACCATCACCATCACCGCTAGTGTCGAGACGGAACATTATTTTACATGACTTTTCCCACCTTCAGCAGGGAGTGAGAGAGCTTGGGTAGGAACACAGTCCTGTCGTGAGGGGCTCATTCAATTTACTCCTGCACTCGTCACCGGATGGGGCCCTGGTGAGAGATACAGAGGAAGTCATTTTCAAGTGTTGATCGAACCGTTAGTCATTTTGATTTGCTCAGTGTCCCATACATATTCTACACTACCACCTTTTTTATCATTTTCCCTCTTGCCTTTGACTCTGCTGTTGATTCTGGGTAAGAGGTGAGAAACGAGATGTGCTGATCGTGACTCGATGTGCATACGTGCGTTTGGTTAGTATACAAGACTACTTGCAAGCGCCAAGGCTGAATTCTTCTCTTTTCCTCTCACATACACACATGCACACATTGATGCCACACACATACTGTACTCTCTCTACCCTCAAACATCGGAATGCTTTTATACCTTTACACCTTGGCAATACATCAGCACTTGAATTTCTATAATTGGTCTGAAAGTATGGGACTGGTTCATGAGGCTTATGATGGCGAGTACAAAGATTCAGTAATTATCCATCTCTCTTTTGCCAAATGACTGTAATGACGCTATCGTTTGATCACACCAAGGGGAACTGGTGGGGAACAGTACAAGCCTGAGAAATGGGGATGTGTATAATATGAACACACAGCATGGGCTTTGTGTACCTGTGCCAAAGAAAAAAAAGAAAAAGAAAAGCAATGGCATTTCCAGTCTGTGGAAATCAGAGCAGACACTGATAAAAACCATTAGAGACCTGACATTGCAAAGACAAAGAGGGCAGCACTACACAGCAACCGAATAAGCCTATTCCAGATTTACAAGATTACAAGAGGTTAGGGCAGAGTGAGGTGTAGGGGAGCTAAAATGACAGGAAGAGGGAGGGGGTCATCTTTAGAACAGATCCGCTGTAGAGCCTGTGCTCTCTTTGACCTCTGTGTGTGGTGCGGTCTCCTCCACTCCATAAATCAGTTTGACAGACAGTCTCAACATGCCCAGTGGATTGGGTGGCGCTGCCCGTTGGCGCTTTCTGTGTTTCTCCCCGCTGCCGCCAATGAATCATATTAGGAGGATAATGAACCATTTAATGACCTGTGTGTTGATTTATCAGACACGGTGGAGAGGCCAATTTAAAAATATAACACCATAAGTCACTGAGTGGCTGCCACAAGCGTCTCTCCCACGGCCGCTCAGGCCCTGTTGCTCTGCTGCCCTGCCATCGCACCGTTAATCAGGCCGTCGTTAGGGAGCGGCAGCTTCGATATGGAACACTCTTCATCTTGAAGTGGTCAGCCACTTAGCCTCTCCAACGCCAAACAGTACAACCATGCACCTCAAATGAACTTTTTCAGAGTGAGGGATATCTGTTTTCCCACTTACTGAGCACTGAGCAATGACCTGCAATACAGTAGACTAGCAAAACAGCAGCAAAACAACATGTACTGCAGCTGTAAAATGTATATCTGTTATATAATGGCTTTTGCATGGCCTTCATGGCTTTCCTTTAATGTTGTTTTCTGATACTCTAAAAGGATTGCTGCTGATGCTCTGTCTTTGTCTGTGTGTAATCAGGATGCTTGATGTCGTTAAGTCCCTCTGAATAACTTTATATATCCAGGTTCACGGCCCAGCCACTGGGGCCCATCAAAAAGAGCTGGGATAAATATGATTTGTATATAATCCTAGGGGTCATGTCCTCAAAACACACCCCTAGGATTAGAGTTAACTGGACATATGGCGTGGCTGTGCTTTCTTTAGCTTGGATACCCAGAACAATACCGAAGCTGTAAACAAACATCTAGATCAGCGTCTACATCTGATGAATTTAAATAACCCTGTTTGGTTTGCCCTATGTTAGAACCATTATACCTTATTTCAATCAGTTTGTGTAACTGAACAGGATAGACTGACTCATCTTGGGCTCTAGGATCAAATAGAGATGTGACATACTGAAAACAGCATATCATGAAGTAGATGAATTCACATTGAGTGGTTTAGTTAGTGCTGCAGTATATGCTGTTTTTTCTCTGTTATACTGTGGTTGTGTAGAGTTGAGTATCAAAAGCATATGTTTGAAGTGAAAGCCAACATAACTTATCATGACGTGTCTTAGTGTGGATATGTGAGTTCAAAAGTGCTGTGCTTTATAGCTGGTATATAGTGATCTAATCAGCCAGCTCACCCGTGATACAAGTCAGTATTCAACGTCCATCCATGTCTGAGGACGTCGGGAGATGACGTGGAAACTGACCCCTAGGGGCAACAGTGAGCTCTCTTAGCTTCAAGTAGGTTTCGGCTTTGTGGATGGGGATGGCGGATTGGCGTAAACATCTGCCTCTGATTCCAAAGGTTGCATGTTTGAATCCAGCGATAGAAAGTTGTTTCTGATAACAAAATGTAAGCCTATCCCAAACCTTAACCCTTACCTTAACCATTCTGAGTTAATGCCTAACCTTAACCTAACCTGAACAATTCCGAGTTATTGCCTAAACTTAACCTTAAACACTTTGAAATGTGATGTTTCGAACAACTTCGAAATGTTACGTTTGAGAAACATGGATGAACGTCTAATTCTGACGTGAGACTGTGAGATCTTGTAGGATCTAATAGGATGAAGCAGCTGCTGTGCATTGTGTTGCATCTATACTGTAGTGCTACCCCAACACTTTATGCTCTGTTTTCTACGTTGAGTATGTCTTTGGCATTTTGGGGCTACAGAGGAACAGCTGTCCTCTGTGCGACCTGCTCCCAGCTCTCCTCCCTCCTCACCTCCTCGATCTGCAGGGACATGCTGAGAAGTCCACTCGGCCTGAATCAATGTCCTGAAACCTCACCTGAAAATCAATGAGCTCTTGCCAAGCGCTCCTGTCCCCTACAAAGTGCGCCAGGGTCACTGGCCTGACGTGGTGGTACATGGTGACTGTGAGACAATGACATCCAAGTCACCACTACATGATAGACCAAACAGTGACTTTCCAATCACCCTCAGATTCGTAATGGAAGTACTTCAACAGATATGTTGTTGTTGTGCACAAATCACCAAGCCTTTGCTCATGTTAGAGTACCTTTAACTTGTAATGAGGATTTAAATGAAGAAGCTTGGACTGTGTGACACCACTATATGACCTTGCACCTTTACTCCACGTTTAATGGTTGAATCACTGAAGGTTGTCATACATTGTCATCATGTGAAAATGTGGAGATTGTGGAGGTGGTATGTGAAACAACAAAAGGTAGGGATGTGATGACAGAGTGTTACAAGATGCAAGGTACAGAATAGATCCTGACCAAAACCATCACCAGGCAAGTAGGTGTGGGGGTGTTGTAGCTGACATGAGGTATCACATCCTAGCACTTTGAGACTCATGGGAATACTGTTCCACCTGGGAAAAGGAACGTTGTGGTAACAGCGATTACAGATAGTGGAATCATTGTCTGTTGGAGCTGAAATACTTTCACACTTGCCATTCAGAGTGTCAGTGTTGCCATGGCAGTGCCGTTACTAGGAATAAGAAACATAGGGGGCTGCTAGGGACCACCTAACCCACCTTTTTTTTTAGGAAATCCAGTCGGGGTCTCAACTTCCTGTTGGTTTGAATAGTAGAATACACAATATGCAAATCCAACCAAATCTCGTTTAGGCCAAAATGCTAGAAACGGCCCTGTGTCATGGGTACCAGATGTTATGCCGAGAGTCCCTCCAGGTCAAGCTCCAATGACATCATCCTTGTTCAATGTTTTCAAGTTAACAGAACCATTCCTATGCCAGTTAATGAAACCTTGGTCCATCAAGGGAGTTCAAAAGTGTCTGTCACACTATAGGGTTCTTACAGGAAGGGAATGGTAGTGAAGAACATACCAGGGTAGAGAGGAGAAATGAGGGGGCCTCAAGTATTTGATTCAGTGTAATGTCTTGCTGAGATTCTCAAAAGATGAAGTGTTCTGTCAGCAATTATTGTTCTTAAGTGCCCTATACCATTCATTACTCCACGAGCCACTCTAAGAAACAGTTACCATTGGGGAATTACACAGGACACTGCCTGGAAGCCACCTCAGAGTCAGGCCTCATGGAAGATAAAGAGGATCAGGGAATAGCCTGCACTTATGGAAACTATAACTGTCATTGCCATGTCAAAACATAGATTTAGCTATTTATTTCCCCTCCCTCTGGAGAGAATTATTCATGGCTGTGTGTATAGCTACAAAGGTGCACACAAAGAGAGTGGAAAAGAGGGAGGGAGGGAGAAAGAGAGAGGGGGGTGCAGAGAGAGAGAGAGAGAGAGAGAGAGAGAGAGAAGGAGAAAGAGAGGGAGAGGAAGAGAGAACAATGTTGAATCTCTATTTTGAACACCCACAAGTCAGCCCAAAAGTGCACCAACCCGTGTGGAATAGCTGATTATAGCATTTGGTTAAGTGAGGGCCAGGCAGCAGACAGTCTGGCTGAGGGACTTTAACAATGACAATCCTTAAGTGTCCCTCTCATCCTTGTGGAAATTCAATTTCTCTGTACTTGTAAACAAAGAAGATTGAGTTCCAATCCTTGTTCTCTCTTCTTTCGCTCTGATCTGACAGTGTATGTCCCCCACATCTGCTAGAGTCTAAGACCCCTTATACCAAGGTTTATGAGAGTGTATGAAATGCATGACAACGTTTGTAGCGTTGGAGCAAATACCTGCAGGAGCTAACATTGTTTACGATGTAATTGTATTGCAAGCCACCTATTTCCACACAATTTACTTAGACTCAAGTTAAATAATTGTCTCCATCTTACAACATAGATCAAGCTGCAATGTAATGTGAGTTTAACAGTATTTCTTCGCTGTTTTGCGTGAGCAAAGTGGAGCCTTTTCTATATCACAAAATCTGTGTTGGCAATGGGAATGTCCCCCTGTGTATTGGGTGGTCTGTGCTGTCATATCTCAGTGTTAACTGCACAGATTGTGCAAAGCCTGTTTTGTGACATGGCCAGTTGGCCTTGTAGTTTAACAAGAAGCCATTGGATAGGCTACATGACTAGTGATTAATCAGCATGTGAGGTGGTGTGGACTGCCAAATAGGCCAATGGCGATTCAAACAGCTTCCAACCAACTGGATACCCTCGTCAACCACCCACAATGCAATACTCTACTGTTACCTATAAGGATGTCACAGAGAGTGTATTTGTTTCAATAGTGTGGATTTGTTCAAGGTTTTCAGAAAGAGCTTGCTATTTGCTTTATCAGTGATTGCTAGCTTCGAGCACAGGGATTGTGCTGCAGATGTGCCAGGAACGTCATGTGATTCACAGTGTTCTTATAGATGTATTCCAGACAGCCTATTTACTATTTAAAGTCATGTCTCAGTGTTCTCAAAGAACTAGCTTTGTTTGCCATGAGTGATGATAGAGTCTGTGGATGAATCATATCCTGCTTACAGCTTCAGGAAGTCTGATTGATAGTTCTAGACTATACGTTCCCATGCAATAACTTCAATTCAACATAATTAAATTGCATCAATTAATGTTTCGTTCTAAAATATCCTGATATAGCAACTCTGCTCTCAGCACTTACCCCAATGGATTGTACTCAGCAACAAAATGTGAAGCAACACAACTCCCTTGACATAATGTCATTTTGTGCACCAGACTGGATAGAAAAACATAAGTGGCCAAAACAAGATAATAGATAGTTATAATTCCCCTTCACATATTGCCAAAATAGGATTGAATCAAACAATTAAATGAATCACTTAAGTATCGGCTAGCAATAGCATTAAAACGGGCAAGCTATTCACTTCTTAGTCTACTTGTATACAATACATTTGCTAGATGTTTTCAATACACACAGCGCATTTGCGGTCTGAATATTTACACCCACAGTGTTAAATGGAACACTTTCTTAGAAATTATATGTGACCATCTCAAATAGTAAATTAACACTTTATTAGAGCTGATCCTGTTAGGGAATTAACACCTGTGGGGTTACAGTAACTTGTTTTGGGGTGTTGTTTTAACGTTGAGGGGTTTAAAGCCTTATTTGCATATTTATTTGCCAGAGTGCCTTTCGAGTGAATTTTAGAGGTACCAGTACCACCCATGACTGTGTTTTCTAGTGACAGAGACATGATTGTTGCATTTCATGGCTTTTTGTCCTGTAGCCTTCACCAAGTGAGTGAATATTTTATCATAAAAATAAAATTATTAATGACAGTGCATTACTATTTGTTTTACAATACCATACTTGGACAGCCTAGTTTTACCATAACACAGTGGTCTGAAACTCCTGGTTTGCAGGCCACATCGACAAGTCACATTATGCTGGCTTGCAAAGTGATGTATGATTCCTATTGGAATCCAGCCAGAGTTAGGATATCCAACAATTTGAATTTTTTATCACCCGCAAATGCAGTTAGAATGACTGCCAAGGTAGGGAAGATTGATAAATCTCAATTTCAATCCCACTGGTTTTAACCCCACTAGAATCAACACTCAGATATAACACCTACAGCACTTTTTACCTCAAGACCGAGATTTTAACAGCCGCAAATTTGCTGTGTATTCTTTGAGTTCCTTCTCTGACATTGGAAGACTATTTCTGCCAAACTACATGTTCCTTTAGAGATCATGAAAGGGGAGTTCTAAGGGGAGTTCCCACCAACATTTCCACTTGTGAATCCCTCTACCAGGTAAAGTGAGGGTGTCCTGTTGGCAGCTTGGTCTGAGCTGCTCCTATCTCTTCCTTTCTTTCTCTTAACTGCCTGCTGAGGAGAAAAAATCAATTTGGCTGGACAGTGAGAGGTCTGCAAAAAGGCAAAGGAAGGTGTTAGAGTAGACAGAGCCTCGCCCTGACTGGCCTCCCTCTCCTTTTGATCCGTCCCTCTCCATGAAGCCTGTCCTATAAAGCTGGGGCTTCTGTGTGAACTACAATGCTCCGCTCCGCACAGGCTGAACATGGCTGGACTGGCAGGGCCAGCCTGGTCTCATAGACTAGAAGTAACACAGTAAATGTAAATCCGGGACACTCAAATTAGTATGATACAGTGCATTCGGAAAGTATTCAGAACCCTTGACTTTTTGTTACGTTACAGCCTTATTCTAAAATGGATTAAATACTTTTTTTTTCCTCATCAATCTACACACAATACCCCATAATGACAAAGTTAAAACAGGTTTTTAGAAATGTTTCCAAATGTATTAAAAATAAAAAACTGAAATAGCTTAATTAAATATGTATTCAGACCCTTTGCAATGAGACGCGAAATTGAGCTCAGGGCATCCTGTTTCCATTAATCATCCTTGAGATGTTTCTACAACTTGATTGGAGTCCACCTGTGCTAAATTCAATTGATTGGACATGATTTGGAAAGGCACAGACCTGTCTATTTAAGGGAGCTGGGAGAACCTTCCAGAAGGACAACCATCTCTGCAGCACTCCACCAATCAGGCCTTTATGGTAGAGTGACCAGATGGAAGCCACTCCTCAGTAAAAGGCACATGACAGCCCGCTTGGAGTTTGCCAAAAGGCACCTAAAGGACTTTCAGACCATGAGAAACAAGATTCTCAGGACCTCAGACTGGGGCGAAGGTACACCTTCCAACAGGACAACGATCCTAAGCACACAGCCAAGACAACGCAGGAGTTGCTTCGGGACAAGTCTCTGTATGTCCTTGAGTGGCCCAGCCAGAGCCCAGACTTGAACCCGATCGAACATCTCTGGAGAGACCTGAAAATAGCTGTGCAACCTGACAGGGCTTGAGAGGATCTGCAGAGAAGAATGGGAGAAACTCCCCAAATACAGGTGTGCCAAGCTAGTAGCGTCATACCCAAGAAGACTCAAGGCTGTAATCGCTGCCAAAGGTACTTCAACAAAGTACAGAGTAAAGGGTCTGCATACATTTGCACACACTTTGAAAAACCTGTTTTTGCTTTGTCATTATGGGGTATTGTGTGTAGATTGGTGAAAAAACAACAACATTTAATCAACTTTAGAATAAGGCTGTAATGTAACAAAATGTGGAAAAAGTCAAGGGGTCTGAATACTTTCCGAATGCACTGTATGTTACGTTTGGTATGGTTACATAAGACAGATAGTTACTTAGGGCAAAAACAAAAGTAGGATGTTTGGTCGAGGTGGATGGGTGGGCGTATAACGCCATTGTCTAGCAATTCAAAGGTTGCAAGTTCGAATCTCATCACGGAGAACCTTAGCATTTTTGCTAATTTGCTACTTTGCAACTACTTAGCATGTTAACTAACCCTTCCCCTAACCCTAACCTTAACCCTTGTAGCTAATCCTTCCCCTAACCCTCTTACTTAACCCTTTTAGCTAACCCTTCCCCTAACCCTAACCTTAACCCTTTCACCTAGCTCCTAAATTTAACCCTAACCCTAACTCCTAGCCTAGCTAACATTAGCCTGCTAGCTAACGCTAGCCACCTAGCCACCTAGCTAGAATTCGTAACTTATCATACTTTTTGCAAATTCGTAACATATTGTACGTTTAGCTAATTCGTAACATATTGTACATTTTGCGAGTTCATAACATATAATACGAATTCTAATTCATAGCATATCATACGAAATGGGTCACGGACATCTTCAAATTAATACATACCATACCAAACGTAACATATCATACTGAATGGAGAGTCCTCGGATTTACGTACAGAATAATACGAAATGCTCTGAGACCAGGTTGCAGCGCTGGTCTTTTTATCAGCCAGAGAACAGACAAAGACTTTGTGTAGATATCTTTAGACATGTACTCTCAGTTTCGGAGGCAACCACTGCTAGAACATTAAGCAATTAAAGGTGCATTTCATACCATATCTTAATGCTAATTGCTTTTAAATATTAATAGAATTCAAAGCGTAAAAAGCATTAACACGATCAGGCTCTCTTTTGCACCATTCCAAACATCATTAGGAGGTAGATATGGCATAGTATCTCTAACAGTGTGGAATTGGAATAATTGAGATGTCATAGAAGTAATTGCAATGTTATTACACAATGACATGAGAGCTGTTTGAAGGTCTGTAATCTCCATCCACTGTGGTTTTTCCATCTTGAAACCAAAACAGTCTGCACTTCGTATGTGTATGCCGGATATCTAGTATTTGGGCAGAAAAAAACGGATGTTTTCTATATCAAAACTAGAAACCTATTACCTCAAACTCCCATTACTATTTCATTAACTTAACAGAATGGACACAGGATGGTTTTGAAGGTCAGACAAATCACTTAGACCCTAAACTGATAGATCAGAACAGCTGTGTAAGACATAACAGTGCCATTCTTAATGTGCAGTCCTTCGACTGTTTTAGTCCCCCATCAGTATACTGTAACCGTCATCATCATCATCATCTGATAGTTGTGGATGGAAATCTGATGGCAGTGTCATCTCCAGGGATCAATGTTCCTTTTACAGCATGGAGTCATTGAACAGGGTCAATCCATGACCGCTATGTCTCGATCAACATTTACCAAATGTCTCTGGATGCCATTATTTTAGGAATATCCTTTCCAACGTATTAATTTAGGTGAGCATTAAAGAGATGATTTGTAGAGGGATGATTTGCAGGCAATTTTGCTGCCAACACCCTCAGGATTCACTTCACCGTAGAAAATGGGTTCTCGTCAAATTGCAGTGTGATATTTACTGGGGCTTGTTAAAAAAGGTGAGTGCTCTCTCTTCATGGTCTGGGAAGTAATGAGGAGCTTGTCCTTCGGTCGAACGAGAAGGAGGAAATCCTCTCGTGCCATATCACAACGCTGCTCCCTGGCTCCTCTCCACAATTCAGAAGATTGACGTTCATTGCCACCAGCACTGTAGAGAGGCTGAGTTAATCATATTTAGATAAGGGTTTCAATCAGCGAAAATATTTATTTTTATGGGTATTCTCTCTACCCATAGCCATACAGTGGTGAATGTTCCACGGCTTTTACTATTTTTTCATTTATTCGGAATTATTCAGAATCATGTATTCTGACTTTTATCTTATCTCTCAATTATTGATCACTGATGGATCATATAGCGGAATTACTTTAACGTAGATCCAGAACATCAGTAACATCATGTCACCCTAAATCACTCAGCTTATCTTTTCCTCAACCAATTTGAATTCATCAAAGCCTTTGTTCTTTCTTTTGCAGAACTTCATTTAGTGAGCAATGAGTCAATCATTTTGGAGGCCATCCATCAGAATAACTGTATTGGGGTTCACTTCATCCTGGTACTCCTGTAGATCATCACAGCCTTCATTAGAGGGCCATGCTGCAGACACAGGAATCTGGGGATCTGGAATGAGTTCTTAGGATAATAAGAGCCTTTTAATGGCCTCTGAAATGGTCCTGTAATGTGTTTGACCATGGATCGACCTTGGAGAACAGCTTCCTTGACAGTCGAAGAGGTGTTTTTGCCGCACTCATGTGCACATCTTAAAGATATGTGTCCGTGCAAACAACATTGACACGGAGGGTGAGGTGGTCTCTCTATGTGTGTTGTGTTTAAGTGTCTATGTGAGCTTGTGTGCATTAGCTTTTTTCCACAACCATGCCATTTTCATCTGCACAAAACTGCTCATGTGGCCAGTTTTTCAGTGGCATCTGGTAATAGCAAATGTGTAGTGCCAAAGCTTAATTTGACAGCCTCACCATGAATTATGTATGGCTTCCATGGTGCGCTCTGTGGAGCAACATAGAGTAATTGCCATGACCTCCCACTGTCCCCCAACCTTGTCCCGCCTGCCCAGCTGATTGGTGGGGAGGGGATGGAGGTGGGAGTGACAGAGATGCTGCTTTCATGGATCCCCTCGCCCGTAGAGAACACCAAACACAACCAGCGTGGTCGATCTCTATCTGGGTGAGATAAAAAAAGACTCGATGTCGGTTTGTTATTTCTGTAATGGGTGAAATATAATGTGGACCAATGTAGTCAACACTGACACAGCATCAAAGTTAGTTTAAGGTTTTTGATATTCTCCTCAAAAAATCTCTACACAGTTACCATTGGTCCCTCCTGTGTGAAACGTGGTCCAAAGCAGCAGCATGGCAGTGTGAGGGTTCTAAACTCAATGATAACTCATGGAAACAGAAAATAGCTTCTTGTTGCTTATACCACAGAACATTCTCCATCAGTCTCACATGTGTAGACATGTTACAGCAAGATACTCTGCACCAACAAGATTGAAACACTGGACGAATTGGATGACTCGCTCCGTAGTGTTTTGCTGAGCTTTGGGATCATGGCTAAAGTCCACCTGGCAGCGTTTAACACGTCTGTAACCCTTCACGGGAGCTATTGTTGAGCTCAGAGAGGTGAGGACCACTGCCGAAGGACTGATAGGATGAACGGAGGAGCTTTAATGGAGGCCTAATCCGGGCTCTGCCATGCCCAGCGTGGGGTCCGCAGGCTCCGTGTTAGCTGGGATCCCTCCCCGTCCACCATTTCATTTCCTTGGCCTCATCTAGGCCCAGGATAATAGAGCACTGTTGGACGCCTGCCACTCAACTAGGGGCCTTGGCTCTAACTTCCTGCATGAAATGGTTTCCCCGATCACTCAAAACAGTGATACACTCTTGTCCCATAGGTAATTGACTCTCTGTTTCTCTCAGACTTTTTGTCTCTCACTGTCAGTTTTCCTGTTTTTCAATTCTCTGTGGTTCATTTTGAAAGCCTGTCACTCTTACTTTCCACCTCCGCTTGATACATGTTTTTGGGTAGAAAGTTTTCATTTTAAGCTGCCAATTACACTTTGTCTGCTAACCTACCATGGAAATTATACCAACACTTCATAGCATAAATTGTTCTGAAAGTTTTGGGGTTGTGGAAAGGTTGTAGAACAATTGGTCTGTTGTAATTGGGACTTACTTTGTGCAGGTAGGTTATTGTCTACTGCATTGTTTGTAATGGCTTTCTAGGGCATCTAGAGTGATCTTTTTCTGTGGAGATCATTGTTTTGCAGTTATAACAGCATCTCTCCTACATCACTGTTACACCATACACAACATCACACTTGGCTCTAATTGATTCCCTTCTGGCACACCCAGGTAGTTCTCACTCATATCACGAGTGTGTGTGTGTTCTCCCAGAGGCCTGGCACAGATACCCACTTCCCTGTACTTGGCACCTACTGTTGAGCAAGAGTTTACATCTGTAAGCTTGTCCAAAAGTCTGTCCTGGGAAGCTGAGGTCATAAGAGCTGTGCTCTATTTGTCCAAACATCACTTCCACAGACCAAGGCCCAGGGCTTTGGTGTCCACATTACCCCTCGTCTCTTTTCATTGAAGACACTTCAGTAAAGTAGACTGAAAATCAGGCTGTGATTTGTCGTGCCAGAATACACTTGTCATCTGTCCACTGTTTGTGTTCATTGATGCTCATTAAAATATGACAAGTTAGTCCAAGTCAGCTTGTGATTTAGGCAAAAACCCTGCAGAGGCTCGGAATTTCCTAGAAAAATCCTCAGCCTGCATGTCCTCGTTTCCTCAAAGGTCCAGAAATACAAATATTCTCTACAGCTGGCCATAATGATTGACATGTAAAAATGTTTTTATGACATGCTGGATTAATTGTCATTGCGAGAGTTTGGGACTATAAGGTTCTATCTGCAAAAAGATGGTTCTGAGATAATTGGCTTTAAAGTTCCAAACCCTCATTAGTTTGAATGTTGTCAGCAATTTTTTTGAACTTAACAACATGACTTCGGGAATTTATAGTACTTACTAGGTAGAGAACATTGAATAAAACAAGGCTATGTCAATAACTAAATAAAATAAAATAATGCAGATAGAACCCAGGCTCTCGATTAGACAATGTCATGGCTTTCAATGTTGATTGCTTCGGGATGATGGGAATTTAACTGTATTAGGTAGTTATCCATCCATGCCTCATATTGTTAGTAATATAAATAATTGTAGATCTTCTCTCAGTTCAGGGCATGTAGCATTCACTAAAAGCAATTACATGCAATTGCAACATCGCTATGTTTCAATTCGGCAAAATGAAACAAAATCACATCTAATTAAACATTAGGCAGCAGCCTCATATTTAATGACTTCTGAAGAGCTTAAGATTTCACATAACGGTGGGCCATTCTTCTGCCATCTGGAGCTGTATAATGCTGGAAAACACTGAGTACATAAAAAAAAAGTCCTCAGGACCAGGAAAACTGCAAGAAAATAATTTGAGAAGTATGGAACAAATGCTGCTCCTTCAGTATACTTTAGCCTGAGTTATTGGCAGCCTTTAAAGATGCATCTGTCGCTGATGTTCTTTATCTCTTTCTTCCAACAGCTGAGATGTGCTGAGGGAAGGGTTTAAACATAAAATTGCTTCAGGAGCTGTTCTCACGTTTTCCTCAGCCATTCATTACTTAGGCATACTTCTTTGAAGTTGAAAAGGTTGTTTAACTGCACTATTTCATGTGAGGAACCAATGTTTTAATGTTGCCAGGGATCTCTCATTCTTTCTCTATGTCTCTCTGTGTCTTCCTCCCGCTCCCGCTCTCCTGCAGTCACATGTGCCTGAAACCGTGCTCCACTGGGCCGTGGCGATAAAGAAAAGGTCTGGGCGGCTGCTGGCGGACCTCTATGAACCCTGGGTAATAAAGGCCACCCCTGCTCTGCAGGAACAGCTGGGCTCTGCTAGATTACAGCAGGTGTTGACTGCAGTAGGGTTCTGCTGCTTTGCTGTAGACAGATGTTGTGCATTTCAAGCTATATGAAGCCATACAGATTATGCTAGAAGAGATGAAAAGAGAGGAAGATAACTTTAACCTTCATCAAATGTCTCAAAATCTCTGGGCAGTGGCAGTTTGATTATATTCAAAGTGTGAAATAACCTTCCAACTAAGGTTAGATTATACATGGAACAGGGAAGAGGAGAAGGTCGGCTAAAATGTGAATAAGTACTGATGCAAGTTGCGGGGAGAATTGTATTTCTCATTCATATGCTGTACAGTAGGCAAAGGTCACTGGCATGCAACTGTAATTCATTTTTAAATGCCAGAACTGCTATGTCCTAAATGTTTCCCTCATCCTTTTTCCAAAGTATGTGAACCTCTGTGTTCTTTCTCCTTGTTATTATGTCAGGTTCTCACGTCACAACTCATGTTCCACTTGAAGAAGTTGAGGTGGGAAAGGTGAGAGGAGGATGTGTTGCAGCACTGTTTTTTTCTCCACTGCTGGAGGATCGCTCACAGCATCCATTAGTCACGTCAAAAAAGAGGGGAAAAAGTGAGAGAGCACTCACAAGTAGTAAATCTCTCAAATGTCAAACCTGTAATTTGAGAGACGGAAATGATTCGGTGGTACCCACTCTCAGAAATCTTCACCTCATCAAATTGCATCTGGGTTTCCTTAGCTCCCAACAGAAATTGGTTTCTGCCTACAGAATGATAGTGTCACTGGTGGGGATCATCGTTATTGTTCTCATGATCAAGATGAAATTGCAGGGTTGTGGAGGCACTGTCTTGGTTGACACAAACGTACATTACATGATGGGCTGCTTGTTCCAGGAGAGAGTGTGTGTTTGAGTACATGTCGCTGAATGGTGTGGTACGTAAACTTCATTAATGATGAATGATGGGAGATATTTAGTTTCCTGTGTAACAGATGGTGCTGGTTTCAGATTAACTGTTATTATATAGACTTAGTTGAACATTAGGGATTGTGGTATATCCTTTTCTCACTGCAGAGCTCTAGAAAAACCCTGGCTGCTGTCTGACTGTGTAGAGTTAGTAACTCAGTTACAATGTGGGTAGAGTTAAAGTGACTATGCATAAATAATTAACAGAGTAGCAGCAGCGTAAAAAGGATGGGGTGGGGTCCGGGTAGCCATGATTAGCTGTTCAGGAGTCTTATGGCTTGGGGGTAGAAGCTGTTGAGAAGTCTTTTGGACCTAGACTTGGCACTCCGGTACCGCTTGCCGTGCGGTAGCAGGGAGAACAGTCTATGACTAGGGTGGCTGGAGTCTTTGACAATTTTGAGGGCCTTCCTCTGACACCGCCTGGTATAGAGGTCCTGGATGGCAGGAAGCTTGGCCCCAGTTATGTACTGGGCCGTACGCACTACCCTCTGTAGTGCCTTGCGGTCGGAGGCCAAGCAGTTGCCATACCAGGCGGTGATGCAACCAGTCAGGATGCTCTCGATGGTGCAGCTGTAGAATTTTTTGAGGATCTGAGGACCCATGCCAAATCTTTTCAGTCTCCTGAGGGGGAATAGGCTTTGTCGTGCCCTCTTCACGACTGTCTTGGTGTGTTTGGACCATGATAGTTCGTTGGTGATGTGGACACCAAGGAACTTGAAGCTCTCAACCTGTTCCACTACAGCCCCGTCGATGAGAATGGGGGCGTGCTCAGTCCTCTTTTTTTTCCTGTAGTCCACAATCATCTCCTTTGTCTTGGTCACGTTGAGGGAGAGGTTGTTGTCCTGGCACCACACGGCCAGGTCTCTGACCTCCTCCCTATAGGCTGTCTCATCGTTGTCGGTGATCAGGCCTACCACTGTTGTGTCGTCGGCAAACTTAATGATGGTGTTGGAGTCGTGCCTGGCCATGCAGTCATGGGTGAACAGAGAGTACAGGAGGGGACTGAGCACGCACCCCTGAGGGGCCCCCGTGTTGAGGATCAGTGTGGCAGATGTGTTGTTACCTACCCTTACCACCTGGGGGCGGCCCGTCAGGAAGTCCAGGATCCAGTTGCAGAGGGAGGTGTTTAGTCCCAGGATCCTTAGCTTAGTGATGAGCTTAGAGGGCACTATGGTGTTGAATGCTGAGCTGTAGTCAATGAATAGCATTCTCACGTAGGTGTTCCTCTTGTCCAGGTGGGAAAGGGCAGTGTGGAGTGCAATAGAGATTGCATCATCTGTGGATCTGTTGGGACGGTATGCAAATTGGAGTGGGTCTAGGGTTTCTGGGATAATGCTGTTGATGTGAGCCATGACCAGCCTTTCAAAGCACTTCATGGCTACAGACATCAGTGCTACGGGTCGGTAGTCATTTAGGCAGGTTATCTTAGAGTCCTTGGGCACGGGGACTATGGTGGTCTGCTTGAAACATGTTGGTATTACAGACTCAGTCAGGGACATGTTGAAAATGTCAGTGAAGACACTTGCCAGTTGGTCAGCACATGCTCGGAGTACACGTCCTGGTAATCCGTCTGGCCCTGCGGCCTTGTGAATGTTGACCTGCTTAAAAGTCTTACTCACATCGGCTACGGAGAGCGTGATCACATAGTCATCCGGAACAGCTGGTGCTCTCATGCATGCTTCAGTGTTGCTTGCCTCGAAGCGAGCATAGAAGTGGTTTAGCTCGTCTGGTAGGCTTGTGTCACTGGGCAGCTCGCGGCTGTGCTTCCCTTTGTAGTCTGTAATAGTTTTCAAGCCCTGCCACATCCGACGAGCGTCAGAGCCAGTGTAGTATGATTCAATCTTAGCCCTGTATTGACTCTTTGCCTGTTTGATGGTTCGTCGGAGGGCATAACGGGATTTCTTATAAGCGTCCGGGTTAGAGTCCCGTTCCTTGAAAGCGGCAGCTCTACCCTTTAGCTCAGTGCGGATGTTTCCTGTAATCCATGGCTTCTGGTTGGGGTATGTACGTACGGTCACTGTGGGGACGACATCATCGATGCACTTATTGATGAAGCCAGTGACTGATGTGGTGTACTCCTCAATGCTGTCTGAAGAATCCCGGAACATGTTCCAGTCTGTGCTAGCAAAACAGTCCTGTAGCTTAGCATCTGCGTCATCTGACCACTTTTTTATTAACCGAGTCACTGGTGCTTCCTGCTTTAGTTTTTGCTTATAAGCAGGAATCAGGAGGATAGAGTTATGGTCAGATTTGCCAAATGGAGGGCGAGGGAGAGCTTTGTATGCGTCTCTGTGTGTGGAGTAAAGGTGGTCTAGAGTTTTTTTTTCCTCTGGTTGCACATTTAACATGCTGGTAGAAATGAGGTAGAACGGATTTAAGTTTCCCTGCATTAAAGTCCCCGGCCACTAGGAGCGCTGCATCTGGATGAGCGTTTTCCTGTTGATTTATGGCCTTGTACAACTCATTCAGTGCAATCTTAATGCCAGCATTGGTTTGTGGTGGTAAATAGACAGCTATGAAAAATATAGATGAAAACTCTCTTGGTAAATAGTGTGGTCTACAGCTTATCATAAGATACTCTACCTCAGGCGAGCAAAACCTCGAGACTTCCTTAGTATTTGATTTTGTGCACCAGCTGTTGTTTACAAATATACACAGACCGCCACCCCTTGTCTTACCGGAGCCGTTCTATCCTGCCGATGTAGCGTATAGCCCACTAGCTGTATGTTATCATTGTCGTCGTTCAGCCACGACTCGGTGAAACATAGGATATTACAGTTTTTAATGTCCCGTTGGTAGGATAACCGTAATCTTAGGTCATCCAATTTGTTATCCAATGATTGAAGATTGGCTAATAGGATTGATGGAAGAGGCAGTTTACTCGCTCGCCGTCGGATCCTTACAAGGCACCCCGATCTACGTCCACGATATCTCCGTCTCTTCCTCACGCGAATGACGGGGATTTGGGCCTTGTCGGGTGTCTGTATGATATCCTTCGCGGCCGCCTCGTTGAAGAAAAAATCTTCGTCCAATACGAGGTGAGTAATCGCTGTCCTGATATCCAGAAGCTCTTTTTGGTTATAAGAGACGATGGCAGAAACATTATGTACAAAATAAATTACAAATAACGCGGAAAAACACACATAATAGTACAAATGGTTAGAGGGCTGTAAAACGGCAGCCATCTTCTCCGGCGCTGTTTTAGATAGTGGTTTAGATAGCTGTTTTAGATATTACTTCAACTATCTCAACTAGCCGGTGCCCCCGCACATTGACTCTGCACCGGTACCCCCCTGTATATATAGCCTCCCTACTGTTATTTTATTTTACTTCTGCTCTTTTTTTCTCAACACTTTTTTTGTTGTTGTTTTATTTTTACTTTTTTTGTTAAAAATAAATGCACTGTTGGTTAAGGGCTGTAAGTAAGCATTTCACTGTAATGTCTGCACCTGTTGTATTCGGCGCATGTGACCAATAAAATTTGATTTGTGGTCCTCTGTAGCTCAGCTGGTAGAGCACGGCGCTTGTAACGCCAAGGTAGTGGGTTCGATCCCCGGGACCACCCATACACAAAAAAAAAAATGTATGCACGCATGACTGTAAGTCGCTTTGGATAAAAGCGTCTGCTAAATGGCATATTATTATTATATTATTATTTGATTTGATTTGATTTGACAATGGCAACAATTATGTAATTGAACCCATGAACAGATCTATGAAGATATAGTTAGGTTTATTTGCAGCTGAAAGCTGAATTACAGTAAAATTAAAATAAGTAGATTTAGATAGGGGGGAAATGTAGAGTTTATTTTTCTTTGTACTTTTTTGGTTATTTGGGGGTAGATCAGCTTAATATTGCAGATAGATTGTAACTTCCATCAATGTAATTGTCTGCATCACTTCCAATCCCCCATATATATATACATATATACATTCATACATACACACATACATACATATACATATATATATACATACACATACACATACATACACATATACACACATACATACATACATACATACATACATACATACATACATACATACATACATACATACATACATACATACATACATACACATACATATCCTTTAAAAATATATATATATTCCCCTTTATTACTTTCCAACCCCGCCACCCTTTCCCCACTTGGAGTAAACTAGTGAACAACAACGCCTAGGCCTCTACTTCCTGCCCATACCCACTATCTACATTTTATGGACACAGTCAATTTTACAGTAATTACATTTTGTTTGTTCTTTCTCCTGAACTTCTTCTACTCTCAACCTCTCCGATCATTTTCATGATGTAAATCCGGTTTGCTTCTATATGCCATATCTTTCTAACTGTGCTCCTTCACAAAAGCTCCCAACCTACAACCCATACACTTATTATGGACACAGCGTGCCTACATTATTAGTTATCTTGTTATTGTTTGTTGTTAGTTGTTATTAGTCCCATCCTTCAATTCCATTCAACACCTCCCATCTATCTTTTAACACCATCCATATAGGATTTCTATTTGCCATATATATTTCAACTGTACTGTGATGTCTTACAAAAGTTCTGAACCTTTCTATTCTCATTGTTTCTACAGATTGTGAATTGAAAATAAACATTTTTGCTAATAGTATTATTATGTTATTGATCGATTGACTATGACTTTTCAGATCATCCAGTAGTGCTACCTGCAGGGTTAGCTCCAGGTAAATATTGCAATCCTTTAGCCATTCCTGTGTCCAAAAACAAGCTACAAATGGACAGTACCAAAACAAATGATCTAATGATTCTGTCTCTTCGCAGCAAAATCTGCAGAGCTGGGAAGATTGTATCCCCCATATAAATAACATTCTATTGGTAGCAAGAATTTTATATAATAATTTAAATTGAAAGATTCAAAGTTTTGAATCCGGTGTCGTTTTGCGTATCAGTTCATAAACACTATGCCATGGGATCGGTACGTCAAAAATCTCTTCCCAACTATTTTGCAATCTATATGGGACGGATGTCAATCCTTTGGTCCTTAAATGAAACTGATATACCTTTTTATTTATCACAGTTTTCCTTAACCAATTATGTTCTTTAATGCAAGGCCGACAGACAAGTTCCTTACTTTCTCCTCCTGATTAAAGAGTTGATTGAAGCAGTTTGGGACTGGAGTGAAGGGTGCCTCATTGATCGCTAGGCAGAGGCATATCTCCTGCCTTATTAAAATGTATCATTTATTTGAACCCTGTTGAGTTTGCCTACACTTTACACTGCCTACTCAACTCAGATCTAAAATAACCTGTCACTTTCCCATCCTGTGACAGTGCAATCTTTTATATCCTACTCAGCACTGTATCTACTTGATATTCACCGCCTTCTATGATGTGCTGTGTGGTACTGTACCTTGCATGGATCACGCTGCCTTAAATGTGTTTACTTTTGAGTTACTAATGAGATAATCATTACTTAATTTGCATGTATCATTTGGCTGTTGCTGTGACTGAGGTCTTGTAGTGCTAATGTGAACTGTTTGTTGGTACCCATGGCTAAGGAAGAGCAGTAGGAACACTATTCTGGGTCTTCCCAATCATTAAACAGTTGAAACTGTGCTATGATTAGCTTCTGCACAAAGTTTATTTCCAGCGGCAATGTTGATTTCCCAAATCCACATTTAGTGGAAATGGCAATATTAAGCGGCTGAAAGTGAACTCATTTAGCTCAGTAATGAGAAGCAATGTACTGCCACCCGATCAAACGTCCTTTCCGTCCACATCCACACCGCTAAGCAGCAATCACACCTCATTAAAGGCCTATTTTCCACTGAAACATTAGTGTAAATGTTTCCATTTACTTTTGAATGAGCCTTGGTATGGTCTGCATCATCCCAACCCAAGGTTAATGGATTAATCCCAATCGCTGTGTGTTCCATGCAAGTCTCAGAGCCTAATAGCGTCATTCCGCTGCCCATTGTGGTTGCTGACACATTTGTGCAGCCATTTCTGTCCACTCGTTGAGATAAAAAAAAAAGTACATCACAGCACATGTCTACAAATTGGTGGTGGAGATAATAGTCATATAGATAGAGGGCTTATTAGCGATATTATCCACTGAGCACTTTACCTTTAATATGTACTGGAGCTGGAATATTTGTTCAGTGGGCTGTGTTGTAGTTCGTAGGAGCAGGACACCAAATAGCTTATTTTATGAACGCTGTTGACAGGAAAGGGTGTTATATTCCAATGAGTGAACATAGAACTAATTAGTGGAAAATATGCTAGATTTAAGCATGACAGGAGATGCATGTCTCTGGAATTACTATATATGATAGAAAATAAGCTGTACAATTTCAGTAGATTCAAGTTGTACAGCTCTAACTGAATACAATCAAATTATAGAGGCCTCTTTGTTTATGAATTGAATCATCAGACAATCAAATTAGCCTCTGCTAACAGCGTTGGTCTATATCAGCAGAGGCTTTGAGGCAGCTAGATCTTATCTCTCCTCTCCTTCTCTTTTGTTTCCCTCCTCTCTTTCCCCAACCAAAATATAATAAATAAGTGTTTATCAGCAGCTCTGGAAATGGGTTTGAACTCATTCAGATACTGTAGGTCGATGACCTTTTGCTTAAGGTAGCTTAAATGGGTGAATTTCACAGCTTGGCGCTTTAGAGTAAGTGGTTGAGAAAACGCTTTTCAGATGTTTAGTCTTGGCGATGCTGAGGGCAGATTGTATGCAGAGAGGAGGTGGATGGGTGTTAAAACACATAACTGAGATGTAACATAAACACAAACAGTGTTGTCTAGACAGGGAGTCAACACTTAACCTCTTAAGGATTGGACCCTTTTTTTAAATTTTCACCTAAAATGACATACCCATATCTAACTGCCTGTAGCTCAGGACCTGAAGCAAGGATATGCATATTCCTGATACCATTTGAAAGGAAACACTTTGAAGTTTGTAGAAATGTGAAATTAATGTAGGAGAATATAACACATTAGATCTGGTAAAAGATAATACAAACAAAAAAACATGCGTATTTTATTTTTTATTTAAATGCAAGAGAAAGGCCACAATATAATTTTGCAGTTTAAGCGCAATTTAGATTTTGGCCACTAGATGACAGCAGTGTGTGTGCAAAGTTTCAGATTGATCCAGTGAAGCATTGCAATACTGAACTATTTTGTATCAACATTTACATTTACATTTTTGTCATTTAGCAGACGCTCTTATCCAGAGCGACTTACAGTTAGTGAATACATTTTTTATTTTATTTTTTATACTGGCCCCCCATGGGAATCGAACCCACAACCCTGGCGTTGCAAACGCCATGCTCTATCAACTGAGCTACATCCCTGCCGGCCATTCCCTCCCCTAACCTGGATGACACTGGGCCAATTGTGCGCCGCCCATGAGTCTCCCGGTCGCGGCCGGCTGCGACAGAGCCTGGATTCGAACCAGGATCTCTAGTGGCACAGTTAGCACTGCGATGCAGTGCCTTAGACCACTGCGCCACTCAAGTCTGCCCAAATGTGCCGAATTGGTCAATTGATATATTTTCAAGTACATAACTATAGAGAACATACAAAAATAATATGGTAATACAAATTGTAAGTTTACACACTCCCAGGAATGTCATACATGATGGATCATTAGCTTATACACTAACTTTCACACATCTAGATGACCGGGCGGGGTGGGTGTGGAGCCAGAGACAGCAAGGGTTCAAACTAGATTTGAATATAAAAATGGATTTTATCAAACAAAACTATGCTACATTTGATCTCTGGGACCCTCAGGATGACAAATCAGCGCAAGATTACTGAATGTAAGTACATTATTTACCTTCAGAGGTGAATGTAGCAAACCAGTTGCCGTGGTAGGTTTTTTGTTGTTGTGCACTCTCCTCAAACAATAGCATGCATTTTTTTCACTGTAATAGCTACTGTAAATTGGACAGTGCAGTTAGATTAACAAGAATTTAAGCTTTCTGCCCATATAAGGCATGCCTATTGTGATAGGTAGTTTGAAGGAGTCAGGCGCAGGAGGGTAAATCACAGAATACAGAGTTTATTCCGTAGTACAGAGTTACGCTGAATAGAGTCAACCAGTCCAGTGCGCAAAACAGGCACAATTGAACAAAACAGGCACAATGGGAAAATATACCCGGCAAATACAAAAATACACGTAGCTCAACCGAGCTACTCTCTCCTCACATTAAACAATCACCCACAAGGACAAGGGGGCAGAGGGAACACTTATACACGTACTAATGAGGGGATATGAACCAGGTGTGTGTAATAGACAAGACAAAACAAATGGAATGATGAGATGAGATGCGGCAGTGGCTAGAAGGCCGGTGACGACGAACGCCGAAGCCTGCCCGAACAAGGAGAGGAGGCAGCTTCAGAGGAAGTCGTGACAGTCCCACTTGGGGGAGTAATAACCTATAGGTAACCTCATTGATTCTCATGAACGGCTCCACAAACCGCGGGTTCAGCATCCGGCAGGGCAGGCAGAGGGGCAGATTCCGGGTCGAAAGCCAGACCCGATCACCCGGTACGAAGACCGGGGCCTCACTGCGGTGGCGGTCAGCGTTGGCCTTCTGAAGACGCACAGCGCATTGGAGGTGGACGTGAGCAGCATGGTCCCATGTCTCCTCCACGCGCCGAAACCAGTCATCCACCGCAGGAGCCTCGGTCTGGCTCTGGTGCCACGGTGCCAGAACCGGTTGGTAACCTAAAACACATTGGAATGGCGTTAGGTTAGTGGAGGAGTGACGGAGAGAGTTCTGGGCATATTCGGCCCATGGCTAGAACACCGACCACTCCCCCGGCCGGTCCTGGCAGTAGGACCGCAGCAACCTACCCACATCCTGATTTACCCGTTCCACCTGCCCATTAGACTCGGGGTGGAAACCAGAGGTCAGGCTGACCGAGACCCCCAGACGTTCCATGAACGCCTTCCAGACCTTGGATGTGAACTGGGGACCCCGGTCAGACACTATGTCCTCTGGTACCCCATAGTGCCGGAAGACGTGTGTAAACAGGGCCTCCGCAGTCTGCAGGGCCGTGGGGAAACCGGGCAGATGAAGGAGGCGGCAGGCCTTTGAAAAGCGGTCCACAACGACCAGGATCATGGTGTTACCTTGAGATAGGGGAAGATCAGTAAGGAAATAAATACTTAGGTGAGACCATGGCCGTTGTGGAACTGGTAAAGGCTGTAACTTACCCGCTGGGAGGTGCCTAGGTGCCTTACTCTGGGCGCACACCGAGCAGGAGGAGACATACACCCTCACGTCCTTAGCCAAGGTAGGCCACCAGTACCTTCCGGTCAGGCAGCGCACTGTACGACCGATACCTGGGTGACCAGAGGAGGGTGACGTGTGTGCCCAGTAGATCAGACGGTCACGGACAAGAACAGGCACGTACTACAGCCCAGCTGGACACTGAGGTGGAGATGGCTCTGTGTGTAACGCCTGCTCTATATCCGCGTCCATCACCCATACTACTGGCGCCACAATGCAGGAGGCCGGGAGTATGGGGGTGTTGTCTCTGGGCCTCTCCTCTGTATCATACAGCTGTGACAGTGCGTCTGCCTTCACGTTCTTCGTACCCGGGATGTATGATAGAGTGAAATCAAACCGGGTAAAGAATAGGGCCCACCTGGCCTGGCGAGGGTTCAGCCTCCTCGCTGCCTGGATGTACTCCAGGTTACGGTGGTCCGTCCAGACGAGGAAAGGGTGTTTCGCCCCTTTGAGCCAGTGCCTCTACACGGTCAAGGCTCGGACAACAACTAACAGCTCCTGATCACCAACGTCATAGTTCTGCTCCGCCGGGCTGAGCTTCTTGGAGATGAAGGCACAGGGGCGGAGCTTGGGTGGTTTGCCCGAGCGTTGAGACAGGACAGCGCCTATCCCTACCTCGGACGATAGGTGATTTGAAGGAGTCAGGCGCAGGAGGGTAAATCACAGAATACAGAGTTTATTCCGTAGTACAGAGTTACGCTGGATAGCGTCAACCAGTCCAGTGTGCAAAACAGGTGCACTGGAACAAAACAGGCACACGGGGAAAATATACCCGGCAAATACAAAAATACACCTAGCTCAACCGAGCTACTCTCTCCTCATATTAAACAATCACCCACAAGGACAAGGGGGCAGAGGGAACACTTATACACGTACTAATGAGGGGATATGAACCAGGTGTGTGTAATAGACAAGACAAAACAAATGGAATGATGAGATGAGATGTGGCCCAAACAAGGAGAGGAGGCAGCTTCGGAGGAAGTCGTGACATCTATGTCCTGGAAAGTTTGCTGTTACAACAGTCATGCTAATCACATTAGCGTATGTTAGCTCAACCGTCCCGTATACGGGACACCGATCCCGTAAAGCAGGGTTCTTCAATTCCGGTCCTGGAGGGCCGAAACACTTTTATTTCTACCTGGTAGTTAATTGCACTCACCTGGTGTCCCAGGTCTGAATTAGCACATGATTAGAAGGAGAGGATGAAAAACAGAGGTGTTTCGGCCCTCCAGGACCGGAATTGAAGAACCCTGCCGTAGAGGTTAACTACTGTGGTGTACATCAATGCTACTGCATTAATTACTGATGTAATTTAAATACAGCTAGAATCTACATGTTTATTAGTTTGATCTCTTTCAGCACTATTTTGTGTTCTTTGGACAAAAATGAGACTCAAAGGATTGATTATGATTTGCACAGGATAATGTTCATAGTAATGGTGTGCTGGATTATGATTGATATTCACAGGGATTTGTTGGGACAAATTTGTTTGGCAGATTTTTGCTTGTGTTTGCTTCTCACAAGGACATCTTGCATGTGGAAGTGTAGTATGTTATGTTGAGCAGATTAAACCAAAATCAAACTGGATTACTGTCAGGGAAACAGAGATTAGAGAATCCCTGATAAAGCTTTCTGCCTGATATATCATCCACAGCTCTATTGACAGTCATGCATCCTGAAGATGAGATCAATGGATCCAGAGGTCTTTTTCTGTCTTCCTCTGACGGATGGTTGGTCAAATCTGTTCCCAAGGGAAGGTATAAATGTACTGTATGTCCTGTACAGATGATTATCAGAGTAGCAACACAAGAGGGTCTTGCCTCTGGATTTGGACATGCTAGAATGAGACACAGCAACATTCCCGAAGGCTGGATTCTTAAAGGCCAGGAGATGCCTAACGATGTAACAGGAATACTAGTAACAGGCAGTACTAATGATCTAATAGCTCAGTGTCTAACAGACCCTGGAAAGATTCTCTGGAAGGCCCTGTGGTCAAGCCGAATCTGATACATGTCCTACATTGTAATAAGGGAATCAGCTCATTTTCCATGTCTACGATCCTATTTTCACCCCATTGCTGAACCCACCGCCATGTGGATTTTACGTACGCTTTCTGCCTGGAGGGCAAAAAGCCAAAGGCATTGTGGGGAATGGATACCGGGGAGGCCGAGGGTAGCACAACAATCTTGGTATAAAAGTTTAATGAGCTCCCCATTTGACACAGCGATTCTTCATCGGGGGCTAGGCTGGCGAGCAAGGCCAGAAGCCATATGTAGATGAGGCTCTCTGAGCATGGGGTGGCTGGGAGGGGGGCATGTGGAGCAGCCGGCCAGTGCTGTGGGGGATCGGCCGGGTGATGAAATGGCGCGTCTCCTCTAATGCGACGGGAGAGATAGGTGAGGTGCTGCTCAAAGAGGGGTGAAAAGCGAGGCGATTTGTCCTCCTGTCAGGTCCTGTCTGGCCCCACAGCATCACGTTCATTGGTCTGGACAGTGGATTCTGTGGAAAGGTTTAGTTTAATATGAAAAGGTGCCATGGTATGCCTATTAATTCACCTCCAGCATGCTGAGAGGCTAACACTATCACAGATGCACCTCTTTGAGTCAATGCCCATAAGACCAAGACTGGCAAGACAATTAACACTCTCATCACACACATATACAATAGGAAATTATAATTCCTATTAAGCTCTTTCTAGTTATAGGATATATTTTAAGGATATATTCATGAATCACTGTTTAGTGTGGATTCCTCCTGTCTCCGTTTACACACAGTACATAGAGAGGAACAGGTTCTCCGTTAAATCAGGTTGATTCTCTGTGGAGTTCTTTCTGACTGGCCTTCTTCGACACTCCTGACACGCCAGCATTATTCCTGATGCACCGATCGTTAGTCTCCTCCTGCTCTTCAACAATGTCAAGGACATACAGGCGGTAAAGTGGTCAATAAAGTAATCCATTAACCCATTGACCTCTATGTCCCATAACTGTTTTGAAATTAGGATGTGGGATATAAGACACTGAAACGCACACGCACAGACAGACAGATCATAATCATTCAATTGGACAACTTTGAAAGAAAATCATTCTCTTACTGAAATAGCTGAGGAAAGTACAACGATACAGACTTTGCATTACAAGCTTTGACTGTCAGCACTAGCAGCACATCTCCTCCTCACTACCTGTCTCTTTCTGCTGTCGTTCACCTGAAGGACCACTTCGACAATGCTTTTTGCATTTCAAGTCATGCTCTTCCTCTTGTTTTTAATTTGTTTTAATAACGTCTAGTTGGCAATCCATATTTAATAAGTTGTCTCATTTCAATTGCAGGTAGTCACAAGGGAAATGACCTAATTTTCCTTCGTCGTTCAGCTTGTCATGCGATATTTTGAGTGGATGATGAGAAGGATAAAAATAAAGAGGCCATGTTGTAATTAGTCTGGTTTTATATGTTCACCCCACTACCAGCTAGAAGGCAGAGACAGTACAGGTGCATTAAAGCTGGGACCGAGAGACTGAAAAACTGCTTCTATCTCCAGGTCATCACTGTTAAATAGTCACCACTATCCGGCCTCCTCCCAGTACCCTTCCCTGAACTTAGTCACTGTTACTAGCCGGTACTCTACCCTGTACCTTAGAGACTGCCCTATGTACATTCTATGAACATAGTCATTGAACATTGGTCACTTTAATAATGTTTACATACGGTTTTACCCACTTCATATGTATATACTGTATTCTAGTCAAGGCTCATGCTATATAATTACTGCTGTACACATATTTTCTATTCATATACTGTCCATACTGTCTATACACACCATCATATATATATTCCGGACTCTGACATGACTCTAATTTTTTTTGGATTTGTGTGTATTGTTTTGTATTATTAGGTATTACTGCACTGTTGGAGCTAGAAACATAAGCATTTACAGTGGCTTGCAAAAGTATTCACCCCCCTTGGCATTTTTCCTATTTTGTTGCCTTAAAACCTAGAATTAAAAATGATTTTTTGGGGGTTTGTATCATTTGATTTACACAACATGCCTACCACTTTGAAGATGCAAAATAATTTTGTGTGTGAAACAAACAAGAAATAAGACCAAAAAATTGAAAACTTGATTGTGCATAACTATTCAATCCCCCAAAGTCAATACATTGTAGAGCCACCTTTTGCAGCAATTACAGCTGCAAGTCTCTTGGGGTATGTCTCTATAAGCTTGGCACATCTAGCCACTGGGATTTTTGCCCATTCTTCAAGGCAAAACTGCTCCAGCTCCTTCAAGTTGGATGGGTTCCGCTGGTGTACAGCAATCTTTAAGTCATACCACAGATTCTCAATTGGATTGAGGTCTGGGCTTTGACTACGCCATTCCAAGACATTTAAATGTTTCCCCTTAAACCACTCAAGTGTTGCTTTAGCAATATGCTTATTATTCCCAGTCCCTGCCAATGAAAAACATTCCCACAGCATGATGCTGCCACTACCATGCTTCACTGTGGGGATGGTGTTCTCGGGGTGATGAGAGGTGTTGGGTTTGCGCCAGACATAGCGTTTTCCTTGATGGCCATAAAGCTCAATTTTAGTCTCATCTGACCAGAGTACCTTCTTCCATATGTTTGGGGAGTCTCCCACATGCATTATGGCAAACATCAAACGTGTTTGCTCCTTTTTTTCTTGAAGCAATGGCTTTTTTCTGGCCACTCTTTCGTAAAGCCCAGCTCTGTGGTGTGTACGTGGTCCTATGGACAGATACAATCTCTGCTGTGGAGCTTTGCAGCTCCTTCAGGGTTATCTTTGGTCTCTTTGTTGCCTCTCTGATTAATGCCCTCATTGCCTGGTCCGTGAGTTTTGGTGGGCGGCCTTCTCTTGGCAGGTTTGTTGTGGTGCCATATTCTTAAATTGTTTTTATAATGGATTTAATGGTGCTCCGTGGGATGTTCAAAGTTTCTGATATTTTTTTATAACCCAACCCTGATCTGTACTTCTCCACAACTTTGTTCCTGACCTGTTTGGAGAGCTACTTGGTCTTCATGGTGCAGCTTGCTTGGTGGTGCCCCTTGCTTAGTGGTGTTGCAGACTCTGGGGCCTTTCAGAACAGGTGTACTGTGATCATGTGACAGATCATGTGACACTTAGATTGCACACAGGTGGACTTTATTTAACTAATTATGTGACTTCTGGAGGTAATTGGTTGCACCAGATCTTATTTAGGGGCTTCATAGCAAAGGGGGTGAATACATATGCATGCACCAC
This sequence comes from Coregonus lavaretus, assembly GCF_964263955.1. Taxonomy (NCBI): domain Eukaryota; kingdom Metazoa; phylum Chordata; class Actinopteri; order Salmoniformes; family Salmonidae; genus Coregonus; species Coregonus lavaretus. The sequence goes on along the minus strand of NC_140024.1, from coordinate 8,182,443 downwards.
TTTACCGTTATTTATTTTTTCGAATTTTTTGAAACAAGTTATTTTTTTCATTTCACTTCACCAATTTTGACTATTTTGTGTATGTCCATTACATGAAATCCAAATAAAAATTAATTTAAATTACAAGTTGTAATGCAACAAAATAGGAGAAACGCCAAGGGGGATGAATACTTTTGCAAGGCACTGTAGCTGCACCTGCGATAACGTCTTCAAAATATGTGTATGTGACCAATGCAATTGTTTTTTGGTATTCTTATTTGATGTGGTATATCGATAGATTAATTTAATAAGACATTTTTTTGAGAGTTTTTAGAAACATAAAGACAGAACCCCATTCATCTTTAAAACCACATACAAATGTAAGCCTGGAATGGGAATAAAGTTATTAAAAACAAACTTAAAACAAGCTTATTTTATTTTCAATGAGAAGCTTGTTCCTGCGTGAATCAGCTTCCCACACAGAATTAGTCCTTTAAGACATTGTTTGATAACGTTATAATTAATATTACCTGATTACACACACGTCCTGAATCTTTACCTGAAATGTCTGTCCGTGTTGTCTTGAAATATTGCGAAAATCAAACAGAAATTGGAAACAATTTATTTAAAATATGAAGATTTTATACATTAATTATTAATGACTACACAAGGAATAAAACAGTTTCACTTACACTGCAGAGGGAATGCAAAACTCATTAGCTTAACCATAAGTAATTTGCATTATAATTATTGTTATCTTGGTGGTCGGTGGAATAAGCAGCGATACCCTCTATTACCCTAGCAACCATGAGGAAATAAAAGGTTTTGCATGTAAATGTCCAAGTCCTAGGGCTCATCATAGCGAGACATAGGCATCAGTGTGAAACGACCAATGGAAGCCAGCACAGTGGCAGTAGATAAGCTGGCTGCCAGCTGTATCAGCATCATGGACAGAGCGCACCGCTGTGGAGTGTGTGTGTTTGTGTGTAGGGGGGCTATGGAAAGCCACTGGGCGGTTATGTATGACTCCTTTGGGTTTCCATAAAAAGCGGAAAGAAACGCTGCTCATCTGTGATAGGCTATGTGAATAACGTTCTACGTCGCCGCCTTTGGGTCAAGTTTACAGTGGAAGCTGCTTCACTCAACTCTGCCTCATGCCCCACCACTACAGAGTTTAGTTAGCTTCTTAACTAGATGTAAAAAGCGTTTTAGTGTTATTAGCCTATTTTGCTCTAACCAGCTAATTCCTTTAATAGCAACTGGTTTATAGGAAGAGAGTGGCTGGAATACTCATTTACTGCAGATGCTGCATTTTTGTTCCAATGTCGAAAGTTCTGTATTGGGTCCAATGCTAAAGCAGCAACCTGATCTCACAGTTTAAGACAAGTCCTTCACCTAACTGGAAGTATTCTATTGATAGAACCAATGGATTCGCTAGGCACGCATCAAGCAAGGAGCATTGAAAATGCACTGCACTTTGGAAAGAAAAACAAGTTCGAAGTGCTATGGGAACTGAGGTGATAGGCAGCTGGCAATAAATAATTTCCCACTTTGACAAATGTGTTCAGTCAGCACAGACAAAGCATGCTACACCCAAGGAAAGCTCAACTAATCCAACTCGCATTTGAGGGGCATCTTACAAACTTTTGGGGAGATTGGAATGATCGATTACTCAGGATTTGAATAGAGCATCAAGGAGGCTGCAACTCTTCTGAAAAGGTAAGAAACAATCTAATCTTGGTGGTATAGCCAGGGTGTCATTTTCAGCAAAACCCTAGTGTATGGAATGGTAAAATGACTTCTTTATAGGGAATAGGGTGCCATTAGAGACTGGGTCCACAGAAGGGTAATTAAGTGTATTGTGCCATATCGCAACATGTTGCTGAACTCATGAGCTGCATGATTTTCCATGTTTGAAGCGGGCCTATAGGCCTATTTATTTGTCAAGACAGCTGTACATGACCGCATCTCACTGTAGTAGGCTGTAAGCTATGTTCTGGTTATTTGCATCTGCCTTTTGTTTACTGCTTTTGTTTACTGTTAATGTAACTAGCCTAAATATAGATTGTGTCATGTCTTTACCGATCTGATATTTTGTTTATAGGCCTATAGTAGGCCTAGCGCTGTTTTGTTCTGTTCACAGTCATTCGTTCGCATACGCAGTTGTGTCTGTATTCTAAGCCAAACTGCTATTCAGCATTTTTGTTTTGCATGAATATCTAGGCTACTACTTTCAGCATTTAGTTTGCATTATTTTGGTAAGACAGCTGTGCGTACGGCTGCATTCACATAGGCTGTTTGTAATAGGTGAATTACCCTATCTACAGTGCATTCAGAAAGTATTCAGACCCCTTCCCTTTTTTCCACATTTTGTTAGGTTACAGCCTTATTCTAAAATGGATGAAATTAAATGTTTTCCTCATCAATCTACACACAATACCCATAATGACAAAGTGAAAACAAACAGGGTTTTAGAAATTTTTGAACATTTATAAAAATAAAATACCTTATTTACATAAGTGTTCTGACCCTTTGCTATGAGACTCGGAAATGAGCTCAGGTGCATCCTGTTTCCATTGATCATCCTTGAGATGTTTCTACAACTTTATTGGAGTCCACCTGTGGTAAATTCAATTGATTGGACATGATTTGGAAAGGCACACACCTGTCTATATAAGGTCCCACAGTTGATAGTGCATGTCGGAGCAAAAACCAAGCCATGAGGTCGACGGAATTGACCATAGAGATCCGAGACAGGATTGTGTCGAGGCACAAATCTGGGGAAGGGTACCAAAACATTTCTGCCTCATTGAAGGTCCCCAAGAACACAGTGGCCTCCATCATTCTTAAATGGAAGAAGTTTGGAACCACCAAGACTCTTCCTAGAGCTGGCCGCCCAGCCAAACTGAGCAATCGGGGAGGAAGGGCCTTGGTCAGGGAGGTGACCAAGAACCAGATGGTCACTCTGACAGAGCTCCAGAGTTCCTCTGTGGAGATGGGATAACCTTCCAGAAGAACAACCATCTCTGCAGCACTCCATCAATCAGGCCTTTATGGTATAGGGGCCAGATGGTAACCACTCCTCAGTAAAAGGCACATGACAGCCAGCTTGAAGTTTGCAAAAAGGCACCTAAAGGACTCTCAGACCATGAGAAACAAGATTCTCTGGTCTGATGAAACCAAGATTGAAGTCTTTGGCAAGCGTCACATCTGTAGGAAACCTGGCACCATCCCTACGGTGAAGCATTGTGGTGGCAGCATCATGCTGTGGGGATGTTTTTCAGTGGCAGGGACTGGGAGACTAGTCAGGATTGAGGCTTAGATGAACGGAGCAAAGTACAGAGAGATCCTTGATGAAAACCTGCTCCAGAGTGCTCAGGACCTCAAACTGGGGTGAAGGTTCACCTTCCAACAAGACAACAACCCTAAGCACACAGCCAAGACAACGCAGAAGTGGCTTTGGGGCAAGTCTCTGAATGTCCTTGAGTGGCCCAGCCAGAGCCTGGACTTGAACCCGATCAAACATCTCTGGAGAGACCTGAAAATAGCTGTGCAGCAACGCTCCCAATCCAACCTGACAGAGCTTAAAAGGATCTGCAGAGAAGAATGGGAGAAACTCCCCAAGTACAGGTGTGCCAAGCTTGTAGCGTCATACCCAAGAAGACTCGAGGCTGTAATCACTGCCAAAGGTGCTTCAACAAAGTACTGAGTAAAGGGTCTGAATACTTATGTAAATGTAATATTTTAGCTTTTATATTGAATAAATTAGCAAACATTTCTAAAAATTTGTTTTTGCTTTGACATAATGGGGTAATGTGTGTAGATTGATGAGGGAAAAAAACAATTTAATCAATTTTATAATAAGGTTGTAACCTAACAAAATGTGGAAAAAGTCAAGGGATCTGAATACTTTCCGAAGGCACTGTAGCTGTGCAACGACTCCCCCCATCCAACCTGACAGAGCTTGAGAGAATCTACAGAGAAGAATGGGAGAAACTCCCCAAGTACAGGTGTGCCAAGCTTGTAGCGTCATACCCAAGAAGACTCGAGGCTGTAATCACTGCCAAAGGTGCTTCAACAAAGTACTGAGTAAAGGGTCTGAATACTTATGTAAATGTCACCATAAAACGAGACAAGATGGTTTAAGAACAGAGCTTGAATGTCAGCTCCTTCATATTACTATTTAACCAAGAGCAAATTAAAAGTTGAAATACATATTAAATACTCAAGGCATAACTATAGATGAAAAAAATACTTCCTAAGCATACCCCGTGTTTTTGTGGGGTCCCATGGATGTAGATTAGGAATACACTAGTATCAGTTAATCATTTCATCAACTCCACTGTAAAACATAACGTAGCTAAATGAACTGAGGTTTAGGTTCTAGAAATGCTTAACATTATCGATGTCATTCAATCTCTGACACCTTTAGACAATGAATGTAGATTAGATGAGGGAAAGAAAGAAAAGCAATTACTCTCGACCATTTGCATTCAAGGGTAATGCTCAGAGACATCCACCTATTATTCATCAAAGGCTCAATTTTAATTGCAATTAGTGGCTTAATGCCTAGCTTCGCAGGGTCAGGTCCAACTTTTAGTCTCTCTGACATGCATCCAGGATTTTCAGGGGGTTGAGTTTTTCATGCTAAGCCATGGCACACCCGGGGAAAGTTTTTTTAAATGGATGTAATATTGCTTCCAATGCGCCCTAATTGGATAAATTAATAATGGCCTCTTTTTCTCTCCTTGGTAGAGGAACAAATGAATTTGAATCGCCCTCTAAATAATTGAATCACTCACCAGCCATCTTCGACATAGCGCTTATTATTTACACTCATTTTTTCTAATTACAAAGTGACAAGGTCACCTTTGCACCCACAAAGCAGAGTTTAGTCCACTCTGTCCATCTACATTTCCACAGGCTAATCAATAGAGACAGGGGAAATCTGACTGGTTTCTCTTTGCTGCTGCTTTCACTTGTTAAGGTCATCTTGGCTGTAGTTCATTAGACATCACAACATTCATCTGTTGTTAAGCAAGAGAGAAAATCATTGATTGTAAAGCAAATAATAGAATCCCACTGCAAAAGCCACCAACTCTCTTGCTATCTCTCTCAGAATGACCTTCTTGATCCAAACCAGTCAGGTTTCAGGACTGGTCATTCAACTGAGACTGCTCTTCTCTGTGTCACGGAGGCTCTCCGCACTGCTAAAGCTAACTCTCTCTCCTCTGCTCTTGTCCTTCTAGACCTGTCTGCTGCCTTTGATACTGTGAACCATCAGATCCTCCTCTCCACCCTCTCCGAGCTGGGCATCTCCGGCGCGGCTCACTCCTGGATTGCGTCCTACCTGACCGGTCGCTCCTACCAAGTGGCGTGGCGAGAAGCTGTCTCCGCACCACGTGCTCTCACCACTGGTGTCCCCCAGGGCTCAGTTCTAGGCCCTCTCCTTTTCTCCCTATACACCAAGTCACTTGGCTCTGTCATATCCTCACATGGCCTCTCCTATCATCGCTACGCTGACGATACACAACTAATCTTCTCCTTTCCCCCTTCTGATAACCAGGTGGCGAATCGCATCTCTGCATGTCTGGCAGACATATCAGTATGGATGACGGATCACCACCTCAAGCTGAACCCTGGCAAGACGGAGCTGCTCTTCCTCCCGGGGAAGGACTGCCCGTTCCATGATCTCGCCATCACGGTTGACAACTCCGCTGTGTCCTCCTCCCAGAGTGCGAAGAGCCTAGGCGTGACCCTGGACAACACCCTGTCGTTCTCCGCCAACATCAAGGCGGTGACCCGCTCCTGCAGGTTCATGCTCTACAACATCCGGAGAGTACGACCCTGCCTTACACAGGAAGCGGCACAGGTCCTAATCCAGGCACTTGTCATCTCCCGTCTGGACTACTGCAACTCGCTGTTGGCTGGCCTCCCTGCCTGTGCCATTAAACCCCTACAACTCATCCAGAATGCCGCAGCCCGTCTGGTGTTCAACCTTCCCAAGTTCTCTCACGTCACCCCCCTCCTCCGCACACTACACTGGCTTCCAGTTGAAGCTCGCATCCGCTACAAGACCATGGTGCTTGCCTATGGAGCAGTGAGGGGAACGGCACCTCTGTACCTTCGGGCTCTGATCAGTCCCTACACCCAAACGAGGGCATTGCGTTCATCCACCTCTGGCCTGCTGGCTCCCCTTCCTCTGCGGAAGCATAGTTCCCGCTCAGCCCAGTCAAAACTGTTCGCTGCTCTGGCACCCCAATGGTGGAACAAGCTCCCTCACGACGCCAGGACAGCGGAGTCACTCACCACCTTCCGGAGACATTTGAAACCCCACCTCTTTAAGGAATACCTGGGATAGGATAAAGTAATCCTTCTACCCCCCCCCCCCCCCCCCCCCCAAAAAAAAAAAATTGTAAAGTGGTTATCCCACTGGCTATAGGGTGAACGCACCAATTTGTGAGTCGCTCTGGATAAGAGCGTCTGCTAAATGACGTAAATGTGCCCTTGAGCAAGGCACTTAACCCTAATTGCTCCTGTAAGTCGCTCTGGATAAGAGCGTCTGCTAAATGACTAAAATGTAAATGTAAATGTAAATGTAAATGTAAACATGGGTCAGTTATGCTATTTTCTTGGTTTGTGGGCTGCCAATAAAATAGTTTATTTATTGAGTAGCTACATTTCCTAATGCACCACTTTCCATCTACATGCCGATTTAGACATTCACTTCCCACAGAGAACAGAATGTTCTACATATTTTGTGCGAAAATTAATGTAACATTCATAAAATACTAGATTTTTCTGTAACACGATTCCTATTCCTAGGAGCCTTTCGGATATGCTTCATGCATATGTCAAACAACATCAGAGGGCATAGGATCAAAGGCAACAGTTGTATATATTTTTAAATTTGTATAATTCCAGCTCTTGACAAATATGCACAACATAACTAAAGACATATACCATCATCAGAATGTAAACAATCAGTGACTAGATGGTGAATAGTGTTAATCCATCAGATTTGGTTAATTTCGGCACTCCTGTTTTTATAATGATAACTATTAGCTTTTCACATACTGCTAACATGTGTGACCCTGGAGCCAGGAGAGATCCAGGAGAGGGATTAGGACTGCTTCAGTTCCCTCTCTGGTGTTTTATCCTCTGTCAGTATCCTCTGTCAGTATCCTCCGTCATCCTGGCTGACTAAACCAGTAAGAGACTGATGATAAGACTGAGGATAGGAGGGAGGGGTTTTGAGCACTGGGTATTATACATAAAAAATACTATCAAGTAAAACATATTTGTATTGGGTGCAATTTCACTGTGTTTGCTAAATATGACTTATCACCACAATGTTGATGAGACTTGCTTTTTGGTTATTAGAGATTACAGAAAATATAATTGGATTATTATCTACCCCAACTTTAGGAGTCATCAATGTAATATTTTACATCAAACTTCTCCCTTAAATGTATACCATTTTAATACACTTTTTAAACCCTTTACTCAAGCACTTTGAAGTCATGGACACATAGCAGCGTTGTGATGCTCCACACAACATTCATTTCAAAAGGTTTTTAAACCTTAAATACAGAAGGGATTGTCCCATGCAGCTCTCTGTGGCATTGTCATTCAGTGATTCCAATAGTTATTCTGATATACTGCATTAATGCATATGACAGTAGTAAGACTTTTCCCTTGCCCTGTAAAATATGCCATCTGTTCTACCAGCTGCAATAAGCAGCATAACCCGTAATCTAAGTATTTTCATTTAGAATTATGATTTGATATCAACAAACTTTACAGATATCAGTCAACTCTATCTACTTTCAATCTAATGAGCAAAATGTCCCCAGAGATATAGCACAGTGGACAGATTGTTGCGCAGGCACTTGAGACAAAGCAACAAAAACTTGAGTCTGTCCTGCTAAAAATGTAGAGGCATGGACATTAAAGTTTAAAATTGGATATACAGTGGGGAAAAAAAGTATTTAGTCAGCCACCAATTGTGCAAGTTCTCCCACTTAAAAAGATGAGAGAGGCCTGTAATTTTCATCATAGGTACACGTCAACTATGACAGACAAATTGAGGGAAAAAAATCCAGAAAATCACATTGTAGGATTTTTAATGAATTTATTTGCAAATTATGGTGGAAAATAAGTATTTGGTCACCTACAAACAAGCAAGATTTCTGGCTCTCACAGACCTGTAACTTCTTCTTTAAGAGGCTCCTCTGTCCTCCACTCGTTACCTGTATTAATGGCACCTGTTTGAACTTGTTATCAGTATAAAAGACACCTGTCCACAACCTCAAACAGTCACACTCCAAACTCCACTATGGCCAAGAACAAAGAGCTGTCAAAGGACACCAGAAACAAAATTGTAGACCTGCACCAGGCTGGGAAGACTGAATCTGCAATAGGTAAGCAGCTTGGTTTGAAGAAATCAACTGTGGGAGCAATTATTAGGAAATGGAAGACATACAAGACCACTGATAATCTCCCTCGATCTGGGGCTCCACGCAAGATCTCACCCCGTGGGGTCAAAATGATCACAAGAACGGTGAGCAAAAATCCCAGAACCACACGGGGGGACCTAGTGAATGACCTGCAGAGAGCTGGGACCAAAGTAACAAAGCCTACCATCAGTAACACACTACGCCGCCAGGGACTCAAATCCTGCAGTGCTAGACGTGTCCCCCTGCTTAAGCCAGTACATGTCCAGGCCCGTCTGAAGTTTGCTAGAGTGCATCCAGAAGAGGATTGGGAGAATGTCATATGGTCAGATGAAACCAAAATATAACTTTTTGGTAAAAACTCAACTCGTCGTGTTTGGAGGACAAAGAATGCTGAGTTGCATCCAAAGAACACCATACCTACTGTGAAGCATGGGAGTGAAAACATCATACTTTGGGGCTGTTTTTCTGCAAAGGGACCAGGACGACTGATCCGTGTAAAGGAAAGAATGAATGGGGCCATGTATCGTGAGATTTTGCGTGAAAACCTCCTTCCATCAGCAAGGGCATTGAAGATGAAACGTGGCTGGGTCTTTCAGCATGACAATGATCCCAAACACACCGCCCGGGCAACGAAGGAGTGGCTTCGTAAGAAGCATTTCAAGGTCCTGGAGTCTCCAGATCTCAACCCCATAGAAAATCTTTGGAGGGAGTTGAAAGTCCGTGTTGCCCAGCGACAGCCCCAAAACATCACTGCTCTAGAGGAGATCTGCATGGAGGAATGGGCCAAAATACCAGCAACAGTGTGTGAAAACCTTGTGAAGACTTACAGAAAACGTTTGACCTGTGTCATTGCCAACAAAGGGTATATAACAAAGTATTGAGAAACTTTTGTTATTGACCAAATACTTATTTTCTACCATAATTTGCAAATAAATTCATAAAAAATCCTACAATGTGATTTTCTGGATTTTTTTTCCACATTTTGTCTGTCATAGTTGACGTGTACCTATGATGAAAATTACAGGCCTCTCTCATCTTTTTAAGTGGGAGAACTTGCACAATTGGTGGCTGACTAAATACTTTTTTTCCCCACTGTAGTTCCTGTAAATGGTGAGATAAGGCTGTGCATTTTCAAACAAAATAATGACATGTGAAGTGCGAAGGCTCATACACAGTAATCTGGCCTCTCTGTGCCATATATCGCTGAGGTAATGTGTGACAGTTAGGAGAACAAACCACGAGGCCGGGTGGCAGCCGTGGGTTATTGAGTGTGAAGAGCAGCCAATGAAGCACTGAGTGCCATCACCATGTCTCTAATGGCACACAGATGAGCCCCGGACTCTACGCAAGGCTCATGTTCTAATCTGTCATCACTGGCCTGTACCTCCACCCCCCTCTATTGGCAGGGGGCTATCAGCCAAGGCCTATGGGACATGACAGAAACACACCAATGACTATTCCATTCTAACACACTTCCACCTTGCCCTCCTCCGCTCTCTATTGATGGATATCTTCATTCAGTTTTCACCTTCCACTGCCAATATCATAGTTATCTTCCAAGAAAATGTACTCACTAAAAGCAAAAGGGACATTACCACACGTCAACTCTTATGGCCCTGCTCTAGCCTGCACTGGGAGAGTAGCTGAATAGTTCCCCTTTACTAACTTACTTAGGTCCACCGCTCCTTTGGAAGCATAGGTCATCGATGACTCCTCTCCGTCGCACTCTGTTCTGAGCAGTCTTCTCCAGCTCGTTCCACCCCATGCCGGTTCTCCTTAAATCTGCCATAAGCACCCACCTCCAGGTTTTTCTAGTTTCCCTTTAGCATGCTTTTACTTTCTGTGTGAGTACCTCTCAGGCCTTAGGGCCTTGGAGAGATGGAGATGCTGAGAAGGGCTTTTGAAGCTTGAGAAGATCCACGCCCTCTTGCCTACTCCTATTAGGACGTACATTTGAAACAGCATTTTAGGGGCCATAGCACGGCCACGCCTCCATATGTCCTCTCTCTGTGTTAATAACGTGCTCACACTCTGTATGAATATTATGTAAAATTAGCTCAATTATCTTTGACAGCTCATTACCATACACATTGACCAGGTTCCCCCCTGTCTTTCCTCAGTAGTAATTCTTACCTTCTCCCGTCGCTCGAGGTGAATAATGATTAACATAATTATAGAGCAAATTTTTGGGAACAGGCATTTGCCAGTTTGTCTCTGTCCATGAGCCTTCACTGTTCCCCTTTTAATGTAAATCCCTCATTTAGATGTGTATCAGAGGGTATTCAGGGGAGTTAGAGCGAAACAGTGCTCTATTAAGTTTGATTAATTCAATTAAATAGATATTGGCTACAGATTTTTTCCACTAGTTGTTAATGACCTTTTCCCTATGTGGTGATTATGGGATTTGCTGCAGCACTTTAATTCCAAAGTTTCAAACTTTGTTATACTAGCTATGGCTTTTAGAACTTAATGCTGGTTGTGGCCTATTTGTAGGGGAATGAATCTGAAGTCTCAACTGACCAGAGAGTGTGAACTCGATGACTGGCTAGAAAAGCAGCAGTAGACAGAGCATCAGATTGAAGCATTATTATTGGTGTTACCATTCCATCTGGAGTTGTGTGACTGAACAGTGACAATCACACTTTGTCTACAAACCCCTAACAGCTGGAACATCTAACTGCTGGTTTGCAATCAAAGCTTAAAACATGAAAAACTTCAACTTGAGGCTGTGTTTTATCGGTTGTTTTGCTCGCAATCCGCTTTTCCAGCTGTCCTTTTACATTACCATTTACTTTGGAAAATCAAGGCCTCTGTCTGTTGACTGAAGTTTGCAGCAAACACATCTCTAAAAATTATGTGAAAAAAGTCAGCCAGATCGATTGGTACCGGTCCTTGTCTTCTTTCTGAACCTAAAAAGGCCATCACATAAAAACTAGCCATGACGCAGTAAATTGGTTCAAGTTGGCCTTTGACACTGAAAAAGCGCTGGAGTCCTACGCGACGATGGATCTTTTTAACTGTGAGAGATTTGATCGTCACTACATCCAGGTCCGGTGCGTACCCATCCCTCACATGGACAGCACTGTCATTGGGCCAGATGAAGACTGAACCGCATGGTTCCAGTAGGAGGCACAACTTCCTCCTGCTCCATCCATCCAGACCCCATCCAGATCAATCCATAACAAGGCCCACCTGATCCGTCTCACACCCTCACCTACCTCGCACCATTAACACAAAGAACAAATGATACTCTGTCTGACTGACACACACAGGAGAGATAGAGGAGTAAAACAGACAAGACATACCCTCCATCTTGATTTCTTTGCTCACTGTAGGTAAATCTGTGTCGTTGGTTTTGGTGTGGTCACCTGAAACACAGAAGAGAAAAGAGATCCTAACCACACTGAGAATGTACAAATTCCCCTCTGGTATCACAATTTAATTTACCTCGATTCTCACTGAGGCATTTTCTGCCTTCTGAGGTAAACAAAAGAGGTAAACAGGAGCCTGCAGCATTATCCAATCAGCATTGATTTCATCTAAAGCAAGTAAGTAATGGTTCATAGCCAATAAATGGTCAACTTTTATTGTATGCACAAAAACTCTTCCCCTTTACATTTGTAAGACATTGATTTCTGTGTTGAGAATATTTGGCCTTCGGGAGACACTGATTGTATTGTAATAGTATTTTCTTTTTAGATTTCCTACTACCTGGACATTTCATTTTTTCGCCAGTATAAATGGCTAATAATGAAATGTAATCACTTATGAGTGTAGAGGAAAGAGCGATAAATGTAGGCTGGCAGCAGTGTAATCCTGTTCGGACCGTGCACCATTACCAGACAAATTGGGGCCTGCTTCCCGGTTTTCATTTCCAGTCTGCTGCCTTCACTCCAGTGTTATACAGGCATCTGATTTAATGGGTTTCAGAGAACGGGTTGACTTAATGCAGAGGGGAACTATGCATGAGCCCTCCTGCTGTGCAAAGCTTAAATGCAGTTTAGTCATGCCAGACAAAATGTTGTGTTCCAGGCCCTGTCCTGATGGCAACTCTCTCTGCGTCTCGTGAAATACGGTTTAGTGATGGGTGGAGGGAAAAGTGAGGCTAGAGGGTCGACTGTTGGTTAAGATGTCCCAGTCAAAATGCAAGTCAGACACCAAACAACTTGAAGATACTGTGGAAAATTACACGAGGAGGAATATTCAAACGAGGTTCAACTGCTTTTTAGTTTCATTGACCCTTGATTTAACAAGGTCAAAAATTTAGATTTCTTTTTTTTCTATGGTACTCAAGCTTAGATAGCTAGAGCAGTTGTTCAAGCTCTCGTTTCATCTTCAAACATTATAATTACTTTGGAATGCTTGAAGATAAAAATTAGAGGGAAAATAACTGAATATTGTTTTTATTATAGTGTCAACTGTTACTCATCATCTCACCATCTGATGTTGTATCTTCCTGTGTTTGTGCCCAAGTCAGCGACTTTCAATCCATGTAGGCCGATCATTTACCCAAAGAGAGTAATGAATCGGTGAACTGTGTAATTGCGTCGCACACAATGCAGGTCACTTTCATTAGCAACCTCTGGGATGTGTGTAACTGTGCAGTGGCTGCTCACTGCAGATGAATTCTGGGAGAGATGTAATTTATTAGATAAAGTGGTGGGATCACTTTTTATGGCCTCTGGTCTGCAGGTTTAGACTGTCACTTCATTATGATCCTTTATGTCAGGCTGTGGTTAGCAATAAGCAGGAACATTACGTTTCATGCAAATGACCCGCTCTAATGACCACATTAGGGCTTTTTAAACTCAGTTTAGGAAATTATTAGAATAAATAGATGGACGTTTTAATGACACACATTTTCACATGGCACAATAACACGTGGAACCATTCCCAATATCATTGTGTATGTCACGCCCTGACTCTGGGGACTCGTATTTGTTGAGTCAGGGTGTGTATTTTCTGTGTAGTATGTTCTATGTTGTATTTTCTAGGTTGTAGAATCTAGTATGTCTGTTTCTATGTTGGCCGGTGTGGTTCCCAATCAGAGGCAGCTGTCGCTCGTTGTCTCTGATTGGGGACCATACTTTGGCAGCCTATTGGCACTAGTGGGTTGTGGGATCTTGTTCCGTGTGAGGTATGTTGTTTGTCTACCTTGGACTTCACGTTTCGTTTCATTTGTTGTTTTGTCGGTTGTTTATTCATATAAATAAAGATGTATGCATATCACGCTGCGCCTTGGTCTGACCCGTCTATAAACGAACGTGACAGAAGATCCCACCAAACGAGGACCAAGCAGTGTGCCCAGGAGGAGCGAATAGCCATGTCCCAGGTGGGCAAATTGTGGTCATGGGAAGAGATATTCGCGGGGAAAGGGCCATGGGCGAAGGTAGATACCCAGGCAGGAGAGGAGCAACGGCAACGCAGAGGACGCCGGTCGAAGGAGGAAGCCCGAGAGACAGCCCCAATAAAATGTTTGGGGGGGGCTAAAGGGTTGGTCGGGGAGCGAGAGAGAAGAGCCCCGACCACTGCACCCGGTCGGTTTTCAGATTGGGTCCCTACGACCATGGGAAGAGGAGTGGGAACAGTATTATACTGAGGAGTCGGAGTATGACGACGACGACGACGAGGTTCTGTTCCCTAACTCGTGGGGGCTCCCGGAGGAGTCCTCACAGGAAGAGGAGTGCCGACGACGGAGACCCGAGAGGCAACCCCAATAAATGTTTTTGGGGGGGGCACACGGTGTGGACGACGAGGCAGCAGGAGGCCGTTAAAGGGCGGGTCTGCAGGTTAGGAGAGGAGGCCACCATGTTACGGAGGCTATTGGTTCAGAGGGAGCAGGAGTTATTCGGTCAGAGGGAGGCGCTACAGGAGGCTATAAGGGAGAAGGAAAGTGTAGAGGCACGGCGTGAGGAGCTGGTAAGGCAGCAGAAGGAGCGGGGGTAAATAAAGGAACCCAGTCCCGCTCCTCGCACCAAGCAAGTGGTGCGTGTCGCCAGTCCAGTCCGGCCCATTCCTGCTTCCCGCACTAAGCCAGTGGTGCGTGTTCCCAGTACGGCCCGGCCTGTTCCTGCCCCTCGCACCAAGCCAGTGGTGCGCGTCGCCAGCCCGGTCCGGCCTGTTCCTGCCCCTCGCACCAAGCCAGTGGTGCGCGTCGCCAGCCCGGCCCGGCCTGTTCCTGTCCCTCGCACCAAGGGAGTGGTGCGCGTCGCCAGCCCGGTCCGGCCTGTTCCTGCCCCTCGCACCAAGCCAGTGGTGCGCGTCGCCAGCCCGGCCCGGCCTGTTCCTGCCCCTCGCACAAAGCCAGTGGTGCGTGTCGCCAGCCCGGCCCGGCCTGTTCCTGCTCCCCGCACCAGGCCAGTGGTGCGCGTCGCCAGTCCGGTACGGCCCGTTCCTGCTCCCCGCACCAAGACAGTGGTGCGCGTCACCAGCCCGGTCCGGCCCGTTCCTGCTCCCCGCACCAAGCCAGTGGTGCGTGTGTCCAGTCCGGCACGGCCCGTGCCTGTTCCACCGGTGCCTGGTCCGGCACCGGTCAGCTGCTCCACTCCGGAGCCAGAGCAGTCCGCTCCACAAGTGCCCAGTTCAGCTCCGGTCAGCTGCTCCACTCCGGAGCCAGAGCAATCCGCTTCACCGGGGTCCAGTCCAGCTCCGGTCAGCGGCTCCACTCCGGAGCCAGAGCAGTCCGCTCCACCGGTGCCAAGTCCAGCTCCGGTCATCGGCTCCAGTCCGGAGCCTGTGCAGTCCGCTCCAGCGGTGCCCGGTCCAGCTCCGGTCAGCGGCTCCAGTCCAGACCCAGAAGTCAGCCCCTCTCCAGGTTCGGGGTCTCCCACACCAGGGTCCAGACAGGGCTTGGTACTTCGTGGGAGGAAGGAGAGGGGAAGCAGCGTGCCGAGGTCCAGACCAGACCAGGGGCGCAACAGGGAGGCGGAGAGTAAGTGGTCGTCACGCCCTGAGCCGGATCCGCCTCCGAGGCGGAATGCCCACCCGGCCCCTACCCTGTTATGTTTATGTTGTGCGGTCGGAGTCCGCACCTTTGGGGGGGGGGGGGGTACTGTCACGCCCTGACTCTGGGGACTCGTATTTGTTGAGTCAGGGTGTGTATTTTCTGTGTAGTATGTTCTATGTTGTATTTTCTAGGTTGTAGAATCTAGTATGTCTATTTCTATGTTGGCCGGTGTGGTTCCCAATCAGAGGCAGCTGTCGCTTGTTGTCTCTGATTGGGGACCATACTTAGGCAGCCTATTGGCACTAGTGGGTTGTGGGATCTTGTTCCGTTTCGTTTCATTTGTTGTTTTGTCGGTTGTTTATTCATATAAATAAACACGTATGCATATCATGCTGCGCCTTGGTCTGACCCGTCTATAAACGAACGTGACAGTGTAGGAGAAATACTATGGAACATCCCCATAGTTTTTCCCTATGGGAAATGCATGGGACAAAATGTCTTCCTGACCTAATGGGATCATAAGTCTAGCCTCAGCTTTAAAGCGTATTGGGGTTGTTTATGTGTTGGAGAAAATAGGAATATTCCATTTTTGGGGAGTGCAAAAAAACAGCTGTTCTTGTGTATGCCAACACACTAATGATGACCCTTCTCCCCCCTTCCTCTCTCTCTCTGTCAGGAAACAGCTGGGGCAGTAGACTTGATTTATCTATAAAGGTATAGGTGTTGGATTAAACCAGGATGTGTCTTCATCAGAAGGCATGGCACCTGCAGGGTCCTCATTGCTAACCAACCAGTGTTTTCTCCCTTTAATTTTACTTGCTACTAGCTATACAAGTTAAAATTACACATCAGGTAAACACCCCCCCCTACAACAATGTTCTTTATTTATAATGTTTTTCTGGACGCAGGAGGCAATCTTTCCAGGATTACACAATTTAAACAAATTCATTCCAGGACAGTTTGCGTCCACAAAGGTTACCAGAAACATATATCGTACATTAGCAATATATGTCCAATACATTAACTCTGCAGAGTGGTGTCTAAATATCAGCGACCACCATTCTGACCAGTCACTATAATGACTTCTGGGTGGAAAGAATTAATGGACTGAGAGGCTGCAGAAGGTGTTGGTGTATCTGTCACATAGTATGTGTTGGAGCTTCGTTATTTCCATTTACAACGTATTGGAATCAATTGTCTATGTCATGATCTTACACTAGAGGAATCACGGTGACAATCACTTTTCATTTTTTATGTCTTCCGCTAAGGAAAACAAAGCTGGGGAAAAAACAGTGGCAGATGACTGTTACAGCATAGGGTTATAAAAAAGTAATGGAGAAAACAGTTGTTTGATTACCAGGCTCTCCGGGTCACTGGATGCTTCTGATCCATTTAGCTTGTAGTAATAGTCTCCCTTGTCCCCTTGGGGGGCCAGTGCTGGAGCTTGGGAGAGGGATGCCACAGAACACTGACTTATATACACTGAACTAAAATATGAACGCAATATGTAAAGTGTTTGCCCCATGTTTCAATCCCAGAAATGTTCCATACGCACAAAAATCTTATTTCTCTAAAATGTTGTGCACAAATTTGTTTACATCCCTGTTAGCGAACATTTATCCTTTGCCAAGATAATCCATCGACCTGACAGGTGTGGCATATCAAGAAGCTGATTTAACAGCATGATCATTACACAGGTGCACCTTGTGCTGGAGACAATGAAAGGCCACTCTAAAATGTGCAGTTTTGTCACACAACACAATGCCACAGATGTCTCAAGTTTTGAGGGAGCGTGCAGTTGGTATGCTGACTGCAGGAATGTCCACCAGAGCTGTTGCCAGAGAATTTAATGTTAATTTCTCTACCATAAACTGCCTCCAACATCGTTTTAAAGAATTTGGCAGTGCGTCCAATCGGCCTCTCAACTGCAGACCACGTGTAACCACGCCAGCCCAGGACCTCCACATCCGGCTTCTTCACCTGCTGGATCGTCTGAGACCAGCCACCTGGACAGCTGATGAAACTGAGGAGTATTTCTGTCTGTAATAAACCCCTTTTGAAAAACTCAATCTGATTGGCTGAGCCTGGTTACCCAGTGGGTGGACCTGGCTCCCAAGTGGGTGGGCATATGCCCTCCCACGCCCCCCCATGGCTGCGCCCCTGCCCAGTCATGTGAAATCCATAGATTAAGGCCTTTTGAATTTATTTAAATTGACTGATTTCCTTATATGAACTGTGACTCAGTAAAATTGTTGAAATTGTTGCATGAAGCATTTATATTTTTGTTCAGTATACATACACCAAGGCCTGCAATTACTGTACATGTAATGCAATTGTAGGTAAATGTTCAAAGCAATTCATATAAAATATGTGCATGTTCCAACAATTCTTTTTACAAGCATTATGGGAAATTCTCTCACTGGAAAAGGTTGATTGACACAGAAAATTAATAACATCATCAACGCTCAAATGACATTGATAGCAATAAAGGCATCATGCACATGCATCTAAGTTAACAATTACCCCAAATGATCTTCCTGTATTGCCACTTCATAATAATAAATTGCGATAATTGACACTGGTATCGACTCAAGGTATGAATATTAGTGTTGCACACACACACACACGCACGCACGCACGCACACGCACACACACAAACCTCTTCCACTTTCCTCATTGTCTTTTAGCCTCCATTGTCTCTCCTCCACCCACTGCTCTCCTTTAAGCTGATGCATATTCATCCTCACTAAAATACCTGCCAAATGTCTGTGGGATTAAAGAGTACTCCTCCAACTGTCTGTCAGCTTTCCCTCTGAATCTACTGTCGCCATGGTGTTGCCGTGGCAGCACCAGACTGTGGCCTAAGGCGATAGTGATTTGACAGTGCGTGAGTATGTCTCTGCATGTGAGTCAAGGATGCATTGACAGGTGAGAGGAAACGGTAGCCTATCTCTCCACTGCAGTTGTTTCCTTGGGGAGTCTGTAAGAAGTGAAGTTCGCTGCATTGGAATAGAATACCAAACTTTTTTATCCCCTCTTGAAAGACAGTGGTAAGTTTACTTATCTAGATTGGAATGCTTACTTATCTAGTGGATTTAACTGTTTGAAATCTTAATCAGTAGCTGGCTGGCCACCCACAGCACAAAAATATGTACAGTGAGGGAAAAAAGTATTTGATCCCCTGCTGATTTTGTACGTTTGCCCACTGACAAAGAAATGATCAGTCTATAATTTTATTGGTAGGTTTATTTGAGCAGTGAGAGACAGAATAACAACAAAATAATCCAGAAAAAAGCATGTAAAAAATGTTATACATTTATTTGCATTTTAATGAGGGAAATAAGTATTTGACCCCCTCTCAATCAGAGAGATTTCTGGCTGCCAGGTGTCTTTTATACAGATAACGAGCTGATATTAGGAGCACACTCTTAAAGGGAGTGCTCCTAATCTCAGTTTGTTACCTGTATAAAAGACACCTGTCCACAGAAGCAATCAATCAATCAGATTCCAAACTCTCCACCATGGCCAAGACCAAAGAGCTCTCCAAGGATGTCAGGGACAAGATTGTAAACCTACACAAGGCTGGAATGGGCTAGAATACCATTGCCAAGCAGCTTGGTGCGAAGGTGACAACAGTTGGTGCGATTATTCGCAAATGGAAGAAACACAAAAGACCTGTCAATCTCCCTCGGCCTGGGGCTCCATGCAAGATCTCAATGCAATAATCATGAGAACGGTGAGGAATCAGCCCGGAACTACACGGGAGGATCTTGTCAATGATCTCAAGGCAGCTGGGACCATAGTCACCAAGAAAACAATTGGTAACACACTACGCCGTGAAGGACTGAAATCCTGCAGCGCCCGCAAGGTCCCCCTGCTCAAGAAAGCACATATACAGGCCCGTCTGAAGTTTGCCAATGAACATCTGAATGATTCAGAGGAGAACTGGGTGAAAGTGTTGTGGTCAGATGAGACCAAAATCGAGCTCTTTGGCATCAACTCAACTCGCCGTGTTTGGAGGAGGAGGAATGCTGCCTATGACCCCAAGAACACCATCCCCACCGTCAAACATGGAGGTGGAAACATTATGCTTTGGGGGTGTTTTTCTGCGAAGGGGACAGGACAACTTCACCACATCAAAGGGACGATGGACGGGGCCATGTACCGTCAAATCTTGGGTGAGAACCTCCTTCCCTCAGCCAGGGCATCGAAAATGGGTCGTGGATGGGTATTCTAGCATGACAATGACCCAAAACACACGGCCAAGGCAACAAAGGAGTGGCTCAAGAAGAAGCACATTAAGGTCCTGGAGTGGCCTAGCCAGTCTCCAGACCTTAATCCCATAGAAAATCTGTGGAGGGAGCTGAAGGTTCGAGTTGCCAAACGTCAGCCTCGAAACCTTAATGACTTGGAGAAGATCTGCAAAGAGGAGTGGAACAAAATCCCTCCTGAGATGTGTGCAAACCTGGTGGCCAACTACAAGAAACGTCTGACCTCTGTGATTTCCAACAAGGGTTTTGCCACCAAGTACTAAGTAATGTTTTGCAGAGGGGTCAAATACTTATTTCCCTCATTAAAATGCAAATCAATTCATAACATTTTTGACATGCGTTTTTCTGGATTTTTTTGTTGTTATTCTGTCTCTCACTGTTCAAATAAACCTACCATTAAAATTATAGACTGATTATGTCTTTGTCAGTGGGCAAATGTACAAAATCATCAGGGGATCAAATATTTTTTTCCCTCACTGTATTTGTCTATGCATGTAATCCTCTGACTCAACTAAATGTTTTCCTCAGCAAGGCAGGTTAGTGCAACTCTCAAGGGTACAGCAAGTGTGCTCCATGTGGGATTTTAACACGCAACCCTTTGGTTTGAGTCTCTACACCAAAAAATCTGTGTCTGTGTCTGCCTCTACACCACCCGCTCACTGGGGCCCCAGAACATGTTTTAATAATGGTTGGTAGTATTCATCAGCAGCTGTTGGGTTGCACAAATTCCCTTGGCGTGAAACTGACAAGGTGACATCTTAGCAGAATGTCTTTGTTAGTAATGGTAACAAGGTTGGCCTAATTTGTCTTGAAAGTATGAACAGTATGATTTATAGAGAACAGTAATATATGCTGAACACACATACAGTGGGGAAAAAAAGTATTTAGTCAGCCACCAATTGTGCAAGTTCTCCCACTTAAAAAGATGAGAGAGGCCTGTAATTTTCATCATAGGTACACGTCAACTATGACAGACAAAATGAGAAAAAAAATAAGTATTTGGTCAATAACAAAAGTTTCTCAATACTTTGTTATATACCCTTTGTTGGCAATGACACAGGTCAAACGTTTTCTATAAGTCTTCACAAGGTTTTCACACACTGTTGCTGGTATTTTGGCCCATTCCTCCATGCAGATCTCCTCTAGAGCAGTGATTTTTTGGGGCTGTCGCTGGGCAACACAGACTTTCAACTCCCTCCAAAGATGTTCTATGGGGTTGAGATCTGGAGACTGGCTAGGCCACTCCAGGACCTTGAAATGCTTCTTACGAAGCCACTCCTTCGTTGCCCGGGCGGTGTGTTTGGGATCATTGTCATGCTGAAAGACCCAGCCACGTTTCATCTTCAATGCCCTTGCTGATGGAAGGAGGTTTTCACTCAAAATCTCACGATACATGGCCCCATTCATTCTTTCCTTTACACAGATCAGTCGTCCTGGTCCCTTTGCAGAAAAACAGCCCCAAAGCATGATGTTTCCACCCCCATGCTTCACAGTAGGTATGGTGTTCTTTGGATGCAACTCAGCATTCTTTGTCCTCCAAACACAACGAGTTGAGTTTTTACCAAAAAGTTATATTTTGGTTTCATCTGACCATATGACATTCTCCCAATCCTCTTCTGGATCATCCAAATGCACTCTAGCAAACTTCAGACGGGCCTGGACATGTACTGGCTTAAGCAGGGGGACACGTCTTGCACTGCAGGATTTGAGTCCCTGGCGGCGTAGTGTGTTACTGATGGTAGGCTTTGTTACTTTGGTCCCAGCTCTCTGCAGGTCATTCACTAGGTCCCCCCGTGTGGTTCTGGGATTTTTGCTCACCGTTCTTGTAATCATTTTGACCCCACGGGGTGAGATCTTGCGTGGAGCCCCAGATCGAGGGAGATTATCAGTGGTCTTGTATGTCTTCCATTTCCTAATAATTGCTCCCACAGTTGATTTATTCAAACCAAGCTGCTTACCTATTGCAGATTCAGTCTTCCCAGCCTGGTGCAGGTCTACAATTTCGTTTCTGGTGTCCTTTGACAGCTCTTTGGTCTTGGCCATAGTGGAGTTTGGAGTGTGACTGTTTGAGGTTGTGGACAGGTGTCTTTTATACTGATAACAAGTTCAAACAGGTGCCATTAATACAGGTAACGAGTGGAGGACAGAGGAGCCTCTTAAAGAAGAAGTTACAGGTCTGTGAGAGCCAGAAATCTTGCTTGTTTGTAGGTGACCAAATACTTATTTTCCACCATAATTTGCAAATAAATTCATTAAAAATCCTACAATGTGATTTTCTGGATTTTTTTTTCTCAATTTGTCTGTCATAGTTGACATGTACCTATGATGAAAATTACAGGCCTCTCTCATCTTTTTAAGTGGGAGAACTTGCACAATTGGTGGCTGACTAAAAACTTTTTTTCCCCACTGTATAAACGCAACATGAAACAATTTCAAAGATTTTACTGAGTTACAGTTTATATAAGGAAATCAGTCAATTGAAATAAATTATTTCACATGACTGGGAATACAGATATGCATCTGTTGGTCACAGATACCTTCAAAAAAATTTAGGGCCGTGAATCATAAAACCAGTCAGTATCTGCTGTGACCACCATTTGCCTCATGCAGTGCGACACATCTCCTTCACATAGAGTTGATCAGGCTGTTGATTGTGGCCTGTAGAATGTTGTTCCTTTAATGGCTGTGTAAAGTTGCTGGATATTGGCGGGAACTGGAACACGCTGTCGTACATGTAAATCCAGATCATCCCAAACATGCTCAATGGGTGACATGTCTGGTGAGTATGCAGGCCATGGAATAACTGGGACATTTTCAGCATACATGAATTGTGTACAGATCCTTGCGACATGGGGCCGTGCATTATCATGCTGAAACATGACGTGATGGTGGCGGATGAATGGCACGACAATGGGCCTCAGGATCTCGTCACGGTATCTCTGTTCATTCAAATTGCCATCAATAAAATGCAGTTGTGTTGGTTGTCCATATCTTATGCCTGCCCATACCATAACCCCACCGCCACAACGGATCACTCTGTTCACAACGTTGATATCAGCAAACCGCTCGCCCACACGACCCCATTTATGTGGAATGTGGTTGTGAGGCCGGCTGGACGCACTGCCAAATTCTCTAAAATGACATTGGATGCGGCTTATGGTAGAGACATGAGCATAGAATTATTTGGCAACAGCTCTGGTGGACATTCTTACAGTCAGCATGCAAATTGCATGCTCCCTCAAAACTTGAGACATCTGTGGCATTGGGTTGTGTGACAAAATTGCACATTTTAGAGTGGCCTTTTATTGTCCCCAGCACAAGGTGTACCTGTGTAATGATCATGCTGTTTAAACAGCTTCTTGATATGCCACACCTGTCAAGCGGATGGATTATCTTGGCAAAGGAGAAATGCTCACTAACAGAGATTTAAACAAATTTGTGCACAACATTTGAGAGAAATACGCTTTTTGTGCATATGGAAAATGTTTGGGCTCTTTAATTTCAACTCATGAAACATGGGACCAACACTTTACATGTTGCGTTGATATTTTTGTTCAGTGTAGTTCTTCTGGAGCAGATGTGACCTGCTAGTTCAATGCTGTGCAGTCTACTTCAGCATGATATTGACCTTTTCATTAGAACTTAACACTTCGTTGAGTATTTTTTCATACCTTTATTAAATTATTCAACTTTATTCTGGGAATGGCTTTGATAAAACCTCAGGGATTCAGAGGGTACTTTTTTCACTATGATGCATCTTAAAGCTCAAAAGATTTTCAGATGTTGAAAGCATTCAACCCTGACCCCAAGGAAAACCTGATCCCAATATAGAACTTGTTTTGTAGAATGCAAACAGGTAGGAGTGGAAAAACAGGGTTTCCAGGCAACGGTCTGGCAAAGGTTTTTACTTCCTGTCTGTTTGCACTGCAATTGTTACTTTTATATTGAAACATGACAAAACATGACAAAAGCCCAGTCAAACCATTCATCCTCTCTCTGCTTATTTCTAACATGTGGGAGTATTTATGACTGACAACCAAGACTTCTCCTAAATTGTATTCATTTTTATGCATTATGTATCAGTGGTGTGACATGATTTAGCCAGATGCTCTCTTTTGGTTCAGTTTTTTAGACTTTTGATGGACACACTGAGATGATGGTGAGTGAAATGTGAGACAGATATGCAAAACTCAAACATATGCACAAACCAGGACATTGAGCTATGCAGGATTTACTCTAAGGTTCAAACCACACATGGATCCCTAGTCACAATGGAAGGTAGCATAATGATATTCCGTCTGACTGGCTCCAGTCGTGTCTAATTTAGATCTGTAGCTAAGTCTCTGTAGCTCAACTGGTAGAGCACGGCGCTTGTAACGCCAAGGTAGTGGGTTTGATCCCCGGGACCACCCATACACAAAAATGTATGCACGCATGACTGTAAGTCGCTTTGGATAAAAGCGTCTGCTAAATGGCATATTATTATTATTATTATTAAATGCCTTTGCTCTGCTGTTTTTTTAATCAGCCCCTTCATCACTACAGAAACATTGAGGGCTTGACTTCATAACATCCGACATTGTGCTGGAGATCTTCGTTTTCCTCCCTTATCTTCCTCAGTCTAATGCAAGCTGATAAGACCTTAAATAGTGTGGATGAGATTAAAAGAGAATTTTATAATTGTGTCACTAACAGAATTGCCTCTGCCCCACAAGTTGAGTTTGGATAAGCCTCACTATAAATAAGGCCAATAATATGTTCAAACAGTGAAAAGTATTACAGATAAAACCCTTGTGATAGAGGGAACTCACTAGCAATACATCAAGGTGAATATGTTTTACATTTACATTTTAGTCATTTAGCAGACGCTCTTATCCAGAGCAACTTACAGTTAGTGAATACATTTTTTATACTGGCCCCCCATGGGAATCGAACCCACAACCCTGGCGTTGCAAACGCCATGCTCTATCAACTGAGCTACATCCCTGCCGGCCATTCCCTCCCCTACCCTGGACGACGCTGGGCCAATTGTGCGCCGCCCATGAGTCTCCCGGTCGCGGCCGGCTGCGACAGAGCCTGGATTCGAACCAGGATCTCTAGTGGCACAGTTAGACCACTGTGCCACTATGTTGCAGCCAGGGAGATGATAGTTGCCCATAGCATCAGCCACTTGAGCTTGTTATATCTTTGAGAATTTAGACTGTGCAATTACTTTCAAATGAGCAATATTTACTAATGCATAAAACATATTAAACTGGTGTTAATCAACACACAATTTGGAGGCAAATGCAATGTAATTTATTTGCACCAGCATGAATACAAATCTAATAGCCTTAAATGGATACTTTGAGATTTTGGCAATGAATCCCTTTACATACTTCCCCAGAGTCAGATGAACTCGTGGAGACCATTTGTATGTCTCTGAGTGCCGTTTGAAGGAAGCTGCTAACTAGTGTTAGTGCAACTCCCTTCATACTGGATTTAGAGACATAAAAATGGTATCCATGAGTTCATCTGACTCTGGGGAAGTAGATAAAGGGCTTCATGGCCAAAATCCTGAAGTAACCCTTTAATACAGGAACACACTCGTAACCATTTTGTCCCTGTTCAAGGCTATGCATGCCATTAGGAAATGATAACAATTCAATAATATGACTAGTTAGGTTCAGGTATTTGAGCAACAGCATTGTAATAACATTATAATATCAATTTCAACTGCGCATGACCTTGAATGGGCTTTCCTTGTTGGACTCGCTATACTCAGAGGACAATAAAGACAATGACCTTGAAATAGTATATTCATGAATACTAGTAAGTAATGGTTAAAATGAGACACGAATTTGCTATGAGCTGCCCACTACAGATAATTGTCTCACATTCGGTTCGAAGAGAATTCCTGAGACTGTTGCTCAAGTAGATTTCTCATTCTGGCATGAGGCAAACAAACAAGCTGAAGCTAGTTCACTTTTTTTCTCTCTCTGTCATGGTTTCCGCTGACATTGGATTGCACTGGGCTAAAACGGCAGGCATTAGATTCTCCCTACCTCGCAAACTTCCGAAAACACCTTTTCACAGTGCGCTGATGGGAGGTGAGAATAATGCCGTATCTAACCAACACAATATTAAAAGAGCTGACACATGGAAGGCCAAAGGTCTAAATTTAGACAGAAAATCTATTTGTTCAGACCTGGGCAGCAGAGTGCTGCCAATAGGAAAAATGACTGATGTTACGTTAGAAACGGGTTGAGCATTAGACAGAGAAAGATGATGGAAAGCATTCAAATGTAGGGGCGGTGGCTCATTAGAATATTTTGGGGTGTGATTTGCTCACAGCTATTTTTGTGCAACCGTGAGTGATAGTGTCATTCCAGTTTATCTAGTCTGTTGTGTTATACCATTAACAATGAAATATGACTATGGCAAGTAAATGGAAGACTCATGTAGGCCTTGTGTCAATTGAGAACTGTTGTGTAAATCAATACTCTCAATTCTCTCCTCAGGGACCACCAGCTGTTCCAGAGCTAGCATACCTGACTCAACTTGTCAATCAACACAATAATCAAACCCATGGAATTGTAACAATATAATATGGCTAACCAGAAAAAAGAAATCTGTATGGTTCTTCAAAAGGTTATTTATAGAACCTTTGAGATTGAGAATGTTTTTTTAATAAAACCATTCTCCATAAAGGTTATATAAAGAACCATTAAAAGGGTTCTATAAAGCACCAAAAAGGGTTGTAACCATAGCAGAACCCTTTTTGGTGTTCGGAAGGTATTCAGACCCCTTGACTTTTTCCACATTTTGTTAGGTTACCTCATCAATCTACACACAATACCCCATAATGACAAAGCAAAAACGGGTTACAAGTAAAATAATCCCCATTTGGCAATATATAGAAACAGGCATGGAGCTAGGGTCTCAGCACAGAGGGGCCCTTCTGACCAAATCATAAAAAAATAAAGATAGCTGATATGGCCTATCATAAACACAAATTAGGCCTCACATATGTTTCAGCACCAAGGACAGCACACACTGCTCTACAAAGCACAGTGGTAGTCAGCACTAGGGCTGTTGCGGTGACCATATTACCGCCTAACGGTGGTCACGAGTCATGAAGGCAGTCAAATTCCATGTGACCGTTTAGTCACGGTAATGAGGCTTCTCCAAGCTCTGATGCTGTTGATGGTCATTAGTGGCCTACCAAACTTGCTAACTGCATGGTACTCAGCACTGTATTGTCCCTCTAACCACTCTGAGATCAATGCAAATGTAATCGAAATTTGAATCAAACACTTCATGACAGCCCATGAGCTCATGTTTCGTAGCATTTCTATAGGCTATGCAATTGTGCGAGAAAACAGAGTGATGGCCTGTTAGATTAATTTGGATTTTAAGAATAATGACTAAAGGATTTCACCCCAAATACAGTATAAATGTTAGAATTATCATGTAGTGTCAACCCACTAACAGAGGGGGCGGTACTAAACATTCAATGGGGAAGGCGGAAACTGTTTAGAAAAGTCACCTAAAGGTGGGAGGAGTCAAGTCCAGGAGGTATAAAATCGTATGTTTGTGTCTTTGGCGCCAGAGCTCTCCATGAATAAACATACAAAAAATCCTTCTTCGTGGTTATGGACCTTGAATCATTGATGATTAAAACCAGAGCCTTACAACCTCTGGTAATGATTCAAGCTTAGGTTGAATTAGAGATAGAAATTCACGTGACAGATTGGTCCTTCTGAGCGGAGCTTAATACATCTTTATCGTTCTAAGAACACCGAAACCCGTGCACGGGCGGGTGATAGCATCCGTGAAAGAGTCCTGGCCTTCGACGTTAAGGTTATAAACAGGCCGGTGATTACTCTTATGAACGATAAAGACGTTAACGAGTTTGAAAAAGCATTTAAATCCAAACTGCAAGGAAAAGGTCAGTCGTTTTTATTCATGGCTTTTGGTGAAATGATTTGAACTTGTATAAGAATAGGAATTCTTGTAAAGGGCAGACAATAGTTACCAAAATCTCAAAGAAGGTAATAATTATTACGACTGGGGAGGGTCCGAAAGTGACCCTAAGTAAATAGCTATTAAACTAGTCCGAAATGACATGGAGTGAATGGCCATCACAAATGTAAACTAGTTAATATTGTCATTGTGCGAGATGCAGTGTAACAGTATAAACAGGGAGATAATTATCATTGTGTGAGATAGATGAGTCGGGAGTAGCGTATACGACTGGGGATTTGCTAGAACTTTGCAAATAAGTTTAGCAAATGATTGCATAAGGTCGTATATGTGTGAGACTTAATCCATCGGGAGACATGATAATTATTTCAAGGAAGGAGCTAAAAATTAGGTCGCGTGAGAAAAAATGGTTATCGACCCCTTTCATGAAACTGGAGTTTTAAATAAAAAACTCTGGGTTAGGGGTTAAATAATTTTAAATGGTTAATTACAAAAGCAGATCATACATTGGCTCAAGAGACGCACTAAAATAATAGCTCCTAGAAGAATAATTCTGGGAATTATTACTAAAGGGGGGGATTTTTATTTTTCCACCATGGGAAATAAAACTTCTAAAGAGATCGAAGAAATATGGTTTATGGATCCATTTGGGAGAAGAGGTATGAATTTATTGGGCATCTCGAAGTAAAAAAGTTAGTAGGCAGATGCATATAAAATGAATTTGAAAAAAACTGCGAAAGGAGGGGCTAGAGACAGTGAGTGTTTTTTTTTAAGCGCGAAAGTGCTTTAACGGTAACAAAGGAATATTTAACCATCGTGACTGCATGGGTAAAGAAAAGGAGGAGGACAGTCAATTTTTTGGTTCAACGGGTAAAATGTTTGAACAAATTATTCGTGTCAATTAAGAATTGGCTAAAAACACCACAAAGCGATTATTTGAGAGGTACCTATAAAGTCCAACGATGCATATGTATGAACTTTCGCACTCAAACGTAGACGTAAGTCATGAGCTAAACCACTCCTATGCTCGCTTCGAGGCAAGCAACACTGAAGCATGCATGAGAGCACCAGCTGTTCCGGATGACTATGTGATCACGCTCTCCGTAGCCGATGTGAGTAAGACTTTTAAGCAGGTCAACATTCACAAGGCCGCAGGGCCAGACGGATTACCAGGACGTGTACTCCGAGCATGTGCTGACCAACTGGCAAGTGTCTTCACTGACATTTTCAACATGTCCCTGACTGAGTCTGTAATACCAACATGTTTCAAGCAGACCACCATAGTCCCCGTGCCCAAGGACTCTAAGATAACCTGCCTAAATGACTACCGACCCGTAGCACTGACGTCTGTAGCCATGAAGTGCTTCGAAAGGCTGGTCATGGCTCACATCAACAGCATTATCCCAGAAACCCTAGACCCACTCCAATTTGCATACCGCCCCAACAGATCCACAGATGATGCAATCTCTATTGCACTCCACACTGCCCTTTCCCACCTGGACAAGAGGAACACCTACGTGAGAATGCTATTCATTGACTACAGCTCAGCATTCAACACCATAGTGCCCTCTAAGCTCATCACTAAGCTAAGGATCCTGGGACTAAACACCTCCCTCTGCAACTGGATCCTGGACTTCCTGACGGGCCGCCCCCAGGTGGTAAGGGTAGGTAACAACACATCTGCCACACTGATCCTCAACACGGGGGCCCCTCAGGTGTGCGTGCTCAGTCCCCTCCTGTACTCTCTGTTCACCCATGACTGCATGGCCAGGCACGACTCCAACACCATCATTAAGTTTGCCGACGACACAACAGTGGTAGGCCTGATCACCGACAACGATGAGACAGCCTATAGGGAGGAGGTCAGAGATCTGGCCGTGTGGTGCCAGGACAACAACCTCTCCCTCAACATGACCAAGACAAAGGAGATGATTGTGGACTACAGGAAAAAAAAGAGGACTGAGCACGCCCCCATTCTCATCGACGGGGCTGTAGTGGAACAGGTTGAGAGCTTCAAGTTCCTTGGTGTCCACATCACCAACGAACTATCATGGTCCAAACACACCAAGACAGTTGTGAAGAGGGCACGACAAAGCCTATTCCCCCTCAGGAGACTAAAAAGATTTGGCATGGATCCTCAGATCCTCAAAAAATTCTACAGCTGCACCATCGAGAGCATCCTGACTGGTTGCATCACCGCCTGGTATGGCAACTGCTTGGCCTCCGACCGCAAGGCACTACAGAGGGTAGTGCGTACGGCCCAGTACATCACTGGGGCAAAGCTTCCTGCCATCCAGGACCTCTATACCAGGCGGTGTCAGAGGAAGGCCCTCAAAATTGTCAAAGACTCCAGCCACCCTAGTCATAGACTGTTCTCTCTGCTACCGCACGGCAAGCGGTACCGGAGTGCCAAGTCTAGGTCCAAAAGACTTCTCAACAGCTTCTACCCCCAAGCCATAAGACTCCTGAACAGCTAATCATGGCTACCCGGACTATTTGCACTGCCCCCCCACCCCATCCTTTTTACGCTGCTGCTACTCTGTTAAGTATTTATGCATAGTCACTTTAACTCTATCCACATGTACATATTACCTCAACTACCTCAACTAGCCGGTGCCCCCGCACATTGACTCTGCAACGGTACCCCCCTGTATATATAGCCTCCCTACTGTCACTTTATTTTTCTTCTGCTCTTTTTTTTCTCAACACTTTTTTTGTTGTTGGTTTATTTTTACTTTTTTTGTTTAAAATAAATGCACTGTTGGTTAAGGGCTGTAAGTAAGCATTTCACTGTAATGTCTGCACCTGTTGTATTCGGCGCATGTGACCAATAAAATTTGATTTGATTTGATTTGATTTGAGTGAGAAAGTAGAGAATATTTACATTTGCATTTTTGGTCATTTGGCAGACGCTCTGGTCCGGAGTGACTTGCAGAACCAATAGAGGGTTGCAGGGAACTATTATGTTGTGTTGGGCATTTGAATGGCATAAGGTGAAATATGTGTGTATGAGGGAATTCAACGGCTGGGATGAATGGTAACCGGATACTACTTAGTATTTGGTTGGTTAATGCTAAAGGGAAGATTTGGAGCGTGGCTGGGGGTTAAAAACGCACTTATTCAATAGGGAATGGGTGGAGAGAGAGAGAGTTTTTACGTGTATTAAAAGTTGCACAAGATAGCTTTAGTAGTATTCTAGATAGGTCTATGAAAATATGTTACAAGTACGAATGACATTATGGAATATCATCCTTAAATGTATGCTTATCAACGATATCAAGTGTTTGTTTTATTGATTAGGGCCGAATCAGAGAGAACAGTTGAAGAAATTGGATGGCGAACTGAAGTAGCGATAGAGCTGTGAGGGTTGAGTTGAGGACAAGGAGAATGATTTGTGGCTGTGGTTGGCGGGAAAGAGGAGAGGCAGAGACAGACTTAGAGAGACAGAGGAAGTTAGAGAGGGAGAGAATAAAAGAAATAGAGAGAAGGAAACTGTTTAGGTTTGAAAAACAAGCAGGCTGAGAGACAGAGACAACAGTTTCTGGAGCTTGAAAAGCAGAAACTAACAGAGTAAGAAAAGGAACAGACGAGAGCAGAGTATTTAATGGCCACTAGGGGAAATAGCTGGTAGAGGTAGAACTCCAGAACAGAAGGGGAGAGAGATTTTACTAGGGGGTGAATCAAATAATTGATAATGGATCATTTGAAATGAGATCACATGTAGCAGATTTAGAGTAATCAATTAAATAATCATTGTATACTCGAGGAATTTTGAGGGATTTTATGGATTAGTTATAAGGAATTAGATTGATACAAACATTATTCATGAGTTAGGACTGGGGATATCTGTATCATGTTTTGTGTGTACTACCATCTGTAGATTACGGATGGTAATTGAAGGTTAACAAAATGTATAACCAGGAGAAAGAGATTAGCTTATCTCATTGGAATATTGCTCAGGGCAAGGGGGAGCAGTAGTGAAGTTAGGCAGTATTTAGGTCATAAGAGGGAGCTACCAAATTAAGTTGAGCCTAACTATCTTTGATTGTTATTTTTCAATTGGGTTTTTCAAATAAAAAAAACACACCCAGCATGATGTTTATAAAGGGTTGTTATGTTGAATTTAGGGGATTTTCAACAGTTCATAGGTGGTGTTTACTATGCTGTAGGATGGAACGGTTTGTTGGGGGATATTTGAACCTAAATTAATGGAATAAGCTGCAGTAATCAGAGGAATGTACAATCTAAGGCGAGACAACTATTGCCTAGATCATTGATTTAGCAATAGGATCAGGTAGATGACTGTAAGTCGCTTTGGATAAAAGCGTCTGCTAAATGGCATATTGTTATTGTTATTGTTAGATAAGGACTAGAGAAAAAAAAATAGATGAAGAATGATGAGCTTTTTGGTAAGGATAGACTGCTGTAAAGCTTGGGTACTCCATTATGTACTACATACGGGTAAATTAAGTGATCTTATCTATGGGAAGGCAATGGCAGCCCATGGTAAAATCATTTGGAACTCTGAGGAGGAAGAACAGTTTATGTTGTTGCTCTCTTCCCAAACAGTCTTAGCTTTTCATACATATATCAGGGATGTTACCCAAATGGTAGAGAGTAAAGAGGGATATGACATTGGTCGTGATTTAAAGATGAGTTTTTTTTTTTTGGTGGGCTATTAGAGATAACTGGGTTAATCACGAACATAGAGGTTTTTATTCTTTGTTGCTAGGCAGAACACTTAGGTGACCTAAAAATGGACTTGTCATGTCCAACAATCAGTCTTCAGGTCAAGCCCGGGAGAGCCGGGGTAGAACAGAGGTTGAACTAAACATAAGTGTTTTTACAAGATAAGAGGTTGTTTGATTGGATTACTAATTGATTCTGAACTGAATGAAAGTCGAATTTAGCCGCCATAAAGACAAAGGAAGTGGGAGGAGCAATAAAGAAGCAAAAGACAATCTCAAAAATGAAAGGCATGGCAATTGGTTGATAAATTACCTAAGGGAATGTTTAGGAAGGTGGTAAAAATTGACACATAAGCAGAACTATGTGTCAAGAGGGGGGAAGAGGCTAATTGTAGGATTAAATAATATACGAAGGAGAGGACAAAATACTTTTAAAAAAAAAATTTTTTTTTAGATACAGTCTAAAAAGAGAATGCAGTCAGAAATTGTTAGATTAATCTGAACATGTGTGAAGATAGTTTATTAACCACACCCGTATGTCAGAGGTTTTGTGCCCCACAGGTGAACTAAAGGAGAAGGTGACCCACTATCTAACCAGGTGACTGGTGAGCATCCAGTCACTAGAAGGAAAACTGGAAGCAGGCCTGTTGGGAAGGGCCCTATCAGGTTATGTTGGTCACCGCCTTGGCCATTAGAATAGCAG
Organism: Coregonus lavaretus; assembly: GCF_964263955.1. Lineage (NCBI taxonomy): Eukaryota > Metazoa > Chordata > Actinopteri > Salmoniformes > Salmonidae > Coregonus > Coregonus lavaretus. The sequence continues at coordinate 8,149,432 of NC_140024.1, read as the reverse complement.
AGAGAGGAACCTGGGTCCATGTTACCCACTGCAAGAAGGTAAGACCACATACAAGCACCACTTAGCACACGCAGAGTTGAAGAGCAGAACTAGCCCACAGGGTCCGGGGGTCACCTCTGTCAACGAAGATCTCCTACCCAGACCTATCATCACTGTAGTGTGTTCCTAGGGTGTGAGTATGGGGTGGTACCGAGCAGAAGGACTCAAGACAGGAGAGGGTTGGCGGTTTTTGGGAATATGGGTGACTCTGAGCTGCATCATAGTCTCGACAATAGTCGTGGTATGTCAAGATCCACCACCACCTCGCACCAATTACGCTATGGCCTTACAATTATTAAGAAATAAAAGGGAAGCGACCCGACATACTGACCGTCAAGGGCGAGTGATCTACAAAATAGGAGTCAGAGAAGGGTGGGGAGTAAGATTCAACTTACTGGGCTTGCGCGGACAAATACAGATGGGATACTTGTCTAAGATTACATTTGATGGAGTCAAAAGATATGGAAAGCACAGGTACTGTCATTAATCCACTAACAGCAATAGACCGAGTAGATCAGTCAAGGGATGACGGAGTCAATTCGACTAACCCGTCCACTATGAAAGATTTTATCCTACAAGAATGGAACCAAGGGGAAGTGGAGGGGGTCCCTGATGAGAATCTCTGGTTAAAGTGGATGAAATACACCGCTAGGGCCTTGGGGGAGACCAATTGTTATGCATGCTCCATTGGGCGACCGACAATGTTGACCGCCCCAATGCCAAAGGCAATGTTTCCCTGTGTATTAGACCTGGGGTCCAATCGAAAAAAGAGCCAAATTGCACAGGGATTGGGCTGGCAAAATTGACATACTGGGCCAGCCCACCTAGATTCACTTTAACTCCTGGCGAATACCAGTGTTACATACATAGAAATGGCACCCGTAACTTGGGTGATTTTGATGGCTGTAAGGAGATAATTAATGTGACTGATTTAGATAAGGAAGGGAGGGAAAAAATTAGGAGCCTAACCATCCCTCAGACTGATGTGTGGTGGGCATGCACTAACAAAGGGAGCATTCGGCAGACATTACCAGAGGGATGGGTGGGTACTTGTGCACCAGTATTGTTGGTCCAACCTGTAAGAATTGGTCATCAAAGACCAGTGACAGGAAGAATAATTAGGAGAAAAAGAAATATAAGTCAGGAAGGAAATAGCCCAATTTGGATAGATGGTATAGGCATCCCCAGGGGTGTTCCAGACGAATACAAAGCTATGAATCAAATATGGGAGAGTTTTACTACAACATTTTTCTGGTGGGTGACAATAAACAAAAATATGGATTGGATAAATTATATCTATTACAACCAACAACGATTTATTGACCAGACTAGAGATGCAGTAAAGGGGATCTCTGAGCGATTATCCGCCATCCCGCTCATAACTTAGTAGAGGTTGGTTCTAGATCAGGCAGAAAGGGCCGGTGTCTATAGAAAGATAAGCCATTGTTGCACAATTATCCCTAACAACACCACACTGGATGGGACAGTCACCAGAGCTCTTACAGAATTAACTGCACTAAGTGAAGGATGAACTGAACTCAGAAGTTAGTACATTGTGGATAGGGTGGTTTGATGAAATATTTGGTAAATGGAAAACCCTAGCAGCCACCATCTTAGGAGCGATCAGTGTTTGTATGGGTATTCTTGTATTATGTGGTTGTTGTCTTGTTCCCTGTGTCCGAGGATTGGTGAGTCAGGCGTTGGTGAAATGCAGTATCTAAACAATGATGAGAGATGGACTGACTCCGGACTCTGACCAGGGGAATGTGAAAAACGATCCTCCAGGCTTGGTGGATGATGAGGATTTGAACCCTGAAAGACCGCAATTGGATGAAATGTTTATTAGTTCTGATGTGATCTCTGAGATTAATCATGCTTGTAAAATACATGTATCCTGAATGTGGGAATATTTAGTCAAAGGGGTGGATTGTTAGATTAATTTGGATTTTAAGAATAATGACTAAAGGATTTCACCCCAAATACAGTATAAATGTTAGAATTATCATGTAGTGTCAACCCACTAACAGAGGGGGCGGTACTAAACATTCAAGGGGGAAGGCGGAAACTGTTTAGAAAAGTCACCTAAAGGTGGGAGGAGTCAAGTCCAGGAGGTATAAAATCGTATGTTTGTGTCTTTGGCGCCAGAGCTCTCCATGAATAAACATACAAAAAATCATTCTTCGTGGTTATGGACCTTGAATCATTGATGATTAAAACCAGAGCCTTACAACCTCTGGTAATGATTCAAGCTTAGGTTGAATTAGAGATAGAAATTCACGTGACATGGCCTCTACTAAAAAGAGGAGGATCCCATCAGCTTTCTATAGACTAGGCCTACTATATTTATTTCTCAACTTTCCTAATATTAAGCACAATGTTTATCTTTACAACAGGAGTATAGCCTACCTGGCTGGCATGAAAATGAACCTCAGGAAAAGCGTCCTCCATTCGCTATTTAAGTGCATAGATTACATGTATTTTTTCCCTTCTGCCAGTTTCGATACAGTTGCATGATAATGGTCCATTCTAAATCAAAACAAATTTCACACATATATTATTTAGTATATGTAAAGACAAGATTAAATCAAGAATAGTCTGATGGGTGGTAATATTAGCCTATCACTTGTGAATAATATATTATCACTTGTGAATGATGCCCAGCATCATTGGGAGACTTTTTCGATTCATAGTCGCACACCTCATGTAGCCTAGCATAGGCCTATATGTTTTGACAAGGTTTGTATCACCAAGTGGCCAAATAACTTCTTAAAATTAAGTACATTAATCCGCTTTACAAGGGGTTTAGAGCCCCCACCATAAAAATGCACCTTTATAATAAAAGCATTCCATGCATAATCGCATTTGCAGTCACTTTTGATAATGGTGTTTTCCCACTAATGGAGCATTTGTGCTTATTGCCTACTGCCATCTGCGCTTATAATGTGAAGAAATAGCCTAATAGTATATCAACATTTTAAGCTAAACGTTCTGATCTGTTGCATCAGCCACATGCTAGTATTCATTTGGGATCTATTGCATCCCACAACTGTCCCAGACTATGTTCGGAATATTTATTTATAGCACAGAATAGAATAGGTCGACTTTTGTACTATGGGGGATAGCAGATTGACATAGGCTAGTGCTTTTGCTGTTCGTTAGACCTACTCATGTTGTTGGCTGATGAAAAGTAAATGTGGACAGTTCTTCCAATATCTTCAATATGCACCTCGGAATTGGATAAGGACAGGCGCAGTTGCGTCCCAAATGTGTCTGTCTTGACTTGTAGCCTGTGAGAAAGACCCAATCACATGATGGAGAACAATGTGAGTGAGAGGCGCTTCGGATTGCGCAGCACTCAGGGAGAAGGGCACAACGCAACACTTCTGTCCAAGAGCACAACGGCCACTGGCCGCAAAAGGCATGGATTTTTTTTAGGGTGCATTACGGCCACAAAGGGGATGCCGCTGTGAAATTCGAGGCAAAAAACAAAGCAGAGCTCAAGCCTTTCAAGCAACTTTTTTCAAATCATCATTAGAGTCGCATCATGCAGCCTTACAATGTATTAAAAATCAAAACATATAGCCCAATGTTTGTAGAGCAACTAAAGTTACATTAATAACTCTAAATGAAGCATATAGGAGTACCTTTTTCTTTGTTAACGGCTCAACACAGAATAGCCGCATGTGCGCACTCCCTCAAAAAAATATGTATATTTTATTCAGCTTTGTTTAATTGTATTCTTCATACTATAAAATAATATAAAATAATGCCACGGATTTCTAAGCAAATCTTGTCTGCTAAATGAACTAGTGTAGCCCACAGCCCCTTGGCATAGCCACATCAGGACAACTCAGAGTATGCTATTCTGTTCTTCTGAAATAGACTACGTTTTCTTCATATCATGCTTCTTTCGACCTGTCTAAAATAAATAATATATTTATTGTGAAGGTGTAGGCTATATTACATGGATTTATTAGACTTTTTTAAATGTAGATGTACCCAAGGTCTGCATCAGTGGCTTGTAGGCTATGTGTGGAAGCCAGGAGATGCTAAATGTGTTTATGTTAATTAACGGTCAATTACTGTGAGACCGACAGTTATTTGCTTGACAATCACCGGCTGACCAAATTTCATGACCAAATTTCGTGACCGCCACAGCCCTAGTCAGCACCATGGACAGCAGCACCCAAGCGGAGATTCATCAAAACCATTAATCGCAGCGCATGAAGCGCTTGTTTAGCAGACAGACAGAGAAAGGTCTACATTCAGGTCTACATTCAGATCTACATTCAGGTCTACATTCAGGTCTACATTCAGGTCTACATTCAGGTCTACATTCAGATCTACATTCAGGTCTACATTGAGGTCTACATTCAGGTCTACATTCAGGTCTACATTCAGGTCTACATTCAAATATAAAGTAGACAGGGCGGTCTACAACTACAAAACAGGCACAGCGTAAGGCAGGCAGTGTCTCACATGCATGCACACACACACACACACACACACGCACGCACACACACACACACACACACACACACACACACACACACACACACACACACACACACACACACACACACACACACACACACACACACACACACACACACACACACACACACACACACACACACACACACACACACACACACACACACACACAGCCTGCCTATAGGTGCCGAGAGGTGATAAGCAAGAGGGCCTGTAATAACATTCTGACTACTTTCATCTTAACCAAAAATTATGTTTCACTCACCAGATTGTCTCTGCTCAGCCGATGTAGCCATGTCGTAGTCGAGTCCATTTGTTATTTCCATCATCATGCATTCCATAGAACAAAATAATAATCCCAACAGGTGAATGAATTATGTACAAATCAAGGTCCCATTTTAAACGTCATCCTCCTCTCCTTCATGTTGGCAAACCTGCCAACCACTTTGTCTTTGTATATGTCAATGTCCCGCTCAATACAAAACAAAGTGAGGTTGGATAGTCTGGCCTCATTCATGAATGCACACCAATAGCTCTTCGCTCTGAACTGGCAATGCTGATGGGAATGATTTTGTAGATTCTATGGAGAATGGTCAGATTTGGATATGCTCGGTGCATGTTATTGGCAATGAGGAATGACAGGACTGAGTCAGTGTTGAGATCCATGGCTAACTCGGAATACATTGTGTGGAAAGAGAGGAACTCATCCACAGCTTCCTCAGGCTTGGAAATGTCTTCTGGGTAGAAATGTGCGAGCTCAAGCATGTTATTTTCTGCATCAGGGTGCTCAAAGTGCTTTGGGTTGAGCTCAGAGAGCAGTCATGCCATTTCTATGAAGTCGGCAAATCGATTCTCAAACTTCCCCACAAAAACATTGAGTATGTAATTGTATTCATCAGCTTTAAAGCACCTTCTGCTTTCTGGAATTGGGTCATCCTCTGCATCCTCGTCATGAAACCTCTTCCTCTTGCGAGCTCGCTCCTCTGCAAACTCAGTTGTTGTGTTGTTTTGTCGGGCCATCTCTTTAGCGATGCTCTCCATCTTGTCATAGGCCTCATCTGTGCGTATCTGTCTGATCTCAGCCATGCAGCTGTCAGTTAGATCCACTGCAGTGTTAACATCTATTGAATCATTTTGCAGATAGTTAGAAAGTATGTACGTCTTCTTTAGTAAACTGTTCCAAAACACCAAAATAAATGTAAACTCAAATGTGCTCATTTTTGAGAGTCTGTGGTGTAGTATGGTTATGGTACTTTATTTGGCGCAGGTGTAACAGGTGTAAAATATACTTTATGTATTTCACCGAAAATCCCTCATATTTATTTTCATGTATTATTTTAAGGTTATTTTGAGATGTATTATACTACTTTCAAGAGTGAACTATTTTATTGTCTTTCTTTTCTAAATTGTGTTGATGTTGTGATGTCATCAACGGGAGCCATGCTTTTGCTCCTTAGTTTGCTCAAGGTGTGACGAGGAGAGGCATGTGTTTATGGATGCTCCGGTCTTTTGGATGCAAATGTTAGCGAATGTTCACAAATGCACAAAAAAAAAAAAAAAAAATGATATCGTCATTGATTTAGTGTTGTTGCACTACTGTTTGTAGGAATATATATTAACGTGAATGGGGATAATTTTAGAGTGCAACTTTGATTCCAACTTTGCAAGGCTAGCCCAGTTACCGTTAGCTTTGGGTGCGGGAGAGGGTCTCTTTCAAGAACAGACAGCGTGAATTTTCAGACGACTTTCTCACGGGCATTCTGCACTGTTTTTTGTCAGGCAAATATACTTATGTATGAGAGTCTAGACGGCAGCATTAACCTTTGCCTTGCATTTGTATCCATTCCATACAGTCATTAAAAGAGAGACAACTGGCAGAATTGTGTCAAGAGCTTTCCCTTCCCTTTCACCTCCACCTCCCCAGAACACAACGCAGAAAGGTACCGGTACTGAAGGGCTTCAAGGAGCCCAGGCAGGCTCTGTATAGCCAAAGATGTTAATACACTAACCCAAGATAAACTAACCTAAACATGAGTGTGTTTATAAGCGGATCATAACAGGACTCGGCACCGCCATCTGGCAACTCTTCAAATTTCACAAAGTGCTCAATGCTATCTTCCTCCACCTCCTCACTACCTGTGCAGGTGCTTGAAGTGCTTCCTCCCAGTTGCTGGTGGTCCTCCTCCTCCTCCTCTTGTGTTTTTGTTTCCATGGCCATGGCTGCGGAGGCCATGCTTCCATCAACACCCGCCTCATTAGCCACTGTCAGGCTAGCGCTAGCACCAGCTCCAGTGATTGGATTATCCATCCCCGGTTGTCTTGTTGCAAGGACGACGATGAGGAGAAGTAGGTTCTATGTGGAACACAGGATGCAATTAAACTTTTCTTATTCTCTCACTCCTCGCATTTTAGCGCACCTGACTTTACTTTCTATCAATTTTTCTCCTGAATGTAACTTAGCTAGCTAGACATTATCTGACGTGACGATGTTGAGCTCGTATAGTGTAGGCTGCAAGTCAATCAAATATGACAAACATTCTTTATTGAAAGAATGTTTGATGAACAATGAAAGGTCTTGGCTTAAAACAATTTGTTTTCATTTAATTTTAGAATAATGTTCATGTTAATTTTGGTACTGTATGCTATAAGTAAGATCCCCCCCAAAATGTAACTAACTAATGACTAAATAAATAAATAATAATTTTGAAGACCCTTTTTTTGGTACATCATTGTTGACAAATGTTTTTCTTTTAAAATCTCCAGGAACAGGGGTCCCCTTATGGGGCCCCTAAGTGTGTGGGCCCTGGGGCAGGCGCCCCACGCCCCCCTAGCTCCGCTTCTGTATAGAACCGTATGTTTTTAGTGTGTGTAGAAGCAATATATGCTATAGAAGCATTGGTAACCAATGGGGAGAAGAGGGAAGGAGAGAAAGGAGTGTGAGAGAGGTCCCCTATCACGCTCAAATCCAACAGAATAACCTGCAGCTGGCCTTGTGAAAAAAAAGACAAACATTCGTCCATATGAAGCTCAACCCAGGGGAATAGGGAGTATCACTTAGGTTTTATTGTGTGGGGGATTGAGCCCCAGATCACATTTTCACAGAGCCCATACAATGTGAAGGGTTCGGTTATCATGTAAGACATCCATTAAGTAAAGCTGAGCTAGGAAGGCCTTGTTGGGCCTGGGAGGTTGTCATCCTTTAGATGGGTTTGAAATACACAGGGGGGAGAGCGAGATGGGGAGTTTAACTGTAAGCGCAAAAACTTTTCTCCAGATGTTTTATTTATATTTTACCCAGAACAGAGGAGAAAGAATGGAACTAGGTAAAAATATATGTAAGGGGTCAAATAGTTTCTCAATGAACAACTGCTGTTGTCAATTTTATTGTGTAAAAACAAATTGCTAAAAAATACATGTGCAAAAGTCCTTATTACTACTTTACTGCTACCCTTTTACCTGAAAATGATGATGCAACATCTCTCATCCCCATAGCTGTTATTAAGCTTCCCCCTGATTTTAACAGATAAACAAGCACCACTCAATATCAAAAGCATCTGTTGTTTGTTGACAGGTATTTATCCAATGCCCACTTCACATTCTCCCAGTACAGGAAGTTCATCATCATCAAGTCACTATGTTGTGACACAACCAAGGGAACAATCAGGGATATTGAAATGGGGCGGTGAAGTACTTGTGTTAATTTTTGGGCTTAGAAAATGTGAAAAATATCTGTAGCATTCACATTACAAACCACAACCACCATGGCTTGGTCCTCAGATTAACAAACTTTTGAACTAATAAACCAACTTTAACATTTTGATTAATGGTTTCACTAAAATGCACAAAATGACCATATTGCTCACAATATGGGCCAAAGTAATCATGGACCATTGAGATTTAATCCCTTATGTAAACCAATGTTCATTGTGATATCATAAACAATTATTTTTAATTTTCAGGGTCAGTAAGAACTATCAATGTCCTGCTGTGACTTTATCAAAATAATCTAAAAGGGAGTAGTTTACAAGTCTGCTACTTGAGCCCAAAGTATAAATATAAAGTATAAAGTTAAGGATAAATATGCTAATAGTAAGAATTTTAAAAGGACTTTCTAGTCTTTTCTTTGCTTGACACAATAAAGGTCTGCAAGGTCACAAACCCTCCTGTAACTCAGTTGGTAGAGCATGGTGCTTGCAACGCCAGGGTTGTGGGTTCGATTCCCACAGGGGGCCAGTATGAAAAATATATGCACTCATTAACTGTAAGTCGCTCTGGATAAGAGCGTCTGCTAAATGACTACAATGTAAATGTTACTTGCCTCCCACATTCCGTAGATAAGCTTTGAGGCAATTTTATAGCTGCTATTGTTCCTGGACCTGTCCTCTGTTTTCTTTCCTGATTGTCTGTGAATGGATACAGAGATATCCACCACAAGAGTCCCACAATAATTAACCACCATTCACTGCTCTGGCAAAGAATTTCATAAAATGAAAACATCATGAATTAGGCAGAGACTGCATCCTTGCAGCTCTTGTAATCTTATGCAATTGTGTCTGTTAATGTCAATTGCAATTTTGAGCAGGACAGACCGTCCCCAAACCAAAGTGCCCACACGCCCATACTGTCGCTTTAGTGACAGAGTATCTTTGACTGCTCGTTCATGCTGGCGTCCCGGAGGAGAGAGAATCAGTCTCCTGTCATTTTATCTACTCCCCCACCATCTGGAATGTGAGTAGTCAGACCCACCTGGACTGGGAAGTGACAGAAGTCCTCAGTGGAAAGTGTGTCTGATGAAGAAACAGGAGAGAGGAAAAGAGAAAGAAGAACACAGAGAGAGGGAAAAAGAGATGGCGAAAAAGAGAGAAATAAAAAGTTCCCTGGCTTGTGGATGTCCCCTCTCCCTCATTCTCTCTCACAGTGACAGGCGCAATTTGAAAATATCTCAGAATCTCAGAAATAACATTCTAACATTGACTCAAAATGTTAGACCAAGTACAGGATGGCCTGTCTCCATGTATCCATGTTTAATCCTACACAGGCCAATTCAATCTGTTACATCATGAAAGTGGCCAGAGGTCTCTCTCTCTCGGCCAGACTCCACAAACTTGACACTTCACCTTTTGATATTTTCAGAGCACCCGAACCATATGGCTAAAACCTCAATTCACCCACCTGGATATCATCCTGTAAGAGGCTTAGGAATCATGTTATAAACTCTCTCAGCCAAAATAAAGAGGAGGATTATCTAAATAGAAGTGACTTGGAATCTGGGCATGTTTGGATTAATCTAAAGGTGCAAAAGTTCAGCAAGATGTATTAGAGCCAGGAGTTTTTAGTGCTGCATGGGGTTTAGGCTGGATCTGCTCCAAACTCACTGGCACTCACTACCTGTCACCTTCATGTGCCTGGCCAGCTTTTCACCCCCATGAAAACACTCACTTGGGATTATCAGAACCAGTGTAGAAATGATTTTGAAGGAACCACAAACCTAGACAAATCAAATCAAATTGTATTTGTCACATGCGCCGAATACAACAGGTGTAGACCTTACCATGAAATGCTTACTTACAAGCCCTTAACCAAGAATGCAGTTCAAGAAAGAGTTAAGAAAATATTTACTAGAAAAACTAAAGTAAAAAATAAAATAAAAATTAAAAGTAACACAATAAAATAACAATAACGAGGCTACATACTCCTGAGTGGCGCAGTGGTCTAAGGCACTGCATCGCAGTGCTAACTGTGCCACTAGAGATCCTGGTTCGAATCCAGGCTCTGTCGCAGCCGGCCGCGACCGGGAGACTCATGGGCGGCGAACAATTGGCCCAGCGTCGTCCAGGGTAGGAGAGGGAATGGCCGGCAGGGATGTAGCTCAGTTGATAGAGCACAGTTTGCAACGCCAGGGTTGTGGGTTTGATTCCCACGTGGGGCCAGTATAAAAAAAAAAAAAAATGTAATCACTAACTGTAAGTCGCTCTGCATAAGAGTGTCTGCTAAATGACTAAAATGTAAATATATAGGGGGTACCGGTACTGAGTCAATGTGTGGGGGTACAGGTTAGTCGAGGTAATTTGTACATGTAGGTAGGGGTAAAGTGACTATGCATAGATAATAAACAGGCTGTCTCATCGTTGTCGGTGATCAGGCCTACCACTGTTGTGTTGTCAGCAAACTTAATGATGGTGTTGGAGTCATGGGTGAACAGGGAGTACAGGAGGGGACTAAGCACGCACCCCTGAGGGGCCCCAGTGTTGAGGATCAGCGTGGCAGATGTGTTGTTGCCTACCATTACCACCTGGGGGCAGCCCGTCAGGATGTCCAGGATCCAGTTGCAGAGGGAGGTGTTTAGTCCCAGGGTCCTTAGTTTAGTGATGAGCTTTGTGAGCACTATGGTGTTGAACGCTGAGCTGTAGTCAATGAACAGCATTCTCATATAGGTGTTCCTTTTGTCCAGGTGGAAGAGGGCAGTGTGGAGTGTGATTGAGATTGTGTCATCTGTGGATCTGCTGGGGCGGTATGCGAATTGGAGTGGGTCTAGGGTTTCCGGGATGATGGTGTTGATGTGAGCCATGACCAGCCTTTCAAAGCACTTAATGGCTACCGACATGAGTGCTACAGGGCAGTAATCATTTAGGCAGGTTACCTTCACTTCCTTGGTCACAGGGACTATGGTGGTCTGCTTGAAACATGTAGGTATTACAGACTCGGTCAGGGAGAGGTTGAAAATGTCAGTGAAGAAACTTGCCAGTTGGTCCGCGCATGCTTTGAGTACACGTCCTGGTAATCCGTCTGGCCCCACGGCTTGGTGAATGTTGACCTGTTTAAAGGTCTTGCTCACATCGGCTACCGAGAGCGTGATCACACAGTGGTCCGGAACAGCTGGTGCTCTCATGCATGCTTCAGTGTTGCTTTCCTCGAATCGAGCATAAAAGTAATTTACAGTGAGGGAATAAAGTATTTGATCCCCTGCTGATTTTGTACGTTTGCCCACTGACAAAGAAATGATCAGTCTATAATTTTAATGGTAGGTTTATTTGAACAGTGAGAGACAGAATAACAACAACAAAAATCCAGAAAAACGCATGTCAAAATGTTATAAATTGATTTGCATTTTAATGAGGGAAATAAGTATTTCACCCCCTCTCAATCAGAAAGATTTCTGGCTCCCAGGTGTCTTTTAGACAGGTAACGAGCTGAGATTAGGAGCACACTCTTAAAGGGAGTGCTCCTAATCTCAGTTTAATACCTGTATAAAAGACACCTGTCCACAGAAGCAATCAATCAATCAGATTCCAAACTCTCCACCATGGCCAAGACCAAAGAGCTCTCCAAGAATGTCAGGGACAAGATTGTAGACCTACACAAGGCTGGAATGGGCTACAAGATCATCGCCACGCTGCTTGGTGAGAAGGTGACAACAGATGGTGCGATTATTCGCAAATGGAAGAAACGCAAAATAACTGTCAATTTCCCTCGGCCTGGAGCTCCATGCAAGATCTCACCTCGTGGAGTTGCAATGATCATGAGAACGGCGAGGAATCAGCCCAGAACTACACGGGAGGATCTTGTCAATGATCTCAAGGCAGCTGGGACCATAGTCACCAAGAAAACAATTGGTAACACACTACGCCGTGAAGGACTGAAATCCTGCAGCGCCTGCAAGGTCCCCCTGCTCAAGAAAGAAACATATACAGGCCCGTCTGAAGTTTGCCAATGAACATCTGAATGATTCAGAGGAGAACTGGGTGAAAGTGTTGTGGTCAGATGAGACCAAAATCGAGCTCTTTGGCATCAACTCAACTCGCTGTGTTTGGAGGAGGAGGAATGCTGCCTATGACCCCAAGAACACAATCCCCACCGTCAAACATGGAGGTGGAAACATTATGCTTTGGGGTGTTTTTCTGCTAAGGGGACAGGACAACTTTACCGTCAAATCTTGGGTGAGAACCTCCTTCCCTCAGCCAGGGCATTGAAAATGGGTCGTGGATGGGTATTCCAGCATGACAATGACCCAAAACACACGGCCAAGGCAACAAAGGAGTGGCTCAAGAAGAAGCACATTAAGGTCCTGGAGTGGCCTAGCCAGTCTCCAGACCTTAATCCCATAGAAAATCTGTGGAGGGAGCTGAAGGTTCGAGGTGCCAAACGTCAGCCTCGAAACCTTAATGACTTGGAGAAGATCTGCAAAGACAAAATCCCTCCTGGGATGTGTGCAAACCTGGTGGCCAACTACAAGAAACGTCTGGCCTCTGTGATTGCCAACAAGGGTTTTGCCACCAAGTACTAAGTCATGTTTTGCAGAGGGGTCAAATACTTATTTCCCTCATTAAAATGCAAATCAATTTATAACATTTTTGACATGCGTTTTTCTGGATTTTTTTGTTGTTATTCTGTCTCTCACTGTTCAAATAAACCTACCATTAAAATTATAGACTGATCATTTCTTTGTCAGTGGGCAAACGTACAAAATCAGCAGGGGATCAAATACTTTTTTCCCTCACTGTAGCTCGTCTGGTAGGCTCGCGTCTCTGGGCAGCTCGTGGCTGGGTTTCCCTTTGTAGTCCGCAATAGTTTGCAAGCCCTGCCACATCCGACGAGCGTCAGAGCCGGTGTAGTAGGATTCAATCCGTTTCTGGATGAGCATTTTCTTGTTTGCTTATGGCCTTATACAACTCGTTGAGTGCGGTCTTAGAGCCAGCATCGGTTTGTGGTGGTAAATAGAAGGCTACGAATAATATAGATGAGAACCTTCTTGGTAGATAGTGTGGTCTACAGCTGATCATCAAGTACTCTACCTCAGGCGAGCAATACCTCGAGACTTCTTTAATATTAGACATCACGCACCAGTTATTGACAAATAGACACACACCCCCGCCCCTCGTCTTACCAGACGTAGCTTCTCTGTCATGCCGATGTATGGAAAACCCAGCCAGCTCCATATTATCTGTGTCGTCGTTGAGCCACGACTCGGTGAAACATAAGATATTACAGTTTTTAATGTACCGTTGGTAGGATAGTCTTAATCGTAGATCATCCTTTTATTTTCCAATGATTGTACATTGGCCAATGGTACGGATGGTAGTGGAGGTTTACTCACTCGCCTATGAACTCTCAGAAGGCAGCCCAACCTCCTCCCACCTTTTCTCCATCTTTTCTTCACGCAAATAATGGGGATTTGGGCCTGGTCTCAAGAAAGCAGCATATCCTTCGCATCAGACTCGTTAAAGAAAAAATCTTTGTCCAGTTCGAGGCGAGTAATCGCTGTTCTGATGTCCAGTAGCTCTTTGCGGTCGGAAGAGATGGTAGCAGCAACATTATGTACAAAATAGGTTTTAAAATAAGTTACAAACAACGCGAAAAAACTAACAAAATAGCACAGTTGGCCATCTCCTCCGGCTCCATTGAAACAGACATCATAAAGGAATGTTCAATTACAATAACACTTTTAAGCTGTAGGCTTCCCAGTGCACTTGGGAGTAAAAAGGCATTCAAATCTACAAGAGAACATTCACATAAAATGCATTTGTGGTGTGCACTCTGCATAATAAAAAACATGTGGGCATTTTCACACTCTTTTTCATCCTGGGGCGAAACAGTCTCACATTTTCCCATTGTTATGTTCACCGTGGGGAAAGGTTTTCAACTCCCGTTGACTCATCCCTATTAAGGAAAAGGGTTGGAATGTTTTCTCACTGTGTTGAATTTGGAGCTGCAGGGTGAGGTATAAAACAAGTAAACATGCAACTACCTACAGTGAGGGAAATAAGTATTTGATCCCCTGCTGATTTTGTACGTTTGCCCTTTGACAAAGACATGATCAGTCTATAATTTTAATGCTAGGTTTGTTTGAACAGTGAGAGACAGAATAACAACAACAAAAATCCAGAAAAACGCATGTCAAAAATGTTATAAATTGATTTGCATTTTAATAAGGGAATAAGTATTTGACCCCCTCTCAATCAGAAATATTTCTGGCTCCCAGGTGTCTTTTATACAGGTAACGAGCTGAGATTAGGAGCACACTCTTAAAGGAAGTGCTCCTAATTTCAGTTTGTTAGCTGTATAAAAGACACCTATCCACAGAAGCAATCAATCAATCAGATTCCAAACTCTTCACCATGGCCATGACCAAAGAGCTCTCCAAGGATGTCAGGGACAAGATTGTAGACCTACACAAGGCTGGAATGGGCTACAAGACCATCGCCAAGCAGCTTGGTGAGAAGGTGACAACAGTTGGAGCGATTATTCGCAAATGGACTGTCAAAAGAACTGTCAATCTCCCTCGGCCTGGGGCTCCATGCAAGGTCTCACCTCGTGGAGTTGCAATGATCATGAGAATGATGAGGAATCAGCCCAGAACTACACGGGAGGATCTTTTCAATGATCTCAAGGCAGCTGGGTCCATAGTCATCAAGAAAACAATTGGTAACACACTACGCCGGGAAGGACTGAAATCCTGCAGCGCCCGCAAGGTCCCCCTGCTCAAGAAAGCACATATACAGGCCCGTCTAAAGTTTGCCAATGAACATCTGAATGATTCAGAGGAGAACTGGGTGAAAGTATTGTGGTCAGATGAGACCAAAATCGAGCTCTTTGGCATCAACTCAACTCGCCGTGTTTGGAGGAGGAGGAATGCATAATCCCCACTCACCTGCTGATACAGTGGCACAGTGACAGTATCGCGCAGCAGACACATTATTGAGCCAACCCCGGGAAATTGGGTCAATGGCAAGTCTATAGCGCTCGAGAGGCAATGGGATTCAGGAGGAAGATGTGAGTGAGCTCTCCTTTCATCTGGCCTTTTCAATCTCCCCCGTAGCCTCTCTGGTGGACAGGGCTATGATGGTTTTTTGAGGCTTGAATGAAGATGTAAGCTTATTGATTCATCTAACCACATTACTCTCTCCTCCACTTCAGGATTTATGAGATACATCTTCAGCTGGGGTAAAATAGCAGCCAAATATACATTTCAGCGATGGTTATGGTATTGTGACCAGGGTGAGAGATTACTGTGTTGGCTCAATAAGTTACTTTATGGTTCTTAAATGCATGGTACAGTATTGGGACAGAGTGTGGTGTTTCACCTGAGGTAAACAGTAAGTGCCATGACATCATTTTCTTTATAGTTTTGATCAGGTTTCAGATGACTAAAGGCTATGTGGTAAAGTGATTGGTCTTATCCAGTTTGTGCAGAATCGTGTTAGATTAAAAATATAAAAAAATCCCTTTACCCCCTAAACACTTGGAGATTTCCCTTTTAATAAAGTGCCTAGCTTGTCAATCTCAGTATTAGTGTTTGCCAATCTGCCCATAGCTAAAGACCATAGGAGACCTGATAGTTGCCATATATACGATAAGTGGTAGTAGTCTAAATGGAATCTAATCTGTACTTCCTTTGAGTGAGCTTTTGAATTGCATCTGTGGCTAAAAAGGTGTTTGATTTAAGCAGAAATGCAGTAACTGTCGGTTAGATGGATTTGTGCCACATTAAATGACATTGAAGGAAAAAGTCCCAAAGTCCTATGCCAAATCTATAAGCTTGACAATGGCTATGCCTCTAAGAACAAATTCCCTTCATTTGAATATTTCAGGAAATGAGTGAGGTAAGACTGAACAATTTGTCTAATGGGCTTTGTTTATAATTAATCTCATCAAGCTGCGCCAAGAGGTAATGTAGCTTTTCAAAAATTCATAATCAACACTGAATATCTCCAGCTTGAAATAAACATATGATTTTGATAACAGAGTTTGTTGATAAGACTCTCAACAGCCCTTCAATCATTCAGAGGGATTTAACAATACCGCAGTGTGATACACAGTGGGATCAGTTGACTTTGTCATGAGCTGTATGCTGACTTGTAATAATAAGAACTGAAGTGAGTGTGCCTGACTGACATTTCTAGCAGTGGACATCATTGTGTGTGTGTCTGTGTCTGTCTGTGTGTGGACTAGTGTGTGTGCGTGTGTGTGCGCACTTGCATGTGTGTGTGATATGAGATTGTGATTGCACAGGCCACGGATGAGTGCTGTTGTCCAGGGCAGACACTCTTCATCCTCCGGGTCCGTCTGAGGGTTTGGATTGTTGGCCCACTCCACCCTGCCACTGCATTGATAACATCCAGTAATCAAAAAGCACTATTGACTCAGCCGATATTGCCAGTCATTCACATCTGCAGAAGTCACTGACCACTCTCTGGCCACCTGAGTGTGGTGATGGGTGATAAAAGAGAAAAAGGATGATTAAATCCATACTTCTCTGAAAGCCTTTTTATTCCGTTTTGACAAATGTCTCAATCGGATCCCTCTCAACAACCGCTGCACGACTAGAAGACTGGAGCTCTTTAAGATCACTTATGCGCAATTATAAAAATGGAGCCCACTGTTAAACCATTAATCAGTGGGAGAGTGGCATGAGACATCAACTAGACAGTAGCGGGAGAGCGTCAGGATGGGGGTGGGGGGTCTTCTCACAGTGGCCAGCAGGGGGCACTGTGACTCCTGACAGTGTCACGGTGATGAAGGGGGCTTATTGAAATTTAGAGTGCTTGTGTATATGTACATGTTTGGTATTCCGCTTGTGCTCATCCCGTTTATGTCTCTTCCCTCCATTCAATCCCTGCTGCTTCTCTTGGATGTGAAGTAAAGCCCCACTGGCACACCACTCATTTCAACGTGGAGAATTGGGGAATATTTGGTTCATATGTTGATCAATGAGATTACAACCTATTTTCATCCTCTCAAAAAGACAGCCAAAAGTTTGTTGAATTCACAGTGTTATCACGATGCTCTCAACCATCTGAAAGCACAACCAAATTCCAATGGAAAATCAATTACTTGATTTTTGGTTTAGTTGTCACCTAAATGTGTTATCACTGCGTTTTTAACCATTTTAAAGCACAACAAAGTTCAAATGGGAATACAATGTCAGATATTTTGTTTATTTATACAACAACTTCATGTGTTATCACTGTGCTTCATCTAATAGCACAACCAAATGACATGGATTGCAGTTGAGATTACATTAAAGTGCAGTAAAGCGCAAGTGATCAATGCCGTTGCAGATTATTAAAGCATTTGTGAAGATTTCCACAGACCTGCAACCTTTGCATGCTATCTTGAACATGCACGCTTTATATGATTACATAAGAAGACATTTATTGTTACAGTAACATCAGAATGTGGCCATGATGTGTTAGTCATTTTAAGGTTGAATAAATACTGTTAACATTAGTTTGTAAGATAGCCTTAACTGTAGGCTATTTACTGCACTACAAAGGTAATATTGAGTTTGGTTGTATTTGGTTGACAACTCAACCAAATATCAACATTTAAAGGAGATGTAGGCCTATCTACTGCTTGGATAGTTCCATCTGAGCAACTGGCTTAACCTCTTAAGGATTGGACCCTTTTTTATTTTTTTGCCTAAAATGACATACCGAAATCTATCTGCCTGTAGCTCAGGACCTGAAGCAAGGATATGCATATTCTTGATAACATTTGAAAGGAAACACTTTGAAGTTTGCGGAAATGTGAACTAAATGTAGGAGAATATAACACATTAGATCTGGTAAAAGATCATACAAACATAAAAACATGCGTTTTCTATTTCTTTTTTTGTTCTGAAGTGAATCCAACATATAATTTCTTAACTTGTTGACAAGTTAATAGGCTATTTACTGTATTGCAGAAGTGATATTGAATATTATTTGGTTGTCAACACAACCAACTATCAACATTTGAAAGAGATGTATCTTCTGCTTGGATAGTTCCATCTGTGCCACTGAGTCTAGCTTTAATTCAAGTTTGTATACAAATTAATAATTGATATATTGGATTCACTTCTCCATTTCAACCAATCATCTAAGTTAAAGAATGGGACTAAATCTAATTTAACTTTAAATGCACTTTAAATACAGTTTGACTTAAATACATTTCATTTGCTCTATGTTAAACCTACCTTTTGGAATGACTTTGATAGCAACAGTGAATCTATTAAGTGGAGATTTTTCAACAATCATGCTCACAATCGCACATTGGGAATAGTCAGTGACAAATATCTAAGCAGAGCTGGGCTTGGTTAAAACCCTGGATGTCAAACCAAAAGGATAGCTGTAGATAGATCAACTCTCCAGTAGGAGGTGCTACCCAGCCTATAGTTTTTTTCTTATAGTGGATATTATGTTGAAGATCTGATGTTGTTTCAAAGGTACAAATTCAACGTATTTTATACAAGGTTTGTCTATGTTGAAAATTGGTTACCATGATTACATGATCCTGTGGTTGAAATTTCACAAAACAACAGTTTACTTTGATGACTTTTTTCAAATCCAGTGTATTTTCCACGTAGATTCCTCGTCAGAATATGGTGACAAATTACGTTGAAACAACGTTGATTTAACCAGTTTGTGCTCAGTGGCCACCTAAAGCCTGGCTGTTGTATCGTTTATTTATATTTTTCCTACAGCAGGATGTTGAATCTACTACAATCTACTGGTAGAAAATGTTTCTTTCATTGAATTCAATAAAAAAGTGATGAATATAAAATGTCCACCTTTGATTGAGATAGGGAGGATATGGAGGAACGATTGAGCAGATTGTAAATTCTCTGTAAAGGCACACACTCACAATCTTATGAATAACATGACATCCAAGCCTTTCCCCCGGAAAGAGAACTCCCGAGCACCCTCCCTGCTCTGCTCATTTAAAGAGACTCATTTAAATATTCTTCATTCTGACTGCAGGCCTCTGCAGCCACTGAGGAGTTAATCCACTTTACATGTGGGCTAATAAGCAACACTTCCTCTCCTACTCTCTACTCTGCTCTCCCGATCTGTGGTGACGAGCACAATTATTCCGTTGTGTCCCAGCTTAATCCACTCGCTCTTGTTGGCTCTGATGGTTTCTCAACCCCTTGGTGTGTCTCTTTTCTCTCTCTCTCTGCTCTTATTTGTGTTGGCAGCAGGGGGATCCCGCCATCTCATGAATATCAATAGCATGATTGATTGTCAGCATGACCTTGTGGAGTAGGAAAACTACATCTCGATTTCCCTGTCGTGTAACGACACAGAAGAGAGGCGTCTCGATTGAAGAAATTAAAAGGATTTCCTTACTGTATGTCTAAGGAAGAAAGTAGAGGTCATAGAATGTTGTAATTACTGTCTCTTCTTTTTCCTTTGAACGTTTTGTCATGGGTCCCTAGCATGTTGTGTTGACTTCTGTCATCATGACTACAGTTACTGTACTGTGCACTGCAGCACTGAGAGACAACGGCAGTGCTATCTTAGAAATATGCAATAAATCTCCATGTGTTCCCAATCTCCTTCTCTCCTCATCCTTATCGCTCTCATCCCTCCTCCCTTTTCTCTCTGCCCTCCTCCTCCTCCTCTCTCAATCTCTTCCTCCTGCTGCTGTTCCCCTTCCCTCCTCCCTGTAAGTGCAACAGTTTGTGCGTAGGATGCAGCGGCTTCTCATAAACGCAGCATCCCCTTCGTTAATATGCAAGGCTCAGATCCCGAGTCCTCCCAGTGCCACAGAAGAGATTCTCTCCCCATAATATGATTCTGCCTGCTCTCCTCGTCACTGCTTTATGCCACATTCCTCTTTAATGGTTTTCTTTCCTCCTCTCCCCCTTGCTGCTCAATAAATCATTGGTTGTGAACGTTGCTAGGGCTTAGGTCCAGGGCTGGAGGCTGGAGGCTGGGAGTGGGAGGCAGGGGAGTAAGGCTGGGAACTGTTTTGTCAGATTGACTGTCTGAATTCTGGGCTAAGGTGGAGACTGGACTGCTCTTGTTTCCCTCTAACGCCTATGAATGCCAAAGACTTACCATCATAAAGAAGGAGGGAGAGGTAGACATTAAGGGAATCATGGTTTATACAATGATCGCCAAGGTAGTGGGTTCGATCCCCGGGACCACCCATACACAAAAAAAATGTATGCACGCATGACTGTAAGTCGCTTTGGATAAAAGCGTCTGCTAAATGGCATATTATTATTATTATTATTTATATTTCCTTTTGGTGCTGCACTTACCTTATTTTTCCTCCATATTTTATATTATCATGTGCTGTCTTTTTCTGTATTTTCTCTGTCTTCTTTCATGTAATGGCTGCATTAAGAGCTGGCTATAAATGGTCTGAGGGAGTTTGGGGTTGTGGATATTTATTTGTTGTGACTGTGGAGAGGGCCATTGGGATCTTTGGAAGTGGGACGTGCTAAGTGCATGAGTGCCCAGGGACGGTTGTGCAACAAACACTTAGTGTCCAGAAATGTTTAAAGTAACGCAATCGCACGTGGAGAAAGTAAAACAAATAAATAACATAATAAAACAAAATGATTTCAGAATCGGGATGAAGGATGATTTGTGTTTAAATTGCCATTCATTATGACAAATGTGGTGTCAGTCACTAGATTGTAATAAGAACATCTGATTAAACATCATACAGAAGACCCATTTAATTATAATTGAAGCATGAAATAAACAAAATAAAGTCGATGGAACAGAGTACAAATTCAGAAATGCTGATATTTCTGAGCCAACTCATCCTACCTTGAGCTGGATTAGAGAATCCAACATTTCTGAGGGTCACCTCTGCATAAAGTCATAATATACATCACAAACACTAGCTGTACAAAACATTAAGAACACCTTCCTAATATAGAGTTGCACTCCCTTTGCCCTCAGAACAGCCTCAATTTGTCAGGGCAAGGACTCTACAGGGTGCCGAAAATGTTCCACAGGGATGCTGGCCAATGTTGACTCCAATGCTTCCCACAGTTGTGTCAAGTTGGCTGGATGTCCTTTGGGTGGTGGACCATTGATACACATGGGAAACTGTTGAGCGGGAAAAGCCCAGCTGCGTTGCAGTTCTTGACACAAACCGGTGCGCCTGGCACCTACTACAATATCCCATTCAATGGCACTTCAATCTTTTGTCTTGCCCATTCACCATCTGAATGGCAAACATACACAATCCATGTCTCAATTGTCTCACGGCTTAAAAATCCTTCTTTAACTTGTCTCCTCCCCTTCATCTACACTGATTGAAGCGGATTTAAAAAGTGGCATCAATAAGGGATCATAGCTTTCACCTGGATTCACCTGGTTAGTCTATGTCATGGAAAGAGCATAATGTTCATAATATTTTGTTCACTCATTGAATATTATAATGGTTATGAATAAATACATGCTAAAACAACACTTCACCCTGGATTACGATCAACTATTCACCCTGCAGTATTGATCAATACAAAGCAGGGCCTCTCCTAGAGAGTGAGGGATTTTTAATGACCCCCAATACTAGAAAAAACATGTCTGCGTCACAGGTCTTAACCTGTCCTCTAGACATATCTCAGAAGTCACTTTGCATCAGTTGAAATGGTGCAGCTTCAGCTTCAGGTGATGAGTCAAAGTAAGATGCCAGCATTAGGAAATGAAGCCCCTGAGAGCTAGTCAATATCTGTCAGTTATTATGTTTGAAAGAAACACTGATGTTGCTCTGGGCTGAAGCCAAAGGAACACCCATGAGAGAACAAACTGAACCAGAGAAATGTGTCAGGCTTAGTTCTTGTTGTTGAAATGCTCACTGTATTTCAAAGAAAACAGATTAGTAATGAACTATTGATAACGTTAAAGGGTCCTTCTACTACTGTCATAAGAACAATATAAAACACATCATACAGTTATAAAGCAAGCAAACCACATCACTGCCATGATGCAATTACGGGAAATCCTCTAAATGGTCTTGTTTCTTGTAATCTCTGCTTCCATCATCCAATTAAATCTGTGTTCCAGGTAAACAGCTGTAGAAAGTACCCAGAAAACGAATTATAGCAATCAACGATTAAAACATTTTCAATTATATTGTTTACATTTAACCCAGGGCTAATTCACAATCACACACATATTAATATCTGCCATGATCTGTAATTCCAGGTGAAATCATCTTTTCTTTGAGTTTGCAAGTCCTCATTACTGGCTATGTGGTAACATGGGAATGCATGCATGTGGGGTGGGGTCTGTCATATAGAGCAGCAGGAAGCTGATGCAGAGGGAGAAAATACCCCCCCTCGTTGCAGGCAGAAATTCTATGTTTTGCTTGATTGATTTTAGATTATCCGTTTAATGAAAACAGACTGTGTTTGGAGAAAGTGCTCCGCTGCTGTCAGTTCATCAAAGGCTCTGTCTTGGCAGAAATGGAATCGCTGTGTGGCCCCATTAAACGGAGCAAGGAGAAAGCAGGAAGCTCAAGGCTGATAACAAACTCACTCGGACAGATAATAGTACAATTATGTTCCTTTCCATCACCAAGAGCATTTGTTTAAAATGGAGAGACCCACACAGAAATGTAATTAAACACTAAGATTCGTAGTCAGTGGAAATGGAGGATTCCTCCTATTGTTTGTGTGCATGTGATGGGATGAATATTAATCCAAACAGATTAAAATACCAAATTCTATGTGTGGGTTTGAGTGTGTATTATTAGAGGGATGGAGAGTTGATTTTGGGTGGACTACAAATGTTGTATCTGAGTTTTGATTCTAGTGGGGTTAACACCAGTGGGATTGAAATTGATGCCACCTGCAGTGAATGAATGAAGTGTTATTTGAATCACAGTGGAATCAACACCACATTGTGTTGTTGTTACTCGACTCCGTTGAGTTAATTTCCGTTAACTCTCTGAGTGAAAAAGACAAATGAGGGGCTTCATTAGAATAGTGTGCTTTAATATCTATGTTTCTGCATGCACATTAATTGATTAATTGAGCTTATACTACACAAAGGTAAATAAAACATTTCAAAACTAATTCAATCTGTAAGTGGTTGGTATGAAAGTATGATATTGTCAAAAAAAGTAATGTATTGTCATAAATAAAGCTACAGGACTGAAAGCCATCGAATGCAACAATCATGTCACTAGCAAACACATTCTGGCCTACCCTACCTCTACGGAAGCACAGTTCCCGCTCAGCCCAGTCAAAGCTGTTCGCTGCTCTGGCACCCCAATGGTGGAACAAGCTCCCCCACGACGCCAGGACAGCGGAGTCACTGACCACCTTCCGGAGACACTTGAAACCCTACCTCTTTAAGGAATACCTTAATACCTTCTTCCCCCACCCCCACATAAAAAAAAGTGGTTGTCCCACTGGCTATCATAAGTTGAATGCACCAATTTGTAAGTCGCTCTGGATAAGAGCGTCTGCTAAATGATGTAAATGTAAATGTAGTGGTACCTCTAACATTCCCCCAAAAGGCACCCTGGCAAATAAAATGCAAATAAGGCTTTACACCTAGTGTTAAAACAGCACCCCAATACAAGCTACTGTAACACCACAGGTGTTAATTCCCTAACACTGAGAAAGTGTAACAGCATCAGCTCTAATAAAGTATTCATTTACATTTTTTAATTTAAGTCAGAATTTGTAACACCCATGGAGGTAGTGACCCAAATATGTTGGTGTGTTAGTTTATCAACACCTTGAAAAGTGTTAGTTTAACACTATTTCGGTCGGTCACATATTTAACATTAAGAAAGTGTTACATTTAACACTGTGGGTGTTAAAATTCAGATCTCAAATCTTCTGTGCATGGAGAGAGAGTTTAGGTTCACAAAAGTATTGAGCACATGGAAATAAATTGTATCCACCAAAATTTGACCATTCTTAAAAATGTCTCAAATCTATGCAACAGTCCCATGGAATTCCCCTGTAAACGCTGGCTCATTATGGACTTGTTGCTTTAACACTGGGATTTTCAGACCCATGTGTTAATATGCATTGCATATTGTCTAAAACAGACTTGGCTTTACTTAAAATATAGATGGAGGACCTTGCCAGGTGCTTAAAAACATGGTGACCAATATAACAGACTGTACACAATGTACCATTTTAAGCTCTTGATCAAGGCTGAGCAAGGCGTGGGTAATCCCGCCACAAAGTCTGCATAGAAAACCAAAGAAAATGTCATCGTCTCCCTGGCACCAGTCAACTCCATGAGAATCTCTGAAGCCCAGCTGGACCATATCCAACACAGTCAGAGTTATCAAATCAGCTCTGTGCCACACAATTAGGTGACATTTAGACTCCGACCTGAAGGGACCCATGCCTGATTGAAGTCCACCCGTTACTGAACAAATGGATAATCCACAATACTTCCACAAGAAATGGCTCCAAGTCTTTCAAGAATTCCGTTGACTTGTCTTTTGGGAGGATGGATTTGAATCTTCCAGTCTACTGTTGTGTAGAGAGATGCGGGAGCAAACTTTGATCCCAAATATGTCTGTGAACGAGGGAGTGTGTTTGTGTGGGGGGTGGTGAAGTTGAGATCTGTTTGAAAGTGCACATAGCAGAGTAATTCTAAAAATATATATTTTTAAGCCTATTATCTACAATTTATTCACACACTATCATGATCTTTCTTGCAGGTGTCTTTTAATTGGAAAACAACATCTATCTTTAATTATGGTGAGTCGAACTGAATAGAAATTAAGAGTCAGCTGGCACGGTTAAAAGCTTTGCTTGACGTACCGATTGGTTTCATACAACCGCTCTCAACACTGCAGCAGACTTCCTCATTGGTTTTGGGTCAAATTCAGGCATAACAGCGACCTCACACAGAAGTCCTCCACCTGCGAATCCAAGACCATGATGTGTTTCAGTTGTGGGCGTGGTAGCGAAGCAACCTTTATTTGCATGCAATTAAAATATATTAATATGCATTACCATTTCTCCCGACAGTGGAAGAACTGCTCTGGCACGCTGCATGAGTCAGAGGCGTGCTTCACCCGCACCGTGCCGAAAGAGCGGCAGAGGGTGCCGAACTATCGTCAAAAGTCAGAGGAGACGCACTTAATGGTTTCAGACGGGACTCTATCCCCACTCATCCAAAGAGAAAGTGACATATTTTTTTTGGTTTGGTGCAACGATAGAGCAATGTTTGAACTAGGGCTAAGACTGACCAATAATTCCTGGAATTGAGTTCCTACTCTGTGACTGCTTTTTGCCTTTGGGGCATGTGAGAAATTGATATTTTCAAGGTTATGCAAAACAAACAAAACTCTAAGAATGCAATAAGATTTGGTGATTTTTGGAGTTAATAAACGGACATAGAATCACTGACTCACTTCCCTTGCCTTACTACTCCATCCTTGCCTTAGGGTTGTTTTCTCTCTGCTAGGCTCTGCATAGCCACTGACATGCCACAGACAGCCCTGCTTTAAATAAATGCCTGCTGGGAGTGTATCATCTGTGTACAGATAGGCAATCCTTCCCTGCCCAAGAAAACCAAATCCTTCAGGCCTTGTTATCGTGGAGCACTGGTGTTGGTGGAGTTCTGATCAGAGATAGTGAAGGAATGATGGAAATAAGTAAGGAGCAGGAGAAGGACCAAAATTGTGATTGACAACAGCAAAGTAAAACATCTATATTAAACACAATATTCAAGGATGGACAGCACAAGGGGGTGTGCAGCTGAGGTTTCATCTATGTGGGGAGCAGGTATTCAAATCAGGCTAGAGGAGTAGGGACTGGAAATATTACCACCACCCACAGCAACTGATTTCCATTGCCAGTGCAAAAGTTAGAGCCAGGAGGTTTTCATGGTCAGATCACGTAGTCAGTAAAAAAGACACCTGGCCCTACTAATAACCAATGACCTATTCCAATTAAAGCAGAATTCTACAAAATGAATGATTTATCACCACAAACAATCAGGCTGATGATCCTGCCGATGCCACTTGACCTGGCAAGTCTGTGTGGCATTTTTGTGCGATAAGAGGATAAAAGGGGGCATTTAGGGGACGATGACCCAAATGTTTGTCTCATTATTCAAAACACGCAGGGTCAAATCTAATCTTGAATTCAGGTCACCTTCAAAGGGCTGTGTGGTTCAGACCTATGGCATATTTTCAATATCCAGCTCCTTTATTTAATTAAAGCGGTCTTATCATGGCTGCATATTATATTGACAGTATGTAACTATACATATGAAACTAATAACGGGTCCAACATAGGAAGGTGACATTGACGTTCTCTCTCTTTCAGTTCTGTTCTTTCGGCACAATTGTGTTCCTGTGACCTTGAAACTGACAAGTGTGTTATTACAATAATAATTGGCAAGTGTAATGCAGCCAACTTAATAAGTGTTCGTTTGGGTGCATAATAGATTAGTTGACAGTAAAATAGCACAACTTTAAATGACAGATCCAGTTAATGATCATCATCCACTGCAGAGTAGAAAGAGAGTAGAGGATCTTTGTGGAGTAATTTTTGACCCACTGTACTAAGTGTACAAAACATTAGGAACACCTGCTCTTTCCATGACATAGACTGACCAGGTGAAAGCTATTATCCTTTATTGATGTCACTGGTTAAATCCACTTCAATCAGTGTAGATGAAGGGGAGGAGAAAGGTTAAATAACAATTTTTTAGCCTAGAGACAGTTGAGAAATGGATTGTGTATGTGTGCCATTTAGCAGAATGGGAAAGACAAAATATTGAAGTGCCTTTGAACAGGGTGTGGTAGTAGGTGCCAGGCACACCGGTTTGAGTGTGTCAAGAACTGCAATGCTGCTGGGTTTTTCAAGCTCAACAGTTTCCCGTGTGTAACAAGAATGGTCCACCACACAAAGGACATCCAGCCAACGGCACAACTGTGGGAAGCATTAGAGTCAACATGGGCCAGCATCCCTGTGGAACGCTTTCGACACCTTGTAGAGTCCATGCCCGATGAATTGAGGCTGTTCTGAGGACAAAAGGGGGTGTAACTCACTATTTGGAAGGTGTTCCTAATGTTTTGTACACTCAGTGTAGATCACTGAGTGTCTTTGACCAGAGAGAGGGGAAGTACGACAAACTGAATGGCTTTATGGATTTCTTTTGGAAATTCATGCATTTAAAGGGAAGCTCAGCAAGGATGTTTTCATCATTTTTCTTCCTCATTGGAATCGATTGGTGAGAAAATACTGTACCTCCATATCAGTAACATCAGCCAAGGAAAGTTACATTTTTCCTCAACAAGGTGCTCTCCCACATCTCAACAACCCTTCACATTGATTGGTGAAAAACCTTTTAAAAGCTCAGCAGTTCGATTACTGGCTTTTCTCTATCAGTCATCAGTCTGGAGAATGTACTGGACAGAATGTTAAGCAGAGACGTAAGGCTACCAGCCTGGGCATGAATTACACTAATATATCAAAATGAGAGAGCATATTGCTCGACAAGTGCACCTGTTGGCTGTAATTTCTGCTAAAGTTGCATGCTTATGGTCCTGCTTGCTATGTTTTCACCATTCTGTTCAGTGAACGGGTTTGTTTGGAGCAGATGTTTGAGTTGGGGCCACCTGCTTCATGCCCTTGTCTCAACTGTTGGCTTCATATCAGTATTCTATCCCCCTGCGCTCAAGAAACCAAATACAATGTAATGGCATATGTTGCTACAACTGTGGGCGACAGAAGGAGTGTGGGATAGATGTCCAATGCTAAATGCAATCTGAGGGTTGTATGTCTAGTTCCTATCTATGGACACTATCTACATTTCCGGAGTGTCTGTGAATGTTCCATACTGGAATGTTGGGGGATTCCACATAGCCTCTGGTTTCCACCTTGGGGTTCCATTTTCCTCCTCTTCGTATCCATGTCTTCTTCCTGCTGTAATCATGAACACTGCATGTTCACAAACTGCGAGTCTCTCCTATGTTCTTATCATCACCTGCATATTCCAAGCTGTAACATCTCAGGCCATGTTAGCAATGTTGTCATCATTCTCCAGTGGAACATATCCTCTATCCTTTTTTCCACTGTGTCACCCCCCACCTCCCCCATCAATCCATCTCATTTTTCATTTCCCCAGCGAAATTAATTCAATTTATATCATGGTATTATCGATGTGCTAACTTACCAAGGATCTGGGGTACACAGTGGGAGTGTGTGTGTGTTCCCGGTTGGCATGTTCAGCACGCTCACTGTAGATTAACAGTTTGCTGCAGTTACACACATACTACCTTATTGCTGTGCATGGAGCTTTCCAGAAGTATCTGTGCATTTCAAATATTAACTGATCGTACTGTATGGAACATGGGCAGAGTGATTTGAAAGCCAAGTTCCTTTACTAGTCAGTTCTGCAGATAACACTCCATTCTTAAGAATCAGTGGTTATAGGTCTGAATGCCAGTGTATCCACATTTGTACTCTGTTAACAACCCGGTTCTGAGCATTGGGTTAATGGCTCCACACAAGGCCCAAAGAAGCAAATGGCATCCATCTGATATGCTGGTGTTTGGGCGTTGTGCAGCAGGGCAATTCCACGAGTTCCGCCACCAAATAAGACCAAATTTGGTTGGTCAGGACCGGACCAAATCTGAACCAATCAATCATAGACGTCTACAGTATGTTTCACAAGTTTGGACATCAAAGTACAGCCCTGTAGAGTACAGTACAGTACAGCAAAGAACAGTAGAGTATAGTCAAGTAGAGTATAGTTCAACACAGTACAGTACATTAGAGTATAATTCAGAAGAGTATATTATAGTGTACTTAACACTAGTGTGCTCTACTGTGAACTGTACTGTACTGTACTGAACTCCACTCTATTCTACTGTACTGTACTGTACTGTACTGTACTGTACTGTACTGTACTGTACTCTTAATTACTGTACTGTACTGTACTGTTCTCTACTGTACTGTACTGTACTGCGCTGTCCAAACTTGTCAAACATAGACATCCATGATTGGTAGAGATTTTGTCCGGTCCGGACCAAATCTGAACCAATCAGAGACATCTGTGTTTGGGCCAAATGAAGTCCTGATGTTTGTGGACGTTGAAATCAAGGTTGGTCTGGACCAAAAAAGGAGGAATTCTGATATGACCTCATTGTTTTAGCACTACACACAGTTTTTTTTAACTACGGCACGCAATATGGTTCAATCAGCACAATCTACTTTTCAGTTTTTTTCAAATTGCCTCCATCTTAGAGTTAGAATCGGGATCGAGTTTACTGTGCTAAAGCAGATTTAAAACAAGAGTAATGGAGAGCGCTGTATAATACGGAAAACTTAGCAAATTAGGCATTTGTGGTAAGTACATGGTGGCCACCATCTTTATGCATGTCCGCCATTGGAGAGAGAGAGAAGAGAGAGAGAGACAGAAAGAGAGGGAGACAGAACAAGGGAGAGAGAGAGAGAGAGAGAGAGAGAGAGAGAGAGAGAGAGAGAGAGAGAGAGAGAGAGAGAGAGAGAGAGAGAGAGAGAGAGAGAGAGAGAGAGAGAGAGAGAGAGAGAGAGAGAGAGAACTAGACGGAGAGAGAGAGGGAGGGGTTTCAGACTCTTGTTTTGATCACCAGATGACAGAAATAGAAAGAAAACAGTTATCAGCTGAACATAATGCCAGTGGATGGGCAGAAATTCTGTTACAGACTTTTTGGAAATTCTCTTACCAATTTTCATAATACAAATTGATATCAGTAAAAACACTATAAATAATGTGTGGGTCTACCTTAACTTGTTATTTCTGTGAACATTCATTATCCTCCCTCATAAGGGAGAGAAATGTGAAAATATCTTAAAGATATGTGGGTTTTTGGTAATGGAATTTCAAGGCACAAGGCAATGTTTCTTAAACTTACAGACGGCATATTTTTGTTGTTGATATTAGTTGGCAGGGGTCTTTACTTCCACATTATTGTTTTGATGTATTTCCAATACCTTTTAAGACTTTTTCTTGACAAGAAATCAAAGCATTTGCTTATCCCTAATTTATTTAATGGAAAATTGTTGTAAAATCTATATTCACCTTAATTTCTCAAAAACTCTTAGCTTTTAATTGAAGGCCAATTTGACATGCTCCTATGAACTTCACATGTTGATTCTCATGGGTCCTTTTACATGGAAATTACCAGCACATGGCCCTGGGGGTGCTGTGAAGAATATATGAGTTAAACAGAGTGCAGGCAATGATATTTCCTTATGTCTCTCTGCTGTCTCTGTGGAGCCCTCATCTATTCTCCAACATCTGTAAACTGAAGGACCAAAACAGACACAAGGAAAATACGATCAAAACACAAACGGGAATAAAGGAGAAATGTCAGGCAATTGCTACAAGATGCAGAAGTTCATCCCCCATAAAAGCTTCTGCCTGAAGCATCTATCCAGCAAATTGGGGCTATAATCTCTCTTGCCAGTGTGTGTGAATGTAGACAACATGTCTGGACAAACAAAAAGACGTGTGGTCCCCCTGTCACACTGCAGGTGCAATGGCAAAAACAGTCCAGATCACAAGAAACATAATTGCCTCAGTGTCATAATGATATCTGTGTGAAGCCTCATAGCATGCAGTAGCCAACCAGGCTACACAGGAGGGCTTGTAGGAGGTGGTGGATGTGGTCAGTGGGCTCCAGATCCAGTAACTGAGTTCAGAGGCAGATGATCCACACCAGGGGCTAATCTCTTTTCTCTACTGTTATGCCTCCTGTCCATCAAAACCTTCTGCAGAAATACACTACTAACAATACCGAGAGTAATAAATGCATAAGATATACTAAATCAATTGCATTACATACAGTAACACAGTTCACTTGTAGGTGGTTGATGAATTCATGAACATTTGAGAAAGTAAACCCAAACCCCATTAAGTTGTCCTAAACTTGAATGCAACTGTTCTTTCTGTTTATGGCCTTTTACAGACAGACACACTAAGGTGAACCAATGCAGGGCAGGTGGGCGAATGGCTCCAATCACCTACTAACAGGCATAGCCAATCAGATAAGGCATCTATGGACAAGCTTAACTAATCTTCTGGCAGCATGTGGATTCCACTTGGCAACCAGAACTAATCACCCCGACTGACCACCTGAATCAATCTAAGAGCAGAGTGCATCTCACCTGTTGACATATATCACTAAGAAATGCTGCCTGAAATATTTTCTTCAGGTCTCATGGTGATATCTCTATTGCTATAGGAATTGACTCTTACAATCTTTGACTCACTTCCTCTGCTTGGATATGTAACTTCCATTTCCTCTCTCTTTTGAGTAACTAAGCCAAAGCCAAGACATACAATTGCTGCAGAAATCACATCAAAGGCTAGCAGTCAGAAACATGGATGCAGAATGACAAATGTGTTAGCTGTGCAGAATGTCAGTGTGTGTGTGTGTGTGTGTGTGTGTGTGTGTGTTCGTTTAACAGACTCTTATGGTTGAAAAATTAAATACATTGAAAAATGTGCTCCTTATTTCATAGTATATTCACTACATGTCACCACAAATCTATAATGATGATGGTGATGATTCCATGCTTGTATCAAGCAATGGCTGGGGTCAAATCAATTTTAATGCCAGTCAATTCCTAAACTGAATTTTCGTTTACTTCCTGAGCTGACAGGAATTGTTCATAACATTCATCAAATGTTTTCTTCTTGTTCTTGAAGGTGCATTATGTAATACTTCCACATGCAAATAGCCCTTGATTGTGAAATGTAATTTCCCTTGGGCCACCATAAGTAAATACCATATGCAAGTAAACATGTTGTACAAACTGAACTGCAATACAATAACATTTTGCAGCTTGCAGCTCATGATACAAACAGGATATCAAGTTGCAGTGGCTCTTTGTTATTAAGTCTGGAGATACCTGTCTGGGTAATCTCAGTGTTAAGCACATGGATTTAGGTCGAAAATATTTATAGATGGATGTGCTCTCTCATACCAATGAGTGGATCAGTCAACATTTGCTCTGCGTATAACATGGTGTTGAGAGGAGTCCGGAAAAAAATTATAATCTGTCCTGCTTTAAATCAGCTGTGGTCATGGATTGTCAAGTTTTCCTTTGTCATTTGCCTCTTTTGCTGTCTGGTGACTGATGTCATAATCTTGATGCACATTCAACAAGCACACTGAGTGAAAAGGAAAATTGTGTGTATCTGACAAAGAGACAGACGAGAGAGAAATGTTTAGAGATAAAGAGATTGATATTGGTCTGTAAAGTGGAGATGAGAAATAAATAAGAAGACATTTGTATTGAAGTGTACAATATTTTCCCAGCATAAAAATCCTTCAATAACCTTGAAAACTTGAGGTCCAATGTCATGACAAAAACACATGATAAAGAAAGACACAATCTTTCAGTAATCCAAAACTTCCTCATTATATCCTTTCATCTTATAATGTTCTTAATGTTGATAGTGTAAGCTAAGATGTGTGTACTGGAAAGCCTTGCTTAGAACACTTTCAATTGATTTTCCAATTTTTGTTTTGCAATTGGGCATGCATGGTTTCATTAGTCTGGCTGACACGACCCACGTGTCTCACAGTGCAGGGACAGCTGTGACCACACTGGAAAGGAAGCCGTTTGTTAATGCAACATTGGCTCAGAAAATGTGCAACGGGTTTGATTGGTTCTCTCAAATGTTAGTTTTTTTCTCGGGGGTTGAGACCTCTCATTGTTTGGATTTGAAAATCCAACCGTTGTAATGGAAGACGTACTGTATAATATTGAACATGTAATAGTCAAATCATAGTGTAAAAGCAGGTGAGCTGGTTCTACTCTCTTTGGAAATGTTTTGGTATTTTGTGGTGGAGAACTCAGCACATCTAGCATAACATGTCAACCCTGTTACCCATAGATAGGCTAGAAATGTTTTAAGATGTTTTTTATTTTTTTGTGAAGCTTGCATTCAATTCCCCCTGTCACAATGGGATTCATGGCTGATTTAAGGTGAAAACCTCAACCCTGTTACGGTCAACCCTGTTACGGTCAACCCTGTTACGGTCAACCCTGTTACTTTAATGGCACTTTATTGGCACTTAGTATACACATTATTTTTATTTAACCCCTTGAGATGGGAAAACATGTTTTTTAGGAAGTTCCAAAAATGTGTTAAAGAAATGTTGGGAAATGAATATTTTTTCTTGACACTACACTACCCAAAATGTACTCTATTTGTGAAACGATCTAGCTCTAAGTGGGCACTGTAGCCTTGAATTGCAGGACAGTTTATGGCAAAAGTAATCTAATATTGTAATCATTGAATGCCAACGGCTTCCTGAACCACACAGGTAAACCAGCACAATAATGACAAAAACTGACAAAGGAGAGAGAGCGCAAACATGGTGTGGAAGACTCTGACCTTCTCACTCAGAGCATATCATTTTGAGTGTATATTTTCTGTTTCATTAGAGAGACCTGAAGGGACTGAAAAAAAATAATTATATTAGGGTCTTTATTTGTCAGCCAACTTAAGCATACTCTCTGTTTGCCGACTCTGAGAGGCTGCTCAAGTATGAAGAGAACCAATCAAACTAAACCAACAATAGAAAACAGGGTGTTTTTTCTTCACAGTTGCATTCAAAATGAGTTACAATTTGAAAGTCAAATAGTGGGAAATTGCTTTAAAAACTCAAACCCATTGCAACAGTTGAAGATATTCGATGCCTGAGGGTTATTGGAGGCGAAATTGATGTATTCATAATGTTTTTTTCCCTAATTATAATTAAACAAATGATAAAAAAAAGTCTGTGGCAATTATTTGTGTTTTATTTACCATCTGGAGAGGGAAAATTAGTTATATGATTGGTGGGAGAGTGTATCTGGCTAAACATTATTATTTTTGCTGCTAACCTGTCTGGGAATTTGATCAGTAAACAGCATTTGATTCTTCTAAAAGCAACAAGTATTTGCTGCAACTGTGAGTGAAGCCCTGATATGATTTGCCGGGAAACTTAAATACGTTTTACCGAATTTCTACCACAATGTTAAATGTGCAACCAGAGGGAAAAAAACTCTAGACCACCTTTACTCCATGCACAGAGACACGTACAAAGCTCTCCCTCGCCCTCCATTTGGTAAATCTGAAAATAATTAGATCCTCCTGATTCCTGCTTACAAGCAAAAACTAAAGCAGGAAGCACCAGTGACTCGGTCAATACAAAATTGGTCAGATGAAGCAGATGCTAAGCTACAGGACTGTTTTGCTAGCACAGACTGGAATATGATCCGGGATTCTTCCGATGGCATTGAGGAGTACACCACATCAGTCACTAGCTTCATCAATAAGCGCATCGATGACGTCGTCCCCACAGTGACTGTACGTACATACCCCAACCAGAAGCCATGGATTACAGGCAACATTAGCACTGAGCTAAAGGGTAGATCTGCCGCTTTCAAGGAGCGGGACTCTAACCCGGAAGCTTATAAGAAATCCCGCTATGCCCTCCGACGAACCATCAAACAGGCAAAGCGTCAATACAGGACTAAGATCAAATCGTACTACACCAGCTCCAATGCTTGTCGGATGTGGCAGGGCTTGCAAACTATTACAGACTAGAAAGGGAAGCACAGCCGCGAGCTGCCCAGTGACACGAGCCTATCCGACGAGCTAAATTATAACACTGAAACATGCATGAGAGCGTCATGTGTTCCGGACGACTGTGTGATCACGCTCTCCATAGCCGATGTGAGTAAGACCTTTAAATAGGTCAACATTCACAAGGCCGCAGGGCCAGACGGATTACCAGGACGTGTACTCCGAGCATGCGCTGACCAACTGGCAAGTGTCTTCACTGACATTTTCAACCTCTCCCTGTCTGTAATACCAACATGTTTCAACATGTGCCCAAGAACACTAAGGTAATCTGCCTAAATGACGATTGACCCATAGCACTCACGTCTGTAGCCATGAAGTGCTTTGAAAGGCTGGTTATGGCTCACATCAACACCATTATCCCAGAAACCCTAGACCCACTCCAATTTGCATACTGCTCCAACAGATCCACAGATGATGCAATCTCTATTGGGCTCCACACTGCCCTTTCACACCTGGACAAAAGGAACACCTATGGGAGAATGCTATTCATTGACTACAGCTCAGCGTTCAACACCATAGTGCCCTCAAAGCTCATCACTAAGCTAAGGACCCTGGGACTAAACACCTCCCTCTGCAACTGGATCCTAGACTTCCTGATGGGCCACCCCCAGGTGGTAAGGGTAGGTAACAACACATCTGCCACGCTGATCCTCAACACTGGGCACCCCTCAGGGGTGCCTGCTCAGTCCCCTCCTGTACTCCCTGTTCACTCATGACTGCATGGCCAGGCACGACTCCAACACCATCGTTAAGTTTGCAGATGACACAACAGTGGTAGGCCTGATCACCGACAACGACGAGACAGCCTATACGGAGGAGGTCAGAGACCTGGCCTTGTGGTGCCAGGACAACAACCTCTCCCTCAACGTGATCAAGACAAAGGAGATGATTGTGGACTACAGGAAAAAGAAGAGGACCAAACACGCCCCCATTCTCATCGACGAGGCTGTAGTGAAGCAGCTTGAGAGCTTCAAGTTCCTTGGTGTCCACATCACCAACAAACTAACATGGTCCAAGCACACCAAGACAGTTGTGAAGAGGGCACGACAAAACCTATTCCCCCTAAGGAGACTGAGAAGATTTGGCATGGGTCCTCAGATCCTCAAAAGGTTATACAGCTGCACCATCGAGAGCATCCTGACTGGTTGCATCACTGCCTGGTATGGCAACTGCTCGGCCTCCGACCGCAAGGCACTACAGAGGGTAGTGCGTACGGCACAGTACATCACTGGGGCCAAGCTTCCTGCCATCCAGGACCTCCATACCAGGCAGTGTCAGAGAAAGTCCCTAAAAATTGCCAAAGACTCCAACCTCCCTAGTCATAGACTGTTCTCTCTGCTACCGCACGGCAAACGGTACCGGTGCGCCAAGTCTAGGTCCAAGACGCTTCTAAACAGCTTCTACCCCCAAGCCGTAAGACTCCTGAACATCTAATCAAATGGCTACCCACACTATTTGCATTGCCCCCCCCCCCCCCCCCCCCCCCACACTATTTTATGCTGCTGCAACTCTCTGTTTATTATCTATGTATAGTCACTTTAATAACTCTACATATTCCTCAATTACCTTGACTAACCGGTGCCCGCGCACATTGACTCGGTACCGGTATCACCTGTATATAGCCTCGCTATTGTTATTTACTGCTGCTCTTTAATTATTTGTTACTTTATTTCGTATTATTTTACATTGTATTTTTTTGTGTGATTTTTTTGGTATTCTTTCTTAAAACTGCATTGTTGGTTAAGGGCTTGTAAGTAAGCATTTCACTGTAAGGTCTACACCTGTTGTATTCGGTGCATGTGACAAATAACATTTGATTTGATATATAAGTGCTGTCCATTCATTTTCTATCCACTTTTTGTCTGTCTTAGACTTGAAACACATTGAATGTTTGCACAGGCCATATTACCTTTGTGACAGCTTTTACTTGGGCAATATTGCGCTGCATGTATGAGACCCCCAAAGCCTTCATGTGAAATGTAGCTATTAGTCTATCACACCGGCTGCCATGGGCGAATAAACAAGTGCAATAGTACACTTAATAAGATGGGTTGTCAGACTGTCAGACTATCCTCAGACTAAATTACACGTGAGAAGAGAAGAAGGTTAATGTGCCTGTAACAATGGCATGGGGATGGTGTAGTTCCACATATGGGGATGATTTTTTTCTATGCATCATTCTTCTTTACCTCTGTGTCAATGTGTAAAAGGATGTCAAAGGAAGAGTATTTACATACAAATTAGTTCAGGCTATTTGTTTTAGTTTTATTTCGTTTCAACAGGTTTTTTTTTGTCATGTCCTTTTAGTCATGTTCAACAGGTATTTTTTAGTCATGTCAATTAAGTAAGGATTTTTCTACGGTTCATTGAACGAATCCGATACATTCTACAGTGAAGTTGTTCAAGGCCATACAGAAATCTGAAGATGTTTTATATAATCAACCATAGACTAAGTAGTGTGTGGCCTATAAATATGTATACATTCAGATCTCAATTAAGATCCACCCATATTATTTTGTACAGCTAGGTGTTCTGTAGGCTACATCGTGTGGGAAATACAACGCTAATGAAGATATAGGTTTGCTCTTTATGAGTCTTGTGTGTAGGTTGTCAAGCTGTAAACAAAGGCAGAAGCAGCCTTGAGAATGACTTATCTTTGATTGATTTCTGTTGCCCTAGCAACACGATTTCATCCCGTAGGGAATGAGTCCATGTCATTCAGTCAAACTCTCAGGCACAGAATAAACCATTGGAAAGTGATCTGTGGCTACTACTAGTCTTTCAGTTAAAGAGAATACTTTTCACAATGACCTTGCAGACATCCATTGTCACAATACTGATTAATATAGTGTTTATTGTTTTCTTCAGATTACTACAGTAAAATCTAGTCTGGTTGATACCAAACTCGAAGTCCTCCTCATGTGGGTCGCGTCAGCAAGGCTATGCAAGTTCTAGCTTGGAACCCAATTGGTCCAAACGACTGTCCATTTGCAACCAGTCTGCAATCACTAGAGGCGAACTAGGATGAAGTAAAAACGTTAACATCTTCGGAAACAAAACAAAATTAGATGTGAGAAAACCCCCTGAACTAGATGTGTTTTCATTATGCTTTTTAGACAGGTCTCATGTTATAGCTTGTAGAAGGGAATAGAGTGGGACCTTTAGAAAGCTCACAGGCATTTCATAACAGCTTGTTTTGTTCCATTGCTGAAACAGTCCACCTACACATAATGACGGCTTACCATAGGTCAGCGCATTTCCAATAATACAAATGGTACCACACATTCATTTCCATTCTATGTATTTGAAATGTCAGCATGTCTGTATTGCGTAACAGTCAATGGGTATATTGCTTCTGTAAATTAAAGTTAAAGGTAAGAAATTCAAAGTTTGAACAATAAGACATACCGCTCCAGGGAGGTATTTTTTAATATCAAAGAAAGGGATCATTCTTTAATGTTGAAAACATACTACACATCCTACATATGTTCTGTAATACTGCATATTTAGGATACTGCATTTAACAACTACTGTTAAAATCATTATGTAAAGAGGCCTTCTTCATGTAAACTGATCATTTTTCTCTGTGAAATCAGCATCATCCTACACACAAGCAGCACAATGTATGTCACTGTGACATTTGGTAATCAATATCATAGTATCTGTACCATAAAGATGGATAAGATGTAAAAAACCTGCCTGACTAAAAAAGACAGTAGGCAGCTGCTGCTTGTTTGTACAATACATAATTCAGCAGCAGTAATTTGTGACAAAGAGCTCAAACCAGTTACTTTTCCTTTCATCCTTTTACCACACAAATCAGGTTAATCATGCTGTCCTCTTTTCAGGCTTGTGTGACTATTACAGTAACATGTGTGACTATTACAGTAACATGTGTCACTATTACAGTAACATGTGTGACTATTACAGTAACATGTGAGACTATTTCAGTGACATGTCTGCTAGCTATAAGCACCAAATCAGCTTAACCATGTATAACTATAATCAGGCTGTCGGCATACACATCGGCTTGTATAGCAATAGCATCCAAACAAACATTACGTCTTCCAATTGTGCTGGGATCAGGAAGCCCTCAAGCATGAGTTTTCACTTCTCTAAGACAGAATGGTATTCCAGGCGTTCCTTGACCTCTACACCCCATCTCAGCTCTGTAGAGGTGGCATTTGTTTTACGTGACAGGTCGCGTCTATTCCAGGACAGCAGGGCAGCAAGGCCAGAGATGAGGGGGGACCAGAGACCAGTTCTGAGGTGATCCCTGTGCCTGCCAAGCATATTGGGAAATTAGGAATATGCATGCAGGCCTTGGTCTTAATGGCCACCCCCAGCCATTCATTTGCATCTTACTCACCCATGTGTGCACAAAGTGCCTTTATTCAATTTACCAAATTACCTTTTCAGGATGAGCAGCTTCTGCGGGACCTGGCCCCAGAATTGCATTTTTTCCCCCTCTCTCTCCCTCTGTTTAATTATGGAGTAACAGTGAAACATTCTGCCACTTGTCTGGGCAGCTCATTTGTGCAGGTTTTTATTGTATAAACAGCTGTCTGAGGGAAGAGTATCAAAACAGGAGCTTGTGGGGAACATGACCAAAATGTTACATTTCCAGGCTCCCTGCCTGTTTTAAAGGTACTGTATGTCAGTAGTTGTGTTACCTAAATGGATATGATTACCACATAGGTAATGTGATTCAATAAAACCAGGCCAGGAGTTGACTCACTGGTGGTGATGAACACATCGTCAGACTTAGCCAAGCATATTAAATGACAATATTTATACTGTGGCAAGTCACACTGGAACAAAACATTACCTATAAACATTTGCAGCATTGACATCATTGTTAATGTATTGGTACATTTATACTTGGGCTAAATTCATTGAGTATTTGCACCAGGTGTGGAATTTAGACTGTAACAATTTTTACAGTAAATGATTAACCACAAAAAAGAACTATGCTAACATCTAACAGGCTTCATGTCCCTCTGTCCATCACATAAGAGGAAGAGAAGGAGTTGTAATTATATACTTTATATGCCTTTCAATACTTGAAGAGTGAGGGTAAACTGTCCACATGATAGGAAGCAATGTTTTAAAGGTGTCCACCAACCCAGGCTTGTCTAACTCTCCTCAGGATAGTTGCTCTGCTGGTAAATGAGCAATTGCATGCCTTCCTCTGTGACAGCGATTTGTAATGTAGAATTAACACCACGTTCAATGTGGTCTTGAGCCCCCATGAATAAAATGGAAAAAAGCACATAATATTGTGGGTCATTACCTTGCACTTAATGTTGTAGCACATAATTGATGAGGTGGTGGCAGAGAGAGAAATGTATACTATTTGTTTGGAATGCACAACTGCTCTGCTGTTTAATATTAATATGATATTAAAATGCAATTACAAGTTTGGTCTTTGTAAAAATGGAATGGTTTCTTTCATCAACAGCTGCTGTCCTTTATTTAACCACAGTGTTACACCAATGCTCTGTCTAATAGCTCAAATGGGTAGTTTATAGAGAACAGGCAAATGGTATGTTTGAAACGGCCAGGTAGGTATCATAAAGATACGTTACAGGGTATCATCATGCTATTCCCCTATGGCTTCACTGATGTTAACTCTGGCCTGGGTCAGTATGAAAAATGAATGCACTCACTAACTGTAAGTCGCTCTGGATAAGAGCGTTTGCTAAATGACTAAAATGTAAAATGTAAAATGTCTCAAGGGGGACTGAGAGCGTGAGGCTGATAGTGTAAGACAGTTATATTGGCAACAGGTCAGCTCTGTGCATGGACATTATCTAAACCAAAGTGGCCTGACTGAAGTCTCCTAGAGGGCACTAAGATGTTTTGTCACATCTGAAGATTATATACAGTTCAAAGGCATTTATCCATGGTATTCTTGGAAATCTCCACTTTATAATTATATCACTACTGCAGCAGAGTGTCAAATTGGATACACGTCTCGATTCTCTTTCACTCCCTATAGTTACCGCAAGAGGTTCCGTAATACAGCTGGTTCCGTAATTTCTTTTTGATCAATTTGAAAAGTCTCTCAACAAGATTTTTGGATGATTTGAATTCTACAGCCTAAACTCCAGTGGATAATGCCCAGTGACAAAAGTAGCTATGTTATCAACATATGGCAGTAAACAAACAAAATCTAGCTCACTTATTTTTCCAGCTAGAAAGAAACAGAATCAAATTAATTCAGAAACGGAGGAAGAGGATAGCTAGATATAGCAAACTAACGTTAGCTGATGCCTCTTCAACAAGAAGGAACTGTGACAACATTGATCCAAAAAAATCCACAATCCACCCCTCCAAAGAAAGCCTGTCTCCAGGACTTCTTCAAAATGAAACCAGATCCGCGATCAGATCCATGACCAAAGCATCGCATTTCAATTTGAACCAAGGGTAGGCTCAATATAAAACTGCCCCGATGCCACAGACACCATCCAATGAGCCATCCACACACACAGAGAGCCCAAGTGCAGACAGCCAGTGGCTCCCAAAACACAACTCCAGAAATAAACTTTCCCATTCCAAAATCGACCCCTCTAAAGAAAACATGGCTCCTTTCTCCGAAATGCCATCAGATCCACGATCAAATACATGGCTGAAGCATTATGGTTTAGCCTGTCATCCATACATATAGACGTACACACAGTTTTGAACCCAGCCACAGGGCTCTATATAGAAACACTGACCTCCATCGTGACCAAAACTACTATTTTCCCATAGGCTTGTGCTATCTATGGTATGACAGCACCAGCAGTTAGCTACCAATAGCTAGCAGACATGTTACTTTAGCATGAATCAGTGTTATTTAGATTGAAGACATGAGCTAAATGCGGTAGGCCTATAGCTAGCTAATGTAAGCATAGAGGTAAGTAAGCTAGCTCTTTCACTTCCAGTGCCTTCAGAAAGTATTCACACGCGTTAACCTTTTCCACATTTCACAGGTGGGATTAAAATGAATTTAAATGTCTTTTTTTTTGCCAACGATCAACACAAAATACTCTGTAATGCCTAAGAGTCTAACGTTTGTTAAAAATTGTGTGAAAATAAAACATACTGTATATCTTGATTATGTAAGTATTCAACCCTCTGAGTCAATACATGTTAGAATCACCTTTGGCAGCAATTACAGTGGTGAATCTTTCTTGGTAAGTCCATAAAAGCTTTGCACACCTGGATTGTAAAATATTTGCACATTATTCTTAAAAAATGTGTTCAAGCTCTTTCAAGTTGGTTGTTGATCATTGCTATACAGACATTTTCAAGTCTTGCCATAGATTTTCAAGCAGATTTAAGTCAAAACTGTAACTAGGCCACTCAGAAACATTCAATGTTGTCTTGGTAAGCAACTCCAATGAATATTTTGACTTGTGTTTTAGGTTATTGTCCTGCTGAAAGGTGAATTTGTCTCCCAGTGTCCGTTGGAAAGCAGACTGAACCAGGTTTTCCTCTAGGATTTTGCCTGTGCTTAGCTCTATTCCGTTTCTTTTTATCCCCCAAAAAAACTCCCTAGTCCTTGCCGATGACAAGCATAAACATAACATGATGCAGCCACCACCATGCTTGACAATATGAAGAGTGGTACTCAGTGATGTGTTGTGTTGGATTTGCTCCAAACATAAGACTGTCAAGGTGTGCTGTATGTGGAAGGTGCGGGAATCAGGCGCAGGACACAGAAGCTTCGTACAACAGTCTTTAGTGATTCAATACGAGCAAAAGTGCCCGGAG
Organism: Coregonus lavaretus; assembly: GCF_964263955.1. Lineage (NCBI taxonomy): Eukaryota > Metazoa > Chordata > Actinopteri > Salmoniformes > Salmonidae > Coregonus > Coregonus lavaretus. Next base: position 8,106,791 of record NC_140024.1, on the reverse strand, counting down.
ACGAGCGATACGCACACAGGCGTAAACAAACAGGAAAAATACATAAGCGCACACAAAGTGCGAAAACCTCTCCTAAAACACAAGGAGGGAAAACCAATACCGACACGAAGACAGGACGCTCAATAACACACAACACATGACTAACAAAACGAGAACTTATAGGACACATAATCAACGCTAACTAACCACAGGTGTACAACAATCAGACAAAAGCAAACGAACATAGAAACATACAACGGTGGCAGCTAGTACTCCGGGGACATTTTTACTCTTGAACTTATTTAGGCTTACCATAACAAAATGGTTGAATACGTATCTACTCAAGAAATGTCAGCTTTTAATTTTTTATTAATTTCTAAACATTTCTAAAAACATTATTCCACTTTAACATTATGGGGTATTGTGTGTAGGCCAGTGACACAAAATCACTGGTCTACACATTTTCACTGGCCTACACCATTTTAAATTCAGGCTGATGCCTCTGGCTGTTTGTAATACTTTATAAGCCATGTTGTTGGTAGGGACAGCATCCACTCTGAAAAGCAATGTTTTGCTGAAGCCCTCCTTCCATTGTTATAGCCATGGAAGTTATCAAGGATGAAATGTGCCCTGCAGATTGACGGGTAGATGACCAATTCGCCCGCCTCATTCTAACAAATGTATCCCACATTTTACAAAGTGTTCATTTGTGTGGCCATATAGGCATTCTCACATTTGCATAGCAAGTGTTGCTATACCCTGCTACCACACAAAGCTTGGCCATCTTGATGAATAAAAATGCAATGCTATCTAACTCCATACTACTAACCCACAAAGTTTTTTTTGTTTTTTTACCAACTAGTATATGAAGGGTGCACATGGATTTCTAGTTTCCTCACTGTGTGACGCTGACCGTGAGGCGTTTTGGGATTGTTTAACTGAAGTTAAAGCTGATTTGGTGAAAACCTCAAACCCAACTTTCAGAACAATATTACAGTATTATAAAATTAGATTTAAGATTTTTTAATGTGGGAATGTTTTCTTGGGGTGCTCTAAGTTAGTATTATATGCATTTCTGGCATTGCGAAATAACTGGAAAGTGAGACCTTTATTGTTTTGATATAAAGTTTATATATTTAAAAATCTACGACGAGCTAGTAAAGGGACTCACCTTTTGAATAAATTGACAAAATAATTTAGGATGTAAACATCACATTGAAACTTTGCAAAAAACATCATTTGTTTTGGTTGATATGTGGCTCCAGTAAGCTTGCTAGCATTTTGACCAATGTCTTGTCTAGTATATATTTGGCTACTGTATGATTTATATGCCCCATGTGTCATATGTAGTCTGATTTGATTTATACCTTTACCTCAACAAATGAGGTGAGCACTTCAGTGTGATGCATGATGCTTTATGTAACTCACCTATGCTGAGAGATAGTTTTTGACCATAGTCTGCCAGTGCTTTTAGAACAGAGGGGAGAGTTGTGGGAGAAGCAACATGAATCATGTGTTTCATGCCTTTTCCTTAATTTTTTAAATTCTCAGTTGCTTGAACGTAAATGTTTGATGTTAAACCTCAACATTGTATTTCCAGTTATTGTGTTTAAACCTATGGGTACAGAGTATGTTGCCTAGTAAACATGCTGGAACCAATGGCTTGGTTTAGGGGCTTTTCATTGTCTAAATAAATAAAAGTAAATCTGCTCATTATATGGTCAGAAAGTGTTGAGAATGTTATGTCAATGAATCCCATAGTAGCACTTGGAAGCTTGGAAGTTTCCTATAGCTGCCCTAGTTACTCCATAACTGCTCCCATTATGTAATAACCTGTTTATTAAATCCCTTCATCCAATATGCCAATCAAATGATATTGAAGAACATAAATAACAGTAGCACTTTATAATAACTCATTTATAAAGCATTTATAAAGGATTAGTAAATAGTTTATTCATCATGTATCAATCATTACTCCATTCATAATATGTTCAATATAGGTCCTTATAAACCATTTACTAATCATTATTTAAGTCTTTTTGCGTGACCTCATCTAAAGTGTGGGCTATTTATACTTTATAAATGTTTTGAGTAAGCAGTGTAATTTCACATGCCATTGGTAGACATTCCAGCAGTACCTGATGCTCCTTAAGGTCTCAAAATGGCCCCTAGAACATATCAATGGTTAAACAATAAGCACACAATAAAGGATAATTAATGTTGAACTTTTTATTGTGTAACTTCAGACACTCTATACCGCCTTTGCCAAATCCTGGTACTTCCAAATAATCAGCGATGAAAACCCAAACACCAGAACTACTGCTTCTCCTTATCCTACGCATTCCATCCTGTCGCGACAAGTTCTTCGGATTACATGCAGAATCTATCCATGAGAGATGAAGAGCAGTCCATAGACTGCTCACGAGGTAAGGAAAAAAATATCTGAATACATTATTTTGCTGAACTATCCCATTAGTTTAAAGAGTTACTACATTTAAAGGTCCAGTAAAGGTGCCAACAAATAAAGCCATGTGTGAAAATAGTCTGAAGCACAGGAAGCATTTAAAAGTTATACAGTGGGGAGAACAAGTATTTGATACACTGCCGATTTTGCAGGTTTTCCTACTTACAAAGCATGTAGAGGTCTGTAATTTTTATCATAGGTACACTTCAACTGTGAGAGATGGAATCTAAAACAAAAATCCAGAAAATCACATTGTATGATTTTTAAGTAATTAATTTGCATTTTATTGCATGATATAAGTATTTGATCACCTACCAACCAGTAAGAATTCCGGCTCTCACAGACCTGTTAGTTTTTCTTTAAGAAGCCCTCCTGTTCTCCACTCATTGCCTGTTTTAACTGCACCTGTTTGAACTCGTTACCTGTATAAAAGACACCTGTCCACACACTCAATCAAACAGACTCCAACCTCTCCACAATGGCCAAGACAAGAGAGCTGTGTAAGGACATCAGGGATAAAATTGTAGACCTGCACAAGGCTGGGATGGGCTACAGGACAATAGGCAAGCAGCTTGGTGAGAAGGCAACAACTGTTGGCGCAATTATTAGAAAATGGAAGAAGTTCAAGATGACGGTCAATCACCCTGAAGAGAGCTGGGACCACAGTCTCAAAGAAAACCATTAGTAACACACTACGCCATCATGGATTAAAATCCTGCAGCGCACGCAATGTCCCCCTGCTCAAGCCAGCGCATGTCCAGGCCCGTCTGAAGTTTGCCAATGACCATCTGGATGATCCAGAGGAGGAATGGGAGAAGGTCATGTGGTCTGATGAGACAAAAATATAGCTTTTTGGTCTAAACTCCACTCGCTGTGTTTGGAGGAAGAAGAAGGATGAGTACAACCCCAAGAACACCATCCCAACCGTGAAGCATGGAGGTGGAAACATCATTCTTTGGGGATACTTTTCTGCAAAGGGGACAGGACGACTGCACCGTATTGAGGGGAGGATGGATGGGGCCATGTATCGCGAGATCTTGGCCAACAACCTCCTTCCCTCAGTAAGAGCATTGAAGATGGGTCGTGGCTGGGTCTTCCAGCATGACAACAACCCGAAACACACAGCCAGGGCAACTAAGGAGTGGCTCCGTAAGAAGCATCTCAAGGTCCTGGAGTGGCCTAGCCAGTCTCCAGACTTGAACCCAATAGAAAATCTTTGGAGGGAGCTGAAAGTCCGTATTGCCCAGTCACAGCCCCGAAACCTGAAGGATCTGGAGAAGGTCTGTATGGAGGAGTGGGCCAAAATCCCTGCTGCAGTGTGTGCAAACCTGGTCAAGACCTACAGGAAACGTATGATCTCTGTAATTGCAAACAAAGGTTTCTGTACCAAATATTAAGTTCTGCTTTTCTGATGTATCAAATACTTATGTCATGCAATAAAATGCAAATTAATTACTTAAAAATCATACAATGTGATTTTCTGGATTTTTGTTTTAGATTCCGTCTCTCACAGTTGAAGTGTACCTATGATAAAAATTACAGACCTCTACATGCTTTGTAAGTAGGAAAACCTGCAAAATTGCACTGTATCAAATACTTGTTCTCCCCACTGTAAATGTTACATTTCTACCTGAAAATCATACATTTCAGTAGAGAAAAAGTGTCTGGTCCGGCCAGCTGTTGTTTATAGGCTACATCTCTCTGTTTTATGATTCATTTGCATTCTCGAGGTAGACAACATCAGCAAAACATTCATATTATAACTCTTCCTGAAGTCCTTGTAACAGTTGTTTCATAACAGTTTTTGTGAATAAAATGTTCAATATATTTCCTTTAACATCCTGTGTTGTGTGCTTATTATTTTACCATTGATATTTTCTAGACTATTTTGAGACTTTAAGGAGCATCAGGTACTGATGGAATGTCTACCAATGGCATGTCCATCTTTTTGAGAAATTACACTGGTCACCCAAAACATTTATAAAGTATTTATAAAGTATAGATAGCCCACACTTTAGACGAGGTCATGCAAAAAGACTTAACTAATGATTATTAGATGGTTTATAAGGAACTATAATAAACATCTTATAAATGGAGTAATGATTAATAAGTTATTATAAAGTGCTACCATTATTTTTGTTGGTGTTATGTGTTTAGTTGGCATACTGTACACAAGGGATGGCATACTGTACACAACCCTTACATTTAAGATTTGGCTACATAATAAAACAGGTTATTACATAATGGGAGCAATTATGGAGTAACTAGAGCAGCTTCATGAAACATCCAAGCACTCTAATGTGCTACTATGGGATTCATTGACATAACATTATCAACACTTTCTGACCATTAAACGGGCAGGTTTACTTTTATTTATTTAGAGACTGAAAAGTCCCTAAACCAAGCCATTGGTTCCAAAATGTTTACTAGGCAACATACTCTGTATCCATAGGTTTAAATACAATAACTGGAAATACAATGTTGAGTTGTAGACATACATCAAACACTTCCGTTCAAGCAACTGAGAATAAAAATAAATAAAGGAAAAGGCATGTAACACATGATTCATGTTGCTTCTCCCCAAACTCTCCCCTTTGTTCTAAAAGCACTGGCAGACTATGGTAGCTGGACAGATGACACATTTGACAGCAGATATTTAAATGACCTGAGCCCTTTCATCTGTTTCAGATCCCATCTCTTTTCATTTATAAAACAGGTGGTGAATGTAAGATGACATTAATACTTTATTAAAGTCTACGCGCTGTCTGAGGAGGCCTCCTTGATGTTTCAACGACACAGAGCTATGTGCTCCAAGAGGGAGAGAGGAAGAGAGGTAAGGAGAGATGGGATATCTTATCCATGTTTTGTGCTGCAATTCACATCGTCAAACAAAGTGTCACAGCGGCGACTGTTAAGACCTGCATAGGCTCTGTCCTAATCATCCCATTTGAACCCAAACCAGGTCCATGATGCCCTGCTCTGGGGTCGGTGATTGTCCCCACTGTACTATGTCCTAGAGAGGTCAACCTCTGCTCTCTTCTCTGGAGTTTGGAAAATGTACCCCCAACAGTCCTCTTGCACTAAATAAGATAATTATCTGTAAAAAGGTAATACTTCTATAATTCATTAATATATACAATTCATTAAATGCAAACAATGAATGTATATAATTCAGTAAGGGGGAATTCAGACCTGAGTTACGCGTGTGTTAATGGACTTTATTCCCTTTTTATGCGCTTTTCTCTCTACAGGTATTCTGACCCGGGGAAACATAAGTGCCAGCAAGGTATTTGTTTGAGGTGTAAATGGACGTGTGGTAGAGGTGTGTCTACCATGAATAAGGCCGAGGGAACCAAGTTCCAAGTGGAAAAAGCATCTATAGAAATAACAGCATTCCCCATGCACTGTCATTTATAAATTGATAAGAGCTATTGATAAGAACAAGTAAATGAGTAATCAGTTTGGATAAGGGGATTGTAAATATAGGCTAAATGACAATTGTTTCAGATTGTCACGATCGTTTACGAACGAGAAGGACCAAGGCGCAGCGTGATATGCATTCATATTTATTACGGCTAAACACACGACAAAACAACAAACGAAACGTGAAGTCCAAGGTAGCATACAAACAACATACCTTACACGGAACAAGATCCCACAACTAACAGGTGCCAAACGGCTGCCTAAGTATGGTCCCCATTCAGAGACAACGAGCTACAGCTGCCTCTGATTGGGAACCACCCCGGCCAACATAGATCTACACATACTAGATCTAAAACATAGAAAACAAACTAGCAAACCCAACACAGAAGATACACACCCTGACTCAACAAATACAAGTCCTCAGAGTCAGGGCGTGACACAGATCTATTTTACCTTATAATCGCTGGAGATGAATGTGAAACCAGTCATATGGCAGGAAACTGAAAAGCATGCCCCTTTCCCACAGTGAAGTATGAAATGCTGTGCCTTTATGCAGAATTTTTATTGTATGGTTTTATAACTTGCAGGGATTAAATTTGGAGACACAAGCCAAATGGGATGACAGGGCAAAGAGTCATGCCAAATGTAACCTCTTTAGCATGTTTTAATCATAAACTTCTCCTTCAATTCTTTTTCCATGACGTAGGATTCATGATTATTCCCTAAACATAAATAATGGGTAAAATCAGAGTGTTTTTAAATCTACCCATGGGTTCTGAAATGGAGACAAATATGCACATGTTTTCATGGCTATCTTTCCATATTCTGAATGCATTCTCCATAGTCTACATTCTAGTTCCAATTAAAGGTACACAGTCATTAAAGGGATTGGTTTAGATAAATAAACAGAAAAATGAATTGAACAAAAATTCCCTGATCAAATTGGTAGGCCACCCAGTGGGTATGTTTTCTGGGGTTGAACTAAATGTATTCGGCGTCAGCATGCTTCAGTTCGGCTGGCGCCTAGCCAAACTCGGTTAGCTGAACCGAACAAGTGTGCTCGCATACTCCCTTAAAATACCTTTGCTTAAAAAGATGAAAAAAGCAATAGTACTGTTTGTCCATTTTGAGACGCTGTAGCCAGTATACAGTTCCTCAAAATAGTCCGAATTAATCTAAAATAACTATGGAAATCGGTCATTAATTTGGATGTTTTTGCCGAGGAAATCTTAGTCACGCGATTTTACATCTAACTAAGATCAATGAAAGAATGTGCATGAAAACTTACTCACCAGAAGAGTGTCATAAATCGATAGAATGAATGCTTCAATCTAGTTGACAGTGGAAAAGTTTCTGTTCTTTCGCTGAGAAAATACTTTTAGGTACCGGGGAGCTCAGTTGGTAGAGCATGGTGTTTGCAACACCAGGATTGTGGGTTCGATTCCCACGGGGGGCAAGTGAAAATGTATGCACTCACAAAACTGTAAGTAGCTGTGGATAAGAGCGTCTGCTAAATGACTAAAATGTAAAATGTAAATAAAATGCTAAATCCTTCTTTAAACCTCTAAAAGTCTAAGCCGTTGGACACATCTTTATCCCGTTATTTTTGTTGGCACAAACTAACTCGATACTTCCATTCATTTCTATGGGTTACAGTGGGGAAAAAAAGTATTTAGTCAGCCACCAATTGTGCAAGTTCTCCCACTTAAAAAGATGAGAGAGGCCTGTAATTTTCATCATAGGTACACGTCAACTATGACAGACAAATTGAGAATCACATTGTAGGATTTTTAATGAATTTATTTGCAAATTATGGTGGAAAATAAGTATTTGGTCACCTACAAACAAGCAAGATTTCTGGCTCTCACAGACCTGTAACTTCTTCTTTAAGAGGCTCCTCTGTCCTCCACTTGTTACCTGTATTAATGGCACCTGTTTGAACTTATTATCAGTATAAAAGACACCTGTCCACAACCTCAAACAGTCACACTCCAAACTCCACTATGGCCAAGACCAAAGAGCTGTCAAAGGACACCAGAAACAAAATTGTAGACCTGCACCAGGCTGGGAAGACTGAATCTGCAATAGGTAAGCAGCTTGGTTTGAATAAATCAACTGTGGGAGCAATTATTAGGAAATGGAAGACATACAAGACCACTGATAATCTCCCTCGATCTGGGGCTCCACGCAAGATCTCACCCCGTGGGGTCAAAATGATCACAAGAACGGTGAGCAAAAATCCCAGAACCACACGGGGGGACCTAGTGAATGACCTGCAGAGAGCTGGGACCAAAGTAACAAAGCCTACCATCAGTAACACACTACGCCGCCAGGGACTCAAATCCTGCAGTGCCAGACCTGTCCCCCTGCTTAAGCCAGTACATGTCCAGGCCCGTCTGAAGTTTGTTAGAGTGCATTTGGATGATCCAGAAGAGGATTGGGAGAATGTCATATGGTCAGATGAAATCAAAATATAACTTTTTGGTAAAAACTCAACTCGTCGTGTTTGGAGGACAAAGAATGCTGAGTTGCATCCAAAGAACACCATACCTACTGTGAAGCATGGGGGTGGAAACATCATGCTTTGGGGCTGTTTTTCTGCAAAGGGACCAGGACGACTGATCTGTGTAAAGGAAAGAATGAATGGGGCCATGTATCGTGAGATTTTGAGTGAAAACCTCCTTCCATCAGCAAGGGCATTGAAGATGAAACGTGGATGGGTCTTTCAGCATGACAATGATCCCAAACACACCGCCCGGGCAACGAAGGAGTGGCTTTGTAAGAAGCATTTCAAGGTCCTGGAGTGGCCTAGCCAGTCTCCAGATCTCAACCCCATAGAAAATCTTTGGAGGGAGTTGAAAGTCCGTGTTGCCCAGCGACAGCCCCAAAACATCACTGCTCTAGAGGAGATCTGCATGGAGGAATGGGCCAAAATACCAGCAACAGTGTGTGAAAACCTTGTGAAGACTTACAAAAGTATTGAGAAACTTTTGTTGTTGACCAAATACTTATTTTCCACCATAATTTGCAAATAAATTCATAAAAAATCCTACAATGTGATTTTCTGGATTTCTTTTCTCAGTTTGTCTGTCATAGTTGACGTGTAACTATGATGAAAATTACAGGCCTCTCTCATCTTTTTAAGTGGGAGAACTTGCACAATTGGTGGCTGACTAAATACTTTTTTTCCCCACTGTACCTTCAGACGAGTCCCATGACACCATCGTGTTTGTGAGTCTCCCCTTTCTACAGTGGGGTCATATTAGTTTGTAGCCCAAACGGTTCAGACACTCAGATAGAAGTTGGCACTTCAGCTTTACCGACTTCAGACGAGTCCCCTGGGGCATGTGGGGGTCATAGACCAAAACGGAGAACACCATTGTGTTTGTGAGAGTCTCATCTGTCCATAGAAAGCATCCGTTCAGATGCTACAGACTATTTTGTGAGAAGATCGATTTTTGGGATGTCTCATGGTCTGACAAACACCACTGTAGCTCGGCCACCTTCCACCACAGATGCGGAAGGCAAACATAGGCGATGTGGTGGATTGAGGTGCAGCCCATGCAAAAGATGTCTCTAGCTTAAACTGATGGATTTTGAAAGGGATGTTTTTATTATGTTACTTAGATTGAGACACGGGTGCATCAATAGACTCTTAAGGATTCTCCTCCCCTTCATCTACACTGATTGAAGTGGATTTAACAAGATACATCAATAAGGGATAATAGCTTTCACCTGGATTCACCTGGTCAGTCTGTCATGGAAAGAGGTGTTCTTAAGGTGTACACAAGAATTATACATTTGTGGTTTTTAAAAGGTATTGTTTTCTCGTTATTCAACGCGCCCGCCACCCACCTGCCCTTCATCTACACAATATTTCATGACCCTAAACCCGCCTGCCCGTGGATATAATCGTGAGGATTGCGGATTATGAGTAAACCTGCGCATCACTTGAACCAACACACTATATGAAGTCTTAATGTTGTTTTCAAAATATGTCAATGTTGTAAGTACTTCCTTTCATACACATCAGTAGCCTATGTGTAAGCCAACATTTCTCATTTGTATTTTAATTGCTGAGGGACCTATAATTAATTGGATAATATTGACATTCAGAAAAATTATGAATTCAGGAATAAATGATTGGGTGACTTAGTTCAAAAGCCTTCAGGCCACCATACCCCAGAGGCATGGTCATAAAATGATGGGCAGTGTATTTGCTGTGTACTGGTATTTATTCTAGCAACAGTTTTAAATATGGGAACCAGTATCTAGAATAAACCATACATTAACTGTTTAAACCCTATTCATTCCTCACATCTCAATATTTTGCTGTCTGTTTCCTGAAATAAGACCACTCTCTATAATTTAGTGCTTTTAGTAGGCCCTGATTATAAAGAATGTTATAAATTTTTTAATAAGAACAAAGTGGGCTGTCAGCACTTTGCAACACTGAGCCCTCCCAAGAGGAGAAAAAGTAATGAAAGAGTTAACGAAATAAGTGAAATCAGATAAACCAACTCCAGGCTATATGCCATTACCAATTCAATAGAAGACTCAGTGGTTATCGCCACGGAAACAAGAGGGAAGAACACATTACCGGAGCCCTGCACAGTCTGCTGCACTCATCCCCCAAACTCGCGGTGTCGTGAGGCGAGGAGTGACGCCATTATCCTGACCTCTCCCAGTGATATTCACAGCCAGCCCTGTCTGCCGTACCTGCCTTGCCGCAGTGACCCTCACTCTCCCCACTGCCACCCATTCAACATCCTTTCACCCAACATTATTAGCTCATTTCTTTTTAAAGACTTCTCTTTGCCGAGGCCTCCATCCTTGGGCGGGCTGGAACTATGGGGGGGGGGGGTGGGGGTGGGCTTGGCGCGCTCTATCTGCCTGATGTTTGTCTGCCTGTAGTTGTCTCTTAGGTTAAGAGGAGGAGGTGTGGGATGTAGGAGAGATGCAGAATGTTTGTATGTATTCTATTACTCGGAGCACTGTTTTATATTCCCCCCAGGTTACACTCCTCTTTGTGCTGGCCAGGCTGACACACTTCATTAATACTTTATAGAGTCATTCTCCAGGAGAATACTATGTCTAAGTCAGGGGGTAGAACTGTGCTCTGCAAACTCCAATGCGGTTCAATTCATTCTTAGACCACAACATCTTGCTTCCTATTGGTGGTTGTAGTAGTCAGGGCTGCCTACATCTGTGGTCATCTTTGAATTGTTCTTAAGCAAAGCAGTTATTCTGGCTGTGGTTTATGCTACTTCATTATGTCCAATATTGTCATTTAAAACAATCAGTCCACCTAAAGAATAAAACAACTGCAGACTAATAGAGAAATGACATTAGTTGGACACTATGGCTGCGTTTACATAGGCAGCTCAATTGTGATATTCTTTCCACTAATTGGTCTTTTGACCAATCACATCAGATCTTTTCACATCAGATCTTTTTCAGAGCTTATCTAATTGGTCAAAAGACCAAATAGTGAGAAAAAAAATCTGAATTGACCTTTGCTAAGCTCCGCCCCCCTTGGTTACTGTTGCAACTTCGGACAACATTTTCCCGGGAAGCCAAATTCCAATTTCAACCACTGGTGAAATCCCCTCACAATGATCTCAAACCGCTTTTCTAATACAGAATGAAATTAAACACAGACTACCCCTTGCTTATCAGGAAACTGTTATGTTGTGGTGGACTGTCATTACAATTGCTTCCCGGGAACCTGGTAAAATTATGTTTACAGTGTAAATTGCCACTGAATGGCTCTGAATTCACTGTCAACATAAAATCAAAGCTATGCAGTATAACCTCGTTTGGAGCTAACTAGTGCTCTCAAATAATATCCTGCTGATGTCGAAAGCAGATTGGAGTTGTATTCACAACATTGCTAACTTAGCTAGCTAACATACATTTTGAGAAAACTAGTTATATTAAGAGACAAGATGGCGTATTGAATAGAAATCGGTACAAAACACCTCAAGATAAAAACATAATATTCAAAATCAGTAAGTTAGACTAAATATTAGCATTTCATATATTCGCAGTTAATATAATTCAATCTGGATAATAACAGAAATAAGATCATAAGGCTAGAGAAATATATCGACAAATATTACAACAACAAGCAACACCCAAACATGATTGAAGACAAGCGTGGAGAGCCGATCCCCAAAAGGAAACGCGACTCATCGACTGATACAGATGATATATGCTTTTCACCACTGGGTATGGTAAGTGTGGAAAGCGACCTGTTGAAGTCGATAAATGACAAATTGGGCATACTAGAATTGGTCAGTAAAGACGTAAAAGAGTTGAAAGCGAGTCTTCAAATGAGTGACGAAAAAGCTTTGGTAATGGAGAAAGAAACCAAAGAAATAAAAGTGACAGTCTCTAAAATGGAAACGGACGTTAGGGAACTAAAAAAGGAGAACAATCTTCTGAGAGAAGCCTTACTAGACATCCAAACTAGATCGATGAGGGAAAATCTAGTACTTACGGGTATTCAGGAAAAGGAGGGAGAAATAACAGAGAATATTATGAAGGACTTCCTGCATACAGCGCTACAAATCCCACTCGAGGCTGTCGATAAAATCCAACTCGAACGTGTACATCGTTTCGGAAAAAGAGGACAGAAATATGAGCGCCCAATCGTTGCCAAATTTGCTTTTTTTAAGGATAAAGCTATGGTGAAAAGCCTAGGAAAAAGACTTGCTGGCACGAAAATAGGCATGAATGATCAGTTCCCGAGGGAGATTGTAGAAAGGCGCAAAGTTCTGTATCCAATCTTCAAGGAAAACAGATTAAAAGGGAAACGTGTTGCACTAGTGGTGGATAAATTATATATTGACAACCAAATGTTCAGAGACACAAAGACTACTCCATGGCTATTCTAAAAGTTGTAATAGAGGAGTCAAATATTGGAGCACCTGATACTAGCAATGATAGGGATTGTAATATTAAATAACATTTATAGTAAGTATAGTATTTTATAAAAGGATAAAACGATATAACAAGCAGAATAATACATCTTTAAATACAAATAATTAGAACATGGCTTTTTTGGCGGGAGGTTATTGTTTTGGCGGATGGTTGTTGTGGTTGGTCCTGTGTTCTCTCTGGCGTCCTTTCCCCCTTGCCGCAGATGTGGATGCGGGTGCGTTTGCACGCTCGGCCCATTTCTTCCGCAGTCAACCATGTGGTGTGCATTTTTATGTTTGAAAAGGTGCGGCGTTAAGTGAGTGAGAGGGGAAATGGTTGCATATCCCAGAGCCGACCGGGGGTCTATGGGCAGGGGTAGTGAGAGAGAGAGCTTTCAATTTTGTGTAGATGAGGGATATACATTTTTAAATATAGTATACATCTAATCTAATTATTCATTGTCCTATCATGATGGAAAGATCCCTAACCCTATAACCTGGACACCCACCTGAGCGACCCATACACCAAAGAGAAGTTCCCATCTATTTTATGGACCTGCTGTGAATATGCAGCCTAAACAGAGAAATAAATGCGGTCAGAGACCTACTTGAGCAGCACCGCCCCCTCAAGATTCTGAGCCTGCCTGGCAGGGTTGGTCCTACAAAGCCAGAGCCCCCTGATGGGAGAGCATAATATACAAGGAAATTCTCAAAGCTGCTAATGAGAACCTTGACGACCTTTTACCTAGCCGGTGGGGATTCCGGTGGGGTACGCCCACCCAGGTAGTGGCAGTGCTGGCAACACTGGCTGCAGTAACCCATGGGGAGGGGGTCACACTCAGACAATCAGAGAGGGGGTTTATCATTGTGGCCCAGGTGGCACAAAATAATCAAAGGTCTGACCGCATGGAGATGCTTGGGAAAATGGTTACAACAGGGGATCAGAGTGTTTGTGTCTCAGGTGAAGAGGGTGGATCTGATCTCCATCACCTAGGACTTGACATAGATTAAGTAGATTAATCAAATCTCACATTGTTATCAATTTCTGCTCAATCTGCATGCTTTCTCAATCAGCTTTAACTGTATGTGCACTCGTAGATCAAGTTATTTCTCGAGTTGGGCTCTGGGATATAACAGCCGTTGAGTATCTGATTTTATGGTGGATTGTGGAGGAGGGGGGTTGAGTGTGTTGGAGTATGTGAGTATGTGCGTGTGTGCTTGTCTGGCATCTGTTGTGGGGGGGGTGGGGATGTTGGGGGGGAGGGTATGGGATGGACCACGGGAATTATTTGCTAGGATAATAATTGCTTGTCAATGAATTAAATGTAATACAATGGCAATCCGGGTTATATGTTAGAATCCTATGCGTGAACTGCCGACATTATTACGCATATTAATTGATAATGATGGAAAATAGGATATGCATAATAAAAATAAAAAAGTTATATAGATATATATATATATATATATATATATATATATATATATATATATATATATATATACATATATATATATATATAGAGGTGAAAGCATTGGAAATGCTTTTGGCGGTTAATCTGCTTCTGTTTTGTGGGTGGCACTGTGTGCTGTTTTCGATGGATGGGTCCTGGCCTCTCGGGGCCTTAGGGATATGGAGGGACGTGGGTGGGATGCTGATCACTGGGATGACGGCTCAACTTGGGATGGGGAGGGGCTTTAGCGGGGGAATTAGTGGAGAACAATTGAAGGGTTACTCCGTAGCAATGCAAATATCACGGTACAGCTATATGGACACTCAATCATTACGCTATTTTTTATTGGTAAATTTACAAACATATATAATGATAAATAGACTTGAAACTTGTATCTCATTATGGTGTATGGTGAAATAAGTATAGCCAGTTATAATTGTAATGGCTTAGCTGATAATAACAAAAGAAGAACAATATTTACATGGCTCAAAGAGAAGGAATATAATATCTGTTGTATACAGGAAACTCATTCAACAATTCGAGATGAAGTAGCGTGGAAAAAAGAATGGGGGGGGGGGGGGAATATACTTCTCCCATGGGCAAAGAAATTCAAAAGGGGTGATGATATTAATTAATAGTAATTTCGATCCGAATGTGCAAATTGTCCAAATAGATACGCAAGGTAGATGGATTATTTTAAATATGTTATTGGACCATAAACAGATATGGCTCATTAACCTTTACGGACCAAATAATGATGATCCACAATTCTTTGACAATATATATAATAAATTATCAAGCCTGCAAGCAACTCAAGACAATATTATTATGGTGGGGGATTATAATACTGTTTTAAATAGCTCAATGGACCGAAAAGGAAATCACACCACAAACAATCACCCACATGCTCTTAAGGAAATTGTGAATGTCATGGATACATTAGAACTAGTAGATATATGGAGGCTTAAATATACTGATCTAGTGAGATATACATGGCGGAGACTGAATCAAGCTAGTCGTCTTGACTTCTTTCTTATCTCATTCTCGTTGGCACCAAAAGTAAAAAAAGTGTTGATAGGGGACAGAATGCGGTCGGACCATCATAGAATAGGCATATACATTACTCTTACTGAATTTCCACGTGGGCGAGGATATTGGAAATTTAATCAAAGCCTATTGGATGATAATTTATTTATAATTAGAACAAAGGAATTTATAACTGACTTTTTCCAACATAACATAGGTACAGCGAATCCCCTTATTGTATGGGACACCTTTAAATGTGCCTTTAGAGGCCATGCAATTCAGTACTCATCTCGAAAACAAAAGCAATTTAGGTCAAAAGAGTTTATACTAAGAAAGGAAATAGAAAGTCTAACAGAACAGATAGATGGCAATAAAAACTGTAACATAGAGGCTCAGAATAAATTAGAGGAAAAACAAAAAGAAATGGAGAAACTTATTCAAGAAAGATCAAGTGTAATATATTATAAAATTAAAGCAAACTGGATGGAATATGGGGAAAAATGCACAAAATTATTTTTTAATCTTCAACATAGGAATGCTACCAAAAAGAACTTAATGAAACTGGTTACAATTGACGGAGTCACCCATAATTCACCAAATTATATTTTGAAGGAAGAAACAAAGTACTTTAAGCATATGTTTTCTTTTCAGTCGCCTCCATCTCCTCTAACTGAAGCTAATTGTAGAGATTTTTTTTCTATTGATAATGTCAAATTAACAGTCACACAGAAAGACTCATGTGAAGGTGAAATTACAGAGGAGGAACTTCTGGATGCAATTAAATACTTTAAGTCCGGGAAAACTCCAGGGTTGGATGGCATACCAGTCGAGGTATACCAAACCTTTTTTGATATACTAAGAGGACCGTTATTAGCATGTTTTAACCACTCCTATGTAAATGGTAGATTATCTGACACTCAAGAAGAAGGTCTGATCTCATTATTACTGAAACAGGATACAAGTGGAAAATATAAAGATCCAGTCCATTTACAAAATTGGAGGCCCCTTACACTTCAGTGTTGTGATGCAAAAATCCTAGCAAAATGTATAGCGCATAGAATTTAAAAGGTATTGTCGAATATTATTCATTCTAATCAGACAGGTTTTTTACATGGAAGATACATTGGAGATAATATAAGGCAAGTATTGGAAACAATAGAACACTATGGAAAATATGGGAAACCAGGCCTGCTATTCATAGCAGACTTCGAAAAGGCATTTGATGAAGTTCGACTGGGGTTCATATATAAATGCCTGGAGCATTTCAATTTTGGAGAATCTCTTATAAAATGGGTCAAAATCATGTATATTAACCCTAGGTGTAAAATAGTAAATAATGGCTATTTCTCAGAAAGTTTTAAACTGTCAAGAGGAGTGAAACAAGGTTGTCCACTATCGGCATATCTATTTATTGTGGCCATCGAGATGTTAGCTATTAAAATCCGATCCAATAATAATATCAGAGGATTAGAAATACAGGGCTTAAAAACAAAGGTGTCATTGTACGCAGATGATTCATGTTTTCTTTTAGATACACAACTAGAATCCCTCCACAGCCTCATAGAGGATCTAGATACATTTTCTAACCTCTCTGGATTAAAACCAAATTATGACAAATGTACTATATTACGTATTGGATCACTAAAAAATACAATTTTTACATTACCATGTAGTTTACCAATAAAATGGTCTGATGGTGATGTGGATATACTCGGAATACATATCCCAAAGGAAATAAATGATCTCACTTCAATAAATGTTAATAGAAAGTTAGCAAAAATAGATAAGATCTTACTACCATGGAAAGGAAAATACCTGTCAATTTGTGGAGAAATCACCCTGATTAACTCTTTAGTATTATCCCAGTTTACCTATTTGCTTATGGTCTTGCCTACGCCTAGCAAACCATTTTTTAAATTATATGAGAAAAAAATATTCAATTTTATTTGGAACGGCAAGCCAGACAAAATTAAAAGAGCATATTTATATAATGAATATGAATTCGGAGGACAGAAATTATTAAATATTAAAGCATTAGACCTATCACTAAAATCTTCAGTCATCCAAAAGTTATACTTAAATCCGAACTGGTTCTCAAGCAAATTAGTAAGATTGTCTCACCCAATGTTCAAGAAAGGCCTTTTTCCCTTTATTCAGATTACAACCTCTCACTTTCAGTTATTTGAAAAGGAAATAATCTCCCAAATGTCACTATTTCTAAAACAAGCCATAGAAAGTTGGTTGCAATTTCAATTTAATCCTCCAGAAACGACAGAACAAATAATGCAACAAATATTGTGGTTAAATTCAAATATACTAATTGACAAAAAACCTTTATTTTTTGACAGAATGTTTAAAAAAGGTATAATCTTCGTAAATGATATCATCGGTAGGACTGGTGGAGTTATGTCGCACATGCAGCTAACAAAAACATATGGAAATGTCTGCTCTACCCAAAATTACAACCAAATAATTGCAGCCTTACCGCAAAAGTGGAAGAGGAAAGTGGAAGGGGGAGAAAGTAAGGAACTTGTCTGTCGGCCTTGCATTAAAGAACATAATTGGTTAAGGAAAACTGTGATAAATAAAAAAGTATATCAGTTTCACTTAAGGACAAAAGGATTGACAGCCGTCCCATATAGATTGCAAAATAGTTGGGAAGAGATCTTTGACGTACCGATCCCATGGCATAGTGTTTATGAACTGACACGCAAAACGACACCGGATTCAAAAATTAGAATCTTTCAATTTAAATTATTATATAAAATTCTTGCTACCAATATAATGTTATTTATATGGGGGATACAATCTTCCCAGCTCTGCAGATTTTGCTGTGAAGAGACAGAATCATTAGATCATTTGTTTTGGTTCTGTCCATTTGTAGCTTGTTTTTGGACACAGGTCCAGGAATGGCTAAAGGATTGCAATATTTACCTGGAACTAACCTTGCAGATAGCATTACTGGGTGATCTGAAAAGTCATAGTCAATCAATCAATAATATAATAATACTTTTAGCAAAAATGTTTATTTTTAATTCACAATCTGTAGAAGCAATGAGAATAGAAAGGTTCAGAACTTTTGTAAAACATCACAGTACGGTTGAAATATATATGGCAAATAGAAATCCTATATGGATGGTGTTAAGAGATAGATGGGAGGTATTGAATAGAGTTGAAGGATGGGACTAATAACAAATAACAACAAATAATAACAAAGATAGCTAATAATGTAAGCATACTGTGTCCATAATAAGTATATAGGTTGTATGTTGGGAGCTTTTGGGAAAGAGCACAGTTAGAAAGATATGGCATATAGAAGCAAACCGGATAGACATCATGAAAATGATCGGAGAGGTTGAGAGTAGAAGAAGATCAGGAGCAAAAAATAAATACAATATATATATATATATATATATATATATATATATATATATATATATATATATATATATATATATATATAATAGAATTATTGTAAAATTAACTCTGTCCATAAGGTGTAGATAGTAAGTATAGACCAGAAGTAGAGGCCTGGGCATTGTTGTTCACTAATTTACTCCAAGTAGGGAAAGGATGGTGGGGTTGAAAAGTAATAAAGGGGAATATATATATAAAAAACTGGGGGGATTGGAAGTGATGCAGACAATTACATTGATAGAAGATACAATCTATCTGCAATATTAAGCTGATCCATTCCCCCCACCCCCCAAAAAAAAAGAAGAAGAAAAAAAAAAAAAAAAAAAAAAAAGTGGCTAGCTAGCGTTAGCAATGTTTGGTGGTCAATGAGACTGAGAGCTAGCTAACCAGTTGTTACAAAAGTATAATTTCAGATTCAAAAAATACTCCATAAACAGGCTCTTTAGTTGAGGAATCACAGTAGCAAGTACTCCTGGTGCACTGTTAAATTATTTAGCCATTTAAAAATATATTTTTTAAAGAAAACTCTGTTTTTGTCAAAGCCCTTACTGACTTTTATGCAATTTAAACATGAGCTTGACCGAGGTGTCGGACTCGATGACAGTTGCTATCCATTGGAGCGCTGCGATTGGTTGCCCAACATTCTGGGGTTGGGCTTAGCGAAGGGTCAATTGAGCTGCCTGTGTAAACACAGCCATAGTATCCTGAATGAAAAATGAATAGCTAATCATGTTTATCATTATTATGAAAATATTTTTGTAATGAATTGCCAAAACAACTCTCCCCTCTCCCTTCTCCTCTCCTGGATGACAGTTTTACATGTTTGTGTACATATTGCACAGAACACCACACACAGCTAGCCTTTCTTTGAATAGCACTATTACTGTCAACTCAACAATTTTGTTGTTTTTGGTAAATACTGTATGTTGTTGGATTAATGTACAATAGAGCCACCTAACACATTTGGGCACTGAGGACAAATTCAGGAAATATTTGTACACATTTTTATTGCCTCAATCTACTTTTAGCACAGTTAGCTACATTGTCTAATTAGGCATACTGCCTTAGAGTTACACTGTAAGGTTGTAGTGAAAGTACTGTTTAGCAATGCTAAATGCATGTGATAAAATACACATAAATGAAATGGTGTCATTTTCTGTATAATTTGAGCTGCCTGGAAGGAATTTGCTCAAACTTGAGGTTGATGATAGCGTTTAGATAATGACTCAAATTAGGATAAGTTAAAATATGTGTATGTGGACCTTCCTTTTACCACAAGTAGAACATATCTCAACAAAATGTAATGTCTAATTCTCATGCAGTAACCCAGTAATTAGACAGCCCTCTTCTTCCTCCCCCTTGTTTCATTATGACAACATTTACTTAAATTACTAACCCAGGCACTGTCGCCTGTTGAGAAAAAGCCTTTCACTCGCTCTGCCTGTCATGTCACGGGGGGCCAGTATGAAAAATAAAAAAAATAATGTATGCACTCACTAACTGTAAGTCGCTCTGGATAAGAGTGTCTGCTAAATGACTAAAATGTAAAATGTAAAATGTCTCAAGGGGGACTGAGAGCGTGAGGCTGATAGTGTAAGACAGTTATATTGGCAACAGGTCAGCTCTGTGCATGGACATTATCTAAACCAAAGTGGCCTGACTGAAGTCTCCTAGAGGGCACTAAGATGTTTTGTCACATCTGAAGATTATATACAGTCACCCCATCTTCTACAGACATGCGTCAAATATTAATGAAGTCATGTTGATTGGCGTTTCCCTTTGCTAGAGGAGAAACGAAAGGATAAGGGCTTCTGAGAAAAAGGTCTCTGCCTGTTTGCCTCACTGTGGCAAGAATCCGCCCCCAGGGAGAGAGCTTAATTTCTGGGAGAATCCCCCACCCGTCTGCCCACCATCTCCATCCTTCCATGCATGTCCAGAGCTGGAGGGGATGGAAGGGAGGGCACAGCTCCTGACAGACCTGAGCTACTGGAGCAGGAACCGGTCAGGGCTATTTTTACTGGCTATGCCCCCAGGGTTTCACTAAGCCCCTCCACAGTGTGTGTCTGTGTGTGTCTGTGTGTGTGTGTGTGATCCTGAAGTTGACACAGTCTGGAAAGGAGAAACAATTCCACCTTGTACAGAGACAGAGGCAAAGAGATAATACAGGTTGGGTTTCTTTCACTATGAATAATCTATGTAAGATTCCTTAATTAAACAAGAAATTGTGAGAGACAATAAATCAGAATATTACACTTTGACATTATGATTTAGCAAAGCACACTTCATAATTCCCCATGTATGCATGGCATGTATTTAATGTGTTTCACTTTGTTGCCAGTCTCTTAAATAGGTAGCATTAGCACATTATTTATGTAGAATGGTGCTGCCATTACTCCAGACAAACAGTCTCTTGAAAGATACAGATGACATTATATTATGTACGGATTTTGAAGAGCCCTCTCAACCAAGAGCCCTCTCTTCACCTGAAGTACTGTAAACTGTACCTATTGATTGATGTGCACTTTGGCCAATTAATAAAGTTGGCTGGAAAACCAACTCCAAAACCATGGTACAGAAGGTAACGTGGCATTTAGCCAGAGGGAGTATTGACGAAGAACTGATAGTGAATCAGTTTGAGATGGCTCACATGAATACCCTCAAAGAAAGAATTTCTGATATAACTTGTCTGCTCACTGTTTCATTATTATAGACACATTTCAACAAAGAACCATGCCTTTCATGTGACAACACAATTTAGCATTGATCAAATGGCAACTTTTTTGGTTGTTGTTCCGAGTCCATGCAATGGGCTTTCATCTATTTCAGAGGAAAATAATTATGTAAAAATAATAATTTTGTGGAATAGATGTTGAATTGACGTCTGTGCCCAGTGGGAAGGTTATTTCTGCGCAAAGCATCGTTTTGAGATATTGAGCAGATCTCAGAATTGTTTTGTAGTGAATTCTTCTTTCATAACCCATTAATAAAGTCCCAGGTACCTGTAGTGCAGAGTATCAAAATCCTAAGACATTTGTCAAAGCGATTTTTTTAGGGCGGTGCAATCGCAGATAGAACCTTATGGCTCTAAAATGTCAATCTGGGTTCAGCCATAAGGTTCTATTTGGCACAGAATGTTAAAATTATTTCAATAGAAAAGTAAAGACATTTATTGATGAAGTAAAGAGAATACCTATCCTTCTTTCTAATCACATCATCAAATATATTTGTTAAAGCGATAGTTCCCTAAAATGACAAATACACTATATCCTATGGATAATTAGCAACACTGCTGAAGCTTAGCTCTGGATGAGTAAACTGATATATTCTTCTGGTCTCTGACACCCAAAGTCAGTAAACTACTTGCTATTAATCAATAAAATGTGGTAAGTTTGTAATTTTAGCGAAACACCCCTTTCATGGAGGTTTTCGTATTGATATAGAACAAGACAGAAACAGCAATGCCTCTCCTAAGGGTGTTAAACATGCTCTAAGGCACCTGCATTTAATTGTTTTTGCATTCTTCTGAAAAAGTGGTGGAAAAAAACCTTAAGTAATTGAAAAAGAGGACCAGAACCTATGATATGAACAGTAAAATGTACCGTTTTGAGATAATGAGTATTTTTCAAATCCCAGATCTCAGAACTGTTTTGTGATGTCTTCCTCGTTCATGACTCAATAAGTATATATATCACCTTACATACAATTATTTTTGATTGACAACCCAGCATTGTGTGATTAGATTGCAGATAGAACCGTATAGCATCAAGTTAAAAGGTGTTTGTGCAGATAGAACTTTCAGATATTTTTTAATATGTAAATTGATAAAAAAATGTATCTGAAATACCTCACATGTAAAGGACCACCTAAAGAGCAACTCTTTGTGAATGACTAATTTTTTACCAAAATGTCTGATAGAAACGTATAGTCCCAAGGTCACATATTGTCAAAGATAATGATGAAGTGACAAATGTTAAGCCACAAGAAACCATTACAATATACAGGGACAGTGCATCACAGAGACTGGCTAGGAAATCTCCCATTTACACTTAATTTTCATGTCTTTTCATTTTTTTGCACCGAAAGTCATTGCAGAAACATACTGGTTCTTACTTACATCATAGACAATTAGCCCACATTTATGGTTATCTTATGCTGGCACTTGGTTAAAACATGTTGTGGTGCCTTTCATGAATTACGTTTTAGTCATTTAGCAGACGCTCTTATCCAGAGCGACTTACAGGAGCAATTAGGGTTAAGTGCCTTGCTCAAGGGCACATCGACAGATTTTTCACCCAGTCGGCTCAGGGATAAGAACCAGCGACCTTTCGGTTACTGGCACAACGCTCTTAACCACTAAGCTACCTGCCACCCCATATTGATATAACACTTGAGCAAACATCAGTTTACATTGTTAATTAAACATCATTACAATGCTATCATGTCTATTGAGGATAGAGTGATTATCCCCCTAAAATGATATTTAAACACGTTGTGCATAACTGTTGATGTATTGAGAAAAGTGCTGATGAAAAGTGCTGACAAGAGACATTTGGCCATGCAGGCTATAAGTAACAAGATAATTATAGATGTACACTGAACAAAAATATAAATTAAACATGTAAAGTGTTGGTCCCATGTTTCAAGAGCTGAAATAAAAGATCCCAGAAATGTTCTAGACGCACAAAAAAGCTTATTGTTGTTCATATCCTGTATATTTGACATATACGCTATTTGTACAAAACATTAGGAACACCTTCCTAATATTCAGTTGCACAACCCTCCCACCCCCCACACCCCTTATATAAGGTGTTGAAAGTGTTCCACAGGGATGCTGGCCCATGTTGACTCCATTGCTTCCAACAATTGTGTCAAGTTGGCTGGATGTCCTTTCGGTGGTGGACCATTTTTTATACACACGGGAAACTGTTGAGTGTGAAAAACCCAGCAGCGTTGCAGTTCTTGACAGAGTCAAACCGGTGCGCCTGGCACCTACTACCATACCCCAATCAAAGGCACTTAAGTATTTTGCCTTTCCCATTCACCCTATGAATGGCACACATACACAAGCCATGTCTCAACTGTCTGAAGGCTTTAAAAAATCATCTTTAACCTGTCTCCTGTCTCCTCCCCTTCATCTACACTGATTGAAGTGGATTTAACAAGTGAAATGAATAAGGGATCATAGCTTTAACCTGGATTCACCTGGTCAGTCTATGTCATGGAAAGAGCAGGTGTTTACAATGATTTGTGCACTCAGCCACAAGACTCGGATTGTCCAGGAATGGTTCCACGAACATGACAGTGAATTCAGTGTATTGCAGTGGCCTGCCCAGTCACCAGATCTCAATCCAATTCAGCATCTGTGGGATGAGATGGAAGGAGCTATTCGGAGTAGAGATCCACTACCTCATGCTATAAAAATATTTAGCCATGAAGTATGCTATGTACCACACACTTAAACATAATGCATAACTTATGCTAATACCACCACGTCAACAGTAATTGCAGAATAAGGTACTGAAAACGGTACTCTCAGCACTCTCTATTAAAAATGTCCCTTACCATCACCTCAATCATGGCTTTCAGGAGCAAATGTCACATCATATGAAGAGTTACATTCCAAAACGCTGTATATCCATTTTCAGAAATGTTGGTAAATTAGCTTTTATTGTTTAATTTATTTATTAAAGAGATTGGTGTGTTTTTTCACAATATAATCCTAGCACGGTGTTTGTCAATGACAGACATGTATTTGTAAAAAAATCTATAGCTTGATGGTTTCATTTCAGAGATAAAAATAATCCAGTTTTTTGCTAAATGTTATATATTCGATTCACTTTCAGAAAAATAAGCAGTACTGCTAGGTTTTACACAGTCAATTGTAACAAATAACTACATTTTTAATAAAGAACAGTACAAATAATACATTTGTGACATACAATAAGAGCGTTGGGCCAGTAACCAAAAGGTCACTGGTTCGAATCCTCGAGCCGGCAAGGTGGAAAAATCTGCCGTTCTGCCCTTGAGCAAGGCAGTTAACCCCATAGACGCTCAGCACCTCCTGAAAATTCAGAGTAAATATATATATATTTTTATATATATATATACAGTACCAGTCAAAAGTTTGTACACACCTACTCATTCAAGGGTTTTTCTTTATTTTTACTATGTTCTACACTGTAGAATAATAGTGATGACATGGAATCATGTAGTGACCAAAAAAGTGTTAAACAAATCAAAATATATTTTATATTTGAGATTCTTCAAATAGCCACCCTTTGCCTTGATGACAGCTTTGCACACTCTTGGCATTCTCTCAACCAGCTTCACCTGGAACGCTTTTCCAACAGTCTTGAAGGAGTTCCCACATATGCTGAACACTTGTTGGCTGCTTTTCCTTCACTCTGCCGTCCGACTCATCCCAAACCATCTCAATTGCAAAATAGCTCTTACACAGCCTGGAGGTGTATTGGGTCATTGTCCTGTTGAAAAACAAATGATAGTCCCACTAAGCCCAAACCAGATGGGATGGCGTATCGCTGCAGAGTGCTGTGGTAGCCATGCTGGCACCCCCACACCATAACACCTCCTCCTCCATGCTTTACGGTGGGAACCACACATGCGGAGATCATCCGATCACCCACACCGCGTCTCAGAAAGACACAGCGGTTAGAACCAAAAATCTCCAATTTGGACTCTAGACCAAAGGACACATTTCCACCAGTCTAATGTCCATTGCTCGTGTTTCTTTGCAGCAATTCGACCATTAAGGCCTGATTCACACATCTGAGACGTGTCTGTGACTTGAACTCTGTAAAGCATTTATTTGGGCTGCAATTTCTGAGGCTGGTAACTCTAATGAACTTATCCTCTGCAGCAGAGGTAACTCTCGGTCTTCCATTCTTGTGGCGGTCCTCATGAGAGCCAGTTTCATCATAGCGCTTGATGGTGTTTTGCGACTGCACTTGAAGAAACTTTCAAAGTTCTTGAAATGTTCCGTATTGACTGACCTTCATGTCTTAAAGTAATGATGTACTGTCGTTTTTTTTTTGCTTATTTGAGCTGTTCTTGCCATAATATGGACTTGGTCTTTTACCAAATAGGGCTATCTTCTGTATCTCCCCCGCCTCCACCTTGTCACAACACAACTGATTGGCTCAAACGCATTAAGAAGGAAATAAATTCCACAAATTAACTTTTAAGAAGGCACACCTGTTAATTGAAATGCGTTCCAGGTGACTACCCCATGAAGTTGGTTGAGAGAATGCTAATAGTGTGCAAAGCTGTCATCAAGACAAAGGGTGGCTATTTGAAGAATCTCAAATATAAAATATATTTTGATTTGTTTAACACTTTTTTGGTTACTACATGATTCCATATGTGTTATTTCATAGTTTTGATGTCTTCACTATTATTTTACAATGTAAAAAAAAACCTTGAATGAGAGGTGTTTCCAAACTTTTGACTGGTAGTGTATATATATAGTATATAAATAAAATATTTATATCACAAAAATAGTGCACTAGGCCTGTACTAATCCTGAATTAGCACACTTATATAGCCGTCTGAAGCGTGGACAAAAAAAATCATCCCGAGAGCCGAAGACGTAGACGTCGATTAAGGCAGCCCCTCTTACCTCTCTGATTCAGAGGGGTTGGTTTAACCTCTAATGGGTCAGTGTCCCGTATATGGGAAGGTTGAGCTAACGTGCGCTAATGTGATTAGCATGACTGTTGTAAGTAACAGCAAACTTTCCAGGACATAGACATGTCTTATATGGGCAGAAAGCTTAAATTATTGTTAATCTAACTGCACTGTCCAATTTACAGTAGCTATTACAGTGAACGAATACCATACTATTGTTTGAGGAGAGTGCACAACAACAAAAAACTTATCACAGCAACTGGTTTGATACATTCACCTCTGAAGGTAAATAATGTACTTACATTCCGTAATTGTGCTCTGATTTGTCATCCTAAGGGCCCCAGAGATAAAATGTAGTATAGTTTTGTTTGATCAAATCCATTTTTATATTCAAATGTAGGAACTGGGTTCTCCAGTTTGAACCCCTGCTGCCTCTGGCTCCACACCCACCCCGCCCGGCCATCTACATGTGTGAAAGTTAGTGTATAAGCTAATGATCCATCATGTATGACATTCCTGGGAGTGTGTAAACTTACATTTTGTATTACCATATCATTTTTGTATGTTTTCTATAGTTACATACTTGAAAATTTATAAATTGACCAATTTGGCACATTTGTGCAGACTTGATACAAAATAGTCCAGTATTGCAATGCTTCACTGAATCAATCTGAAACTTTGCACACACACTGCTTCCATCTTGTGGCCAAAACCTAAATTGCGCCTAAACTGCAATATTATATTGTGACCTTTCTCTTGCATTTCAAAGATGATGGAACAAAAAAAGTACCAGATCTAATGTGTCATATTCTCCTACATTAATTTCACATTTCCACAAGCTTCAAAGTGTTTCCTTTCAAATGGTATCAATAATATGCATATCCTTACTTCAGGTCCTGAGCAACAGGCAGTTAGATTTGGATATGTCATTTTAGGTGAAAATTGAAAAAAAGGGTCCGATCCTTAAGAGGTTAAATGCGGAAGACACAATTCTGTTGAATGCATTCAGTTGTGCAATTGACTAGGTATCCCCTTTCACTTTTAGTCATGAAATCGGGGAGGAGACCGTGGATCTGTCTCCAGTACGTTTGAACGTTTGTCGCACGCTATATCTTAGACAGCACTGGCCCGATATTGACGAAACTTGGGTGAATGATGCATTACAATTACAAAATTACACTGATTGTCCCGAGGCATGAGCTATAGTAATTAACAGAAATGTGTTAGTCACACACTATATCTCAATTGGCTGTTGCCTTGTTTAGCAGGTGCTCTTATCCAGAGGGACTTTCTGTATGTGCATTCATCTTAAGATAGCTAGGTGAGACAATCACATATCATAGTCAAACATACAGGATACAAACATTCCATTCCAGCTAAACAATAGATACATAGCGTTTTGCAGAAAACACATTTTAATATACATCTAAGGTCTATGAATTAAAATTCACACACATTAAGGTACCCATAAGCAATATTTTGGTGAATATAATGGTTTGGAAATAAACTCGATGTAACTGTAGAGAGTAGAGAAATTGGTACTGTCAAGCACCTATCTTTGTGCTATTATCTGGTGAGATGCACTCTAAACACTAAAATGAAAAATGATTGTCCATTTTTGAGAGCTGCCAGGAGAAGGAAATGGATTCCTGACATCTTCAGAATAGTCCCAGTAATTTGTCTGACTGTCAAGCAGTAACTGCTGAAAGTTGGAAGCACCCTTGGGTTCAGTTGATCTTGTTCATTTTGTGGTCATTCCAAACAACAACCTGATCAGTAGCAAGGGTCTCTTTCTCTTGATCGATTGTAATAAAAAGCTAGAAATAAATGGAGTGGCAATAAATCCACACAATAAATCCACACATAATCTTTAGCAGTGAAGTATTACCAATATAACAAGATAAAAATAGTAAGTAATAAATGCTCTAAGTAAATATACATTGAGTAAACACTTTAATTTGAGTGAATCTTTAGAAATATACCCAATGGTATAGTAAATAAACACAAAATGGAGAGATCACCTGGCAATTGGTCACATCTCAACTCAGCAGGCAACGCCTTTGTCGATGTGCCTTTGCTCTCTGGTCATGCATACATGGGCATGGGGGAGAGGAAAATAACTTACAATGTATATTTTTGTTCACACTAATTTTCAAGCAGTAGGGTGTTGAATATCGATTGTATGGGGTGTGGGGGTTAAACTTAGCGATGTTTTTTCTGCTGTGTCATGACACTCATTACCCTGTGCGTTATCAGGGGCACCAATCTCTCTCGTCTGCCCCTATGATCTCTTTAATGGAATATACAGTCTCTTTAAAGGAATATCCCTCCCAATGTGTTCATCCAACAAATATAAACGCTGGAGTTTGCTAAACAGCATTTTCACTTGGATTGGAACCGGCGCTTTGGTCAGATGAGATGAAACTAGAGCTCTTTGGCCACACACACCAGTGGTGGGTTTGGAGTAGAAATGAGAATGCATGAGCAGAAAGAATGTCATATCTACTGTAAGAAATGGTGGTGGATTTGGATGTTATGGGTCTATTTTGCTTCCACTGGTCCTGGGGACCTTGTTAAGGTCAACGGGATCTTGAACTTGACCTAGTTCCAGGTCATTGGTTGCCTCTGCCAGGAGCAGAGGCGAAGTCACAGCAGTGCCAGGCTGGACAGAGGCCCTGCTAGGCTGAACACTGGCCCACCCAATCAGGCTGATTTAAAATATATTTTAATTAAATAAATACATTTGATTCCTTGGATATAATTGGTTATATAGCAATCATATGGTACCACTACCCCCCCCCCCCCCCCCCCCCCACACACACACACACACATGTACCTACTAGCTAGCTAACTGTGTGCAAATTGATTTGACCCTCTGCAATTCTTTGCTAATGCAAACTAGTGTTAGCTAGCTAGTCACAAGTTATGGTGAAACAAAGTTCACTTTTCAAAAAGCCACGGATGGAGAATGAAGACAACACCTGCTCCACTACCTGCATCGGCCGAGCCCAATCCATCAGAGTTGTCGTCAGCACATGAGGAGGGTAGCATGTCTACTGCTTTGACTT
Organism: Coregonus lavaretus; assembly: GCF_964263955.1. Classification (NCBI taxonomy): domain Eukaryota; kingdom Metazoa; phylum Chordata; class Actinopteri; order Salmoniformes; family Salmonidae; genus Coregonus; species Coregonus lavaretus. The sequence continues at coordinate 8,077,393 of NC_140024.1, read as the reverse complement.
CCACAGCCCAGCTTGCTCACCATCGCCCAGCCCCAACTCATCATGGTGATCATGTCATCACGAGGCCAACTGCGGATTTGTCTGCAGTTGACAAACCACCCATGCAACCAAAAATGCGCGTTCCCCACTACAGTGATCAATGGACAATTGTGGTGTTTCTCATGGAATTGGTATGACACCACATTCATGTCAATAGGAATAACAGTCATATTGTCTTCCATTGTGTAAAGACACTCACTATCAAAAAACGATTAACACTCAACACAATAAAACAATTTATTGTAGTAAATTTGAATAAATGACTCACTAAAAATTTACCAAGTATAATATATTAGACTCATATAAATATTATTTACATATAAATAAATACAATTATCCAAAATGTGACCATATTCAGAAAGTATTTCAAAACCCACACAAAGTAGGCTATTTGATTGACAATGAATCTTACTTCTGTAACAATGTAAAAATGCAAAGAACATTTCTGATACTATTTCAAAATGTAGCTAACCTCTCTTAATAAGGTTTAGTACAGACCAGACCTGACAGAAAATTTAGAAAAAGTAGCCTACTTTGATGACAATTCAGTGAATAAAACAAGTATTAGATGGAGACAGATAAAGAGAGAAGATACAAAATAACAACTGTTCAGAGACAATAAAATATTTGTAGGACAAATTCATATTTCACACTTACTGTTTGCATTTAGCCTACAACATGTCTTGGAACTTCTGGAAGCACTGCCCCATCCTGCAAAGTGGCACTCACTCTTTGCCCGGAGCCCACTCCGGATGCACACCACAAACCCTCTCTTGCACCCTTCAAACTTCACCTGCTTTCAAATGAGTTACAGCTCGGTCCACATGCCCTGGTGCCACACTCTTGGCTCCCCTCTTCCTGCCACTGTAGCCATATCACAAAGTGAATGCACAAGCTGCATTTTGAATGCCTTCAGGGACCAGTGCCTGCAGTTTCTGGGAAGGGGCCTTTGCAGGGTCCCCGACACAATGTATGCATTTAGGATGGCAATCATAAGCATCCCCCAAAACACATACTTCCATCATTTTCTGCCTGTCCGTCCAACATTGTAATAGCTCCTCAGTTGATCAAGATGGTCAACCCCACCCAATTTCTTTTTGTAATCCATTACAAGCTCTGAAACAGATATATGTTCCTACCACTTTTAAAAACAACTCCAAAACCCCTGCCACTATCACTTTAGGCCCAGGCTGTGTGATACAAGGGTGAATGGTGGGACTTGGGGCAGACACACTTCATGAAAACGTAGGCTCCCCTCTCGGGTGTGCTTTTCCTCTTCCCCTACATCTTCCTCCTCCCCTCCATCTTCCTCCTCCTCTCCATGTTCCTCTGCCTCCACTCTCCTTTCACTGACCTATAGGAACAGACGGAGAGGAGAGGAGCAACAAAGAGGATACAATTGAGGTACATAATCTCTCTCTCTCCCTCTCACACTATTTCTCTCTTCCTTTTTCTCAACCATTCACATACTCTCTTCCTAATAAGGGGTTCCCATAATAAATTGTGTGATACAATTACACGCCCCCCCCCCCCACCCCCCTCTCTCTCTCTCTCGCCTCCAATCAACTGTTGCTTTCTTGCCTTCTTGACAGACTAACTACATAGTTTGCCAATGATAGCTGATCAGTGAATTGCATCGGTAGAAACTGGACAAAACAAGCAACTTGTTAGCTGGCTATGTAAACAAATATCGAACTCATAATATGAGGTACACTGACGGGCATCTACTGTCCTAATATGACAGCTATAACCTAAACCCAACAGATTAAAACAAATTACTCTAGCTTTCATTTCGGTGGCTAGTTAGCTGGTTGTCTGTATGGCTAGCGAAAGTGACAACTGAGGCTCACACTTCGTGAGTGCTGCCCTAATTTACTGCAACACACAACTTTTCTTGCCTGACAGACTAACTAGTTAGCTAGCTAGCTATAGCAAGCAGCTTGGGCAGTTTCCTTATGAATTACATTGGTTGATACAAGACAAAACAACCAACTAGTTAGCTGACTACATACAGTGGCTTCGGAAAGTATTCAGACCCATTGACTTTTTCAACATTTTGTTACGTTACAGCCTTATTCTAAAATGGATAAAAAAAGTAATAATGCTCAGCAATCTACACAAAATGGTGCCGGACGGGATGGCTGCCGTTTTACGGGCTCCTAATAACTGTGCTATTTTGTTTGTTTTTTCACGTTGTTAATAACTTATTTTGTACATAATGTTGCTGCTACCGTCTCTTATGACCGAAAAGAGCTTCTGGACATCAGAACAGTGATTACTCACCTCGAACTGGATGAAGATTTTTTCTTTAACGAGTCCGACGCAAAGGATGTTCTGTTTTCTCGAGACCAGGCCCAAATCCCCGTCATTTGCGTAAAGAAAAGACTGAGAAAAAGGGGGAGGAGGTCGGGCTGCCTTCTGAGAATTCGTAGGCGAGTGAGTAAACCTCCACTACCATCCGTATTATTGGCCAACGTGCAATTATTGGAAAATAAAATGGATGATCTAAGATTAAGACTATCCTACCAACGGGACATTAAAAACTGTAATATCTTATGTTTCACCGAGTCGTGACTGAACGCCAACACAGATAATATAGAGCTGGCTGGGTTTTCCGTGCATCGGCAGGACAGAGCAGCTATGTCTGGTAAGACGAGGGGCGGGGGTGTGTGTCTATTTGCCAATAACAGCTGGTGCGTGATGTCTAATATTAAAGAAGTCTCGAGGTATTGCTCGCCTGAGGTAGAGTACTTGATGATAAGCTGTAGACCACACTATCTACCAAGAGGGTTCTCATCTATATTATTCGTAGCCTTCTATTTACCACCACAAACCGATGCTGGCTCTAAGACCGCACTCAACGAGCTGTATAAGGCCATAAGCAAACAAGAAAATGCTCATCCAGAAGCGGCGCGCGTAGTGGCCTGGGACTTTAATGCAGGCAAACTTAAATCTGTTTTACCTAATTTCTACCAGCATGTCACATGTGCAACCAGAGGAAAAAAACCTCTAGACCACCTTTACTCCACATGCAGAAATGCATACAAAGCTCGCCCTCGCCCTTCATTTGGCAAACCTGACCATAATTCTATCCTTCTGAATCCTGATTACAAGCAAAAACTAAAGCAGGAAGTACCAGTGACTCGCTCAATACGGAAGTGGTCAGATAACGCGGATGCTACGCTACAGGACTGTTTTGCTAGCACAGACTGGAATATTGATATTACGTATTTTATACAGTATTAGTTAATGTTTGGAATATTGAGAGCTGCATAAGGATTTGGAGGATGAGGACATTCCATGTATTTATTTATGTCACTGGTGGGTGCCAGAAGGTAATCTTTGAAGGAGTACGTGATGGAATATCCTGGCTAGGGTACAACACGATACCATATAGGGTGATCCTATATGTGGCAAGGAGTGACACTCAATAATGGTTGGCATCTGTTGGATAGAATTAGCTTGCAAACAAGTATATAAGCTAAGAGATTTCCTTTGTTCAGTGAGGCCACTCACGGGCCGTTTGCTATGTGAACCCGGTACCGCAATATGAAATACTTTGAACCAACTCTCCATCTAAGTGTTTAACTATTCTCTTGCATACTGAATTACTTGATGCCAGAGAAACTCGTCATAACAAACATGTTCCGGGATTCATCCAATGGCACTGAGGAGTATACCACCTCAGTCACCTGCTTCATCAATAAGTGCACCGACAATGTCATCCCCACAGTGACCGTACGTACATATCCCAACCAGAAGCCATGGATTACAGGCAACATCCGCACCAAGCTAAAGGCTAGAGTTGTCGCTTTCAAGAAGTGGGACACTAATCCGGACGCTTATAAGAAATACCGCTGTGCCCTCAGACGAACCATCAAACAGGCAAAGCGTAAATACAGGACTAAGATTGAATCCTACAACACCGGCTCTGACGCTCGTCGGATGTGGCAGGGCTTGCAAACTATTACAGAATACAAATGGAAACCCAGCCGCGAGCTGCCCAGTGACGCGAGCCTACCAGAAGAGTTAAATGCCTTTTATGCTCGCTTCGAGGCAAGCAACACTGAAGCATGCATGAGAGCATCAGCTGTTCCGGACGACTGTGTGATCATGCTCTCCGTACCCGATGTGAGCAAGACCTTTAAACAGGTAAACATTCACAAAGCCGCGGGGCCAGACGGATTACCAGGACGTGTACTCAAAGCATGCAGGGACCAACTGGCAAGTGTCTTCGCTGACATTTTCAACTGACCAAGTCTGTAATACCAACATTTTTCAAGCAGACCACCATAGTCCCTGTGCCCAAGGAAGCGAAGGTAACCTGCCTAAATGATTTCCGCCGCGTAGCACTCACGTCTGTAGCCATGAAGTGCTTTGAAAGGCTGGTCATGGCTCACATCAACACCATCATCCCGCAAACCCTAGACCCACTTCAATTCGCATACCCCCCCAACAGATCTATAATCTCAATCGCACTCCAAACTGCCCTTTCCCACCTGGACAAAAGGAACACCTATGTGAGAATGCTGTTCGTTGACTACAGCTCAGCGTTCAACACCATAGTGCCCACAAAGCTCATCACTATGCTAAGGACCCTGGGACAAAACACCTCCCTCTTCAACTAGATCCTGGACTTCCTGAAGGGCTGCCCCCAGGTGGTAAGGGTAGGCAACAACACATCTGCCATGTTGATCCTCAATACTGGGGCCCCTCAGGGGTGCGTGCTTAGTCCCCTACTGTACTCCCTGTTCACCCACGACTGCGTTGACAAACACGACTCCAACACCATCATTAAGTTTGCTGATGACACAACAGTGGTAGGCCTGATCACCGACAACGATGAGACAGCCTATAGGGAGGACATCAGAGACCTGGCAGTGTGGTGTATGGAAGACAACCTCTCCCTCAATGTGAGCAAAACAAAGGAGCTAATCGTGGACTACAGGAAAAGGCGGACCGAACAAGCCCCATTAACATCGACGGTTCTGTAGTGGAGCGGGTCGAGAGTTTCAAGTTCAAACTATCATGGTCCAAACACACCAAAACAGTCGTGAAGAGGGCACGACAACACCTTTCCCCCCTCAGGAGACTGAAAAGATTTGGCATGGGTCACCAGATCCTCAAAAAGGTCTACAGCTGCACCACCGAGTGCATCCTGACCGGTTGCATCACCGCCTCGTATGGCAACTGATCGGCATCTGACCATAAGGTGCTACAGAGGGTAGTGCATATGGCCCAGTACATCATTGGGGCCAAGCTTCCTGCCATCCAGGACCTATATACTAGGCGGTGTCAGAGGAAGGTCCAAAAAATTGTCAAAGACTGCAGTCACCCAAGTCATAGACTGTTCTCTCTGCTACCGCACAGCAAGCGGTACTGGAGCGCTAAGTCTAGGACCAAAAAGCTCCTTAAAAGCTTCTACCCCGAGACATAAGACTGCTGAACAATTACTCAAGACTATTTACCCCCCCCCCCCCCCCTCCACCTTTGTTTTTACACTGTTGCTACTCACTGTTTATTATCTATGCATAGTCACTTTACCCCTACCTACATGTACAAATTACCTCGACTAACCTGTACCCCCGCACATTGACTCGGTACCGGTACCCCCTGTATATAGCCTCGTTATTGTTATTTTATTGTGTTACTTTTTTATTTGTTTTTATTGTTTTACATTATTGTATATATTGAGCTCAGGTGCATCCTGTTTGGAAAGGCACACAACTGTCTTTATAAGGTCCCACAGTTGACAGTACATGTTAGAGCAAAAACCAAGCCATGAGGTCGAAGGATTTGTCCGTAGAGCTCCGAGACAGGATTGTGTCGAGGCACAGATCTGGGAAGAGTAGCAAAAACATTCTGCAGCATTGAAGGACCCCAAGAACACATTGGCCTCCATCATTCTTAAATGGAAGAAGTTTGGAACCACCAAGACTCTTCCTAGAACTGGCCGCCCGGCCAAACTGAGCAATCGGGGGAGAAGTGCCTTGGCCAGGGAGGTGACCAAGAACCTGATGGTCACTCTGACAGAGCTCTGGAGTTCCTCTGTGGAGATGGGAGAACCTTACAGAAGGACAACCATCTCTTTAGCACTCCTCCAATCAGGCCATTATGGTAGAGTGGCCACACGGAAGCCACTCCACAGTAAAAGGCACATGACAGCCCGCTTAGAGTTTGCCAAAATGCACATAAAAACTCTCAGACAATTAGAAACAAGATTCTCTGGTCTGAAGAAACCAAGCGTCAAGTCTGGAGGTAACCTGGCACAATCCCTACGGTGAAGCATGGTGGTGGCAGCATCATGCTGTGGGGATGTTTTTCAGAGGCAGGGACTGGGAGATAGTCAGGATTGAGGCAAAGATGAACGGAGCAAAGTACAGCGACATCCTTGATGAAAACCTGCTCTAGAGTGCTCAGGACCTCAGACTAGGGCGAAGGTTCATCTTCCAACAGGACAATGACCCTAAGCACAAAGCCAAGACAATGCAGGAGTGGCTTCGGGACAAGTCACTGAATGTCCTTGAGTGGCCCAGCCAGAGCCCGGACTTGAACCCGATCGAACATCTCTGGAGAGACCTGAAAATAGCTGTGCATCAGCGCTCCCCATTCAACATGACAGCGCTTGAGAGGATCTGCATAGAAGAATGGGAGAAACTCCCCAAATACAGGTGTGCCAAGCTTGTAGCGTCATACCCAAGAAGACTTGAGGCTGTAATCGCTGCCAAAGGTGCTTCAACAAAGTACTGAGTAAAGAGTCTGAATACTTATGTAAACGTGATATTTCTGTTTTTTAGCAAGAATTTCGAAAAACCTGTTTTTGCTTTGTCATTTTGGGGTATTGTGTGTAGATACATTTTTTAATAAAGCTGTAACCTAACAAAATGTGGAAAAAGTCAAGGGGTCTGAATACTTTCCGAAGGCACTGTACAGTTAAACACTGCAACTATTTCCATGAGACAGAGAGCAATCATTCGAGCTCCACTGCTGATGTGCTTGCTTGTCCAAACCAAGTCATCATGACATGATTTGCTATTCTGATAGCTATTCCCCAAATTTCACAGCATCAAACATCGACAACACCAAACATATATCTGCTGTTTACTTATTTCACTCACCTCGACATCATCAAGTGCTAGGACGTCTCCGAATTCATATCAACATCCAACATACATTAGATACATCCTCTTTCACACTGAAAGTCGTGTCCTCTTCAGCACAGTCATTTTGAGTAATGAAGTTAAAAAATCTTTGAAAAGAGAAATGACAGCATACCCTGTTTCTGGTAGATGACAACAGCCACGTGAATACGACAACAGGTTGTTAGCAAGTTAATTTTGTAATATTGACACAGATATTATTGTTAGAAAAACAAGGCCGTTCGCGGCCGCTATGGTAATTTAAAAAAGGCCGTCAACGGCCACTATGGGTTGTAAAGGGTTTTAAATATGTCTGGGAATTTTTGCTGGAAAATGTTGGCCCAGCCACTTTTATTTAAACCCAGCCACACAACAAATTCTGCCCTTGGCCAGGAGGCTGAAACTTGGCTGCAAGTGGATCTTCCAGCAAGACAATATAATCCTAAACACACATCAAAATCCACAAAGAAATGGTTAATTGGCCACAAAATCAAAGTCTGCCATTGAAAACCTGTGCTTTGAATTGAAGAGGGCAGTCGATAAGCACAGGCAAAGGATATCAAGGATATGGAAGGATTCTGTAGGGAGGAATGGTCTTAGATCCCTCCCAATGTGTTCTCCAATCATAAAAGATTTTAGAAAAAGGCTCAGTGACATTATCCTTAGAAGATGAAGTATTGAAAGGTATTGAAAACAGAGGTGTCAATAATTTTGACCCCTACTTTTTTTAGATTTTTAAAAGTATAAAATAATATAATTTCCCAATTTCTTGGCGCATACAATATAGGTCAGTATTTGCTCATCTTTATCAAAGGTTTTAATAATTTCGGACCCCACCCTATGTTCTCTCAAGGCCCATGAGACCAGACCACTCTGGAGACTTTATCTCCTAGAAGAAATGGTGTGCGTGTGTGTGTGCGTGTGTGTGTGGAGATCTTGGTGGAGAGGACTGTGGAAACAACCACTGTGTGGCTTGTCAGAAGAGGTCAAAGTATTGGGGGAGTATTGAACTACAGTGAGTCACTACAGTGAGTGGGTCCAAGTTATCATTATTCAGTAGCAACAGTAGTCACCATGCAGTATTGTTGTTATTCTCCACGAATATGCTGCTCTGGGAAAATGTGGTCTCTACCTAATTGGCATCTTAACCAGAATGAAATGCAAAGTAAACATAATTTTGGATTCCGTAGGGAGTTTGTCATTTTTTTAAGAGAAGCAAGTGCTTTGACATCAATATTTTATGTAAGCATCCAATTTGCTTACTTTCGTCTGGGCTCCCACCTGTGTTTTTACTCCATTCTCTGTATGACAGACAGATAGGTTACGGTACATGGAGTGAGTTACACTCCACATAACCCTTAGCTAGGGTTTAGAGAGATTTAGTTGTTTGTGTGTGTGTCTGTGTGTCTGTCTTTCATGGCTGTTAAGTGCATGCACATTCGTTCAGCTGGGTTCCACTTTATAATAGATTGCCCTTATGTGGTCAAGTAAAGTGTATAACATTGTTTTTACACATCGTTAAATAGCACTTACAGCTGTAATAGGCACATACTAAGGTATGTATTGTAGAGTGGGATCTTTCATTTGTAAAGTGTCGCCTTGATTTCTGTTTTTACATCAAATGTGTACATATTGTTAGATCTAAAAACTGTGGGCAGTTACTATGTGAAGGAACAGGTTATGATTCAAGCTCTGATTGAGCCAATGCTACAGGAGGGCATAGTGCCCCAGAAATGTGAAGAGGCTGCAGGGCTTCCAGGCCAGGTGCATATCGGCCAAGATGAATCGCTGCCACAGTCAACTAGCTCCATTCTTCCTGACCCAGAACTGTATGGGAGAATTTGAGGATACAAGCTATACTGCATGTTTTAAACCATACCATAATATCAGAGATTGCCTTAATTTGTCAACAAATCACTGGGACCTGTGCCCACCTGAACCACCCGATCTCTCTTCGGCGGTTGAACTTTGTTGCCATGAATAATAAATGGACACAACAGACTCACTTATAACCTTAAGGGGAAAGGGATGGGGTAAATATACTCCCAAGGAATTAGTTGAAGAGTAAAATATAGCTTTTTCTCACAATCCTTTCTCCCATACCCATTTATACAACAGTTTGTTTATTCATTACTTCAAAGCAATTTCTCCTCCAATATTTACTTATTTTTACTGTGGCAAGCATGGCATGTTTTCCTTTGTTGACCACTTCACCAGATGCTGCCTGAGGGATGTATTTCTTTTTTTGCTTTGTTTATTTGCTTCTATTCTAATTCCTGTCAGTTTCTGAGTCATTGTCTTCGGAATTACATTTTTTTCATTGCCTTCAAAATGTTAAAATATTAATGTGTATGCTTGGAATTCACTTATTTTTTTAATATAAAGGACAACTGTTTGCTATTTCAGTTCAGTTAGCTGTTGTATTGTTTGTCTGTGGCATGTACTGTTACATAGAGTAAAGGATTATATTTCTGGATGAACAGATGGAAACAGGGTCTTAGAAAACATCTACCAGAAAAATCTTAAAAGGTATCGGAAAAACATCAACACACAATAATGTTGACGTGAAGACCCCTGCTAACTAATATCAACACTTATAGTTGAAGTCGGAAGTTTACATACACCTTAGGCAAATACATTTAAACTCAGTTTTTCACAATTCCTGACATTTCATCCTAGTAAAAATCTTAAGTCAGTTAGGATCACCACTTTATTTTAAGAATGTGAAATGTCAGAATAATAGTAGAGAGAATTATTTATTTCAGCTTTTATTTATTTCATCACATTCCCAGTGGGTCAGAAGTTTACATACACGCAATTAGTATTTGGTAGCATTGCCTTTAAATTGTTTAACTTGGGTCATACATTTTGGGTAGCCTTCCACAAGCATCCCACAATAAATTGGGTGAATTTTGGCCCATTCCTCCTGGCAGAGCTGGTGTAACTGAGTCAGGTTTGTAGGCCTCCTTGCTCGCACACGCTTTTTCAGTTCTGCCCACACATTTTCTATAGGAGTGAGGTCAGGGCTTTGTGATGGCCACTCCAATACCGTGACTTTGTTGTCCTTAAGCCATTTTGCCACAACTTTGGAAGTATGCTTGGGGTCATTGTCCATTTGGAAGACCCATTTGCGACCAAGCTTTAACTTCCTGACTGATGTCTTGAGATGTTGCTTCAATATATCCACATAATTTTCCTTCCTCATGATGCCATCTATTTTGTGAAGTGCACCAGTCCCTCCTGCAGCAAAGCACCCCCACAGCATGATGCTGCCACCCCGTGCTTCATGGTTGGGATGGTGTTCTTCGGCTTGTAAGCTTTGCCCCTTTTTCCTCCAAACATAACAATGGTCATTATGGCCAAATAGTTCTATTTTTGTTTCATCAGACCAGAGGACATTTCTCCAAAAAGTACGATCTTTGTCCCCATGTACAGTTGCAAACCGTAGTCTGGCTTTTTTGTGGCGGTTTTGGAGCAGTGGCTTTTTCTTTGCTGAGCGGCCTTTCAGGTTATGTCGATATAGGACTCGTTTTACTGTGGATATTGTAAGGGATCGGGGTTTGGCAGGATCTGACACTTCCCCGATCTACTGAGAGGGGGAGTCATCAGACTCGATCTGGTTCACCTGAGTTCTGAGCACACCTGTCAGTAATTAGTATAGGATTTAAGGTGTGCTCAGAAGCTCAGTCGGCGCGAGGTATTGTTCCATTGTGACTTGCTAAGCGTTTTGTTCCGAGTGAGAGAGAGAGAGTTTGTTGTTTTGATTACCCGTGTATCCGACCAGTGCCTTGTTATTTGACTCCCCGTATTGCTTAATCCTCTACTTGTCTACCCCAGTGATTACCGTTCTCGGATCCTGTGCCTGTGACCTCGACTACGACTAAGCCCGCTCCTTTGGTACCCCTGCCTGTCTATGCCTGGCCCGGTTTTGACCACAGCCCGCCCGACCACGATTAAGCCTTTCCCTTGTCTGTACTTTAATAAAGCATCGCTATTCTGCGATTGGATCTTACCACTCTGTCCGAGTATTCATTACAGATATAGATACTTTTGTACCTGTTTCCTCCAGCATCTTCACAAGGTCATTTGCTGTTGTTCTGGGATTGATTTGCACTTTTCGCACCAAAGTACGTTCATCTCTAGGAGACAGAACGCGTCTCCTTCCTGAGCGGAATGACGGCTGTGTGGTCCCATGGTGTTTATACTTGGGCACTATTGTTTGTACAGATGAACGTGGTACCTTCAGGCATTTGGAAATTGCTCCCACGGATTAACCAGTCTTGTGGAGGTCTACAATTTTTTTTCTGAGGTCTTGGCTGATTTATTTAGATTTTCCCATGATGTCAAGCAAAGAGGCACTGAGTTTGAAGGTAGGCCTTGAAATGCATCCACAGGTACACCTCCAATTGACTCAAATTATGTCAATTAGCCTATCAGAAGCTTCTAAAGTCATGACATCATTTTCTGGAATTTTCCAAGCTGTTTAAAGGCACAGTCAACTTAGTGTATATAAACTTCTGACCCACTGGAATTGTGATACAGTGAATTATAAGTGAAATAATCTGTCTGTAAACAATTGTTGAAAAAATTACATGTTTTGTGCACAAAGTAGATGTCCTAACCGACTTGCCAAAACTATAGTTTGTTAACAAGAAATGTGTGGAGTGGTTGAAAAACAAGTTTTAATGACTACAACCTAAGCGTATGTAAACTTCTGACTTCTAATGTATATTTAGTTTTGGAATAATTGTTCACCTTTTGTAAGTTTAAAAAAGATTGCCTTGTTCCATGTAATTCCCTTACCAAAGACCCACACATCTTTAAGATATTTTCTAATTTCTCTCCCTCATGAGGAGGGAGGATAATGAAAGTTCCAAGAAGTAACAATTAATGGTAGACCTACCAATTAGTTATAGTGATTTTACTGATACATTTGTTTATGAATTATTAAGTGATTAAAACTCGTAATTCTGTTACCAAATTGGCATTACCAAAAAAACTGTAACGGAATTACTGCAACTGAATTGGCTACAATGGGAAATCATAATAGTCACAACCCGCTGTTGTGTCACCTGCTACTGTCCTCCCTTCCATTGGCATACTGTTATGTTCAGCTCATAACTGTTTTCGTTGTCTTTCTGTTGTCTGGTGGTCACGTTTAGTTTTTTGCCCGAGCACTACATAGCTGATTCAAATAATCAAAGCTTGATGATGAGTTGGTTATTTGAATCAGCTGTGTAGTGCTAGAGCAAAAACCAAAACGTGCACCCAGGAGGGCCCCAGGACCGAGTTTGGGACACCCTGCTCTACTGTACTGAACTATACTCTACTTTACTGCAATGTACTGAACTCTACTCTACTCTGCTCTGCTCTGCTGTGCTGTTGTACTGCACTGTACTCTACTCTACTCTGCTCTGCTCTGCTCTGCTGTTCTGTTGTACTGCACTGTACTCTACTGTGCTCTGCTGTGCTGCTGTGTGATGTCCAAACCTGTGAAACATGAGGAGAATGACATTCATATCCATAATTATGCATTTCTGTGAAGTACAGATCAGGGACACATGATGTAATTCCGTTACCGTAATTCTGTTACCGGGTATAAATCCACTTCACTTACTGTAGAGCAACAACCAAAATAGATTTGTTCAAACTCAAGGTGTCATGTCATAGCTGACACCCCATTCTTTCTGCAGACATCTTCGAATCTTAATTCGGAGCAGATATTTAGCAGAGTGTTTGGAAAACGGAATCGCATAAGGAAGATTTTACCGAAATACCATTACCATAGTTAGCATCTGCACCGTTTTTCCACTGAATTCGTTTTTTTAAACGTTTCAGTGGAAATTGTTAAAAGTAGTCCTTGTGCATAGACTTGTATGGTTTGTTAAACTTTGAAATCAATGGTTTTTGTCAAAGCCGTGGAATTGCCCAAAATCCTAAACATAGACATTTGTAAAGGCACTTCTAGGGTAGTCATTAACTCAAGTGATAAGTATTTTATTTTAACCTTCAGGGATTGAAAAACAGGTCCTTGTGGAAGCACTGAGTGATCAATCTCCCTCCTATTGACATCCAAGTGTAGCACTGGACATCACTCCCCCTCAAACACATACATAATTTAAATCAAGGTGGCATTATCTGCACAGAATTACAAAACTCTGCTGAATACCAAAGCTAGAGCTGACTTAGATCCAGGACACCATGGATGTATCCTTCCTTCCTAAACCTTCTGTATTGCAACATAACTGAAGAAAAGTGTTTACCTCAGAGAAAACAACAATATTTAGCTCTACATCATTCAACAAGATAGCTCTGCCATGGAAGTAGTAGTTCATTTAGAGTTTATATGAGGTAAATGCTGAGAACACAAAACAGTTGATCAAATCAAATCAAATCAAATCAAATTTTATTGGTCACATGCGCCGAATACAACAGGTGCAGACATTACAGTGAAATGCTTACTTACAGCCCTTAACCAACAGTGCATTTATTTTAAACAAAAAAAGTAAAAATAAAACAACAACAACAACAAAAATGTGTTGAGAAAAAAAAGAGCAGAAGTTAAAATAAAGTGACAGTAGGGAGGCTATATATACAGGGGGGTACCGGTGCAGAGTCAATGTGCGGGGGCACCGGCAGTTTAGGTAGTTGAAGTAATATGTACATGTGTGTAGAGTTAAAGTGACTATGCATAAATAATTAACAGAGTAGCAGCAGCGTAAAAAGGATGGGGTGGGGGGGCAGTGCAAATAGTCCGGGTAGCCATGATTAGCTGTTCAGGAGTCTTATGGCTTGGGGGTAGAAGCTGTTGAGAAGTCTTTTGGACCTAGACTTGGCACTCCGGTACCGCTTGCCGTGCGGTAGCAAAGAGAACAGTCTATGACTAGGGTGGCTGGAGTCTTTGACAATTTTGAGGGCCTTCCTCTGACACCGCCTGGTATAGAGGTCCTGGATGGCAGGAAGCTTTGCCCCAGTGATGTACTGGGCCGTACGCACTACCCTCTGTAGTGCCTTGCGGTCGGAGGCCAAGCAGTTGCCATACCAGGCGGTGATGCAACCAGTCAGGATGTCTCTCGATAGTGCAGCTGTAGACATTTTTGAGGATCTGAGGACCCATGCCAAATCTTTTTAGTCTCCTGAGGGGGAATAGGCTTTGTCGTGCCCTCTTCACGACTGTCTTGGTGTGTTTGGACCATGATAGTTCGTTGGTGATGTGGACACCAAGGAACTTGAAGCTCTCAACCTGTTCCACTACAGCCCCGTCGATGAGAATGGGGGCGTGCTCAGTCCTCTTTTTTTTCCTGTAGTCCACAATCATCTCCTTTGTCTTGGTTTACGTTGAGGGAGAGGTTGTTGTCCTGGCACCACACGGCCAGATCTCTGACCTCCTCCCTATAGGCTGTCTCATCGTTGACGGTGATCAGGCCTACCACTGTTGTGTCGTCGGCAAACTTAATGATGGTGTTGGAGTCATGCCTGGCCATGCAGTCATGGGTGAACAGAGAGTACAGGAGGGGACTGAGCACGCACCCCTGAGGGGCCCCCGTGTTGAGGATCAGTGTGGCAGATGTGTTGTTACCTACCCTTACCACCTGGGGGCGGCCCGTCAGGAAGTCCAGGATCCAGTTGCAGAGGGAGGTGTTTAGTCCCAGGATCCTTAGCTTAGTGATGAGCTTAAAGGGCACTATGGTGTTGAATGCTGAGCTGTAGTCAATGAATAGCATTCTCACGTAGGTGTTCCTCTTGTCCAGGTGGGAAAGGGCAGTGTGGAGTGCAATAGAGATTGCATCATCTGTGGATCTGTTGGGGCGGTATGCAAATTGGAGTGGGTCTTGGGTTTCTGGGATAATGCTGTTGATGTGAGCCATGACCAGCCTTTCAAAGCACTTCATGGCTACAGATGTCAGTGCTACGGGTCGGTAGTCATTTAGGCAGGTTATTTTAGAGTCCTTGGGCACGGGGACTATGGTGGTCTGCTTGAAACATGTTGGTATTACAGACTCAGTCAGGGACATGTTGAAAATGTCAGTGAAGACACTTGCCAGTTGGTCAGCACATGCTCGGAGTACACGTCCTGGTAATCCGTCTGGCCCTGCGGCCTTGTGAATGTTGACCTGCTTAAAAGTCTTACTCACATCGGCTACGGAGAGCATGATCACATAGTCATCCGGAATAGCTGGTGCTCTCATGCATGCTTCAGTATTGCTTGCCTCGAAGCGAGCATAGAAGTGGTTTAGCTCGTCTGGTAGGCTTGTGTCACTGGGCAGCTCGCGGCTGTGCTTCCCTTTGTAGTCTGTAATAGTTTTCAAGCCCTGCCACATCCGACGAGCGTCAGAGCCAGTGTAGTACGATTAAATCTTAGACCTGTATTGACTCTTTGCCTGTTTGATGGTTCGTCGGAGGTCATTGTCATTTTGTCATCACAGGGATAATTTTGTTGTTTTGTTTTACTCAAGTGCAGGTTTGATTGAATTCTGGCATAAGTTTCCGTCAGAACATAATATGTAATATAATAATGTTCCTGCGGCTTGTCAGTGGAACCGAAGTGTCTTACTGTGGTGTATCTAGAGGAACACTGCTTGTGTATTGTATTGAATGAAACCAAACATTAAACTTTGACAATTGAACCGTGCTATATACTTACTGGGGAGGCAGCCTGCATGGTGCAGAGGTACTTCTAATTAGAGCAGGGTCGTCATGTCTGTGTGCCTGCCATTTCACTGCTGTTTCACTGATGTTTCACTGTATCTAATGTGTATAGGAGGAGCGTGGCAGTCATCTTTGATTAATGTGTCTCTGAGGGGCCTGCTGCAGGGGGAAACAGACAGCCTGAGTCAGAAGCAATCCCAGCGTCCACTACTCACTGTGCCCTTGCCCATGAAAAATGAGAGTCTATTTTGTTGAACGTAAGAGACTTGCACAATTACCATTTTAATCATTCCCTCACATGGATTCCCCTCTGCAGCTATGCTGAACGTTCAGCGGCGTACACCGCTAAATGTTTCACTGAGATGGGTGAGTTTTAAGCACACTTTAGGGACTTACATTCTGCTCAACCCACCCACAACATACTGTATATCTATGAATATGCCCATTGCTATTGGCACCAATGGAAAAATAGCATCTGGAATTAACTGTTGCTCAGTGTGTCATACAGGAAATCATTATCTACTTATTGAAGTTCCTGTCTTTTGGTCAGCTTAATGCTTAGTAATGTCTCCGACTAAAATTGTGATTTCCCTATAGCCTATATTTTACACACACAGCGCTTGCATCCATGTAAAGACCAAGGGCTCTATTCAAGCCGTATCGCAGAAGTTCAGTGTTACTGTACAGTGTGACTGAAATTTAAAGTCAATGTTACAGCGTTAGCGGAGACTGCATTCAAGGTGAACACTGCATATGTCGGCTCAATCTGACATTACCTTTACATTTCTATCGCGCAATCTGTAATGCTTCAGCGATACAGATTGAATAGAGCCAAAGTCAATTTCTGAGTCGAGGAGGCCGGAAATCTGTCAGGGTGGAATCAGATATTGAATGGGTAGTATCTCTTGGGCCTTCTATGTCTCTATGGTTCTCTAGGCATAATCATTTCACATGGCTTAAAAATGTAAATTTTACACTTTATCTCAGATAATGATCAGGACATTGTTGTCATTCCACAAATGATTGCATTGATTTGGCCTGCCTAAATAGATACATTCTACACAAAAAGCCACCTCTTCACATCCACTGAAGGAATCCATAACGGCAACATGTTTAATGCACTTAAACATGTCTATTAGTATGTACTGACATGCAGCATTGCCATGGCAACAACTCACCCCGAAGGAGCCAGTCTGGAGAGCCATAATGTATAACCCTTATTTATAATTTAAGCATCTATGACAAGCTACTATCAATAAGTAAAACTGGGGAAAAGTAGTATACGGATATTTATCAACACACACTGTTAATCAAAGATGTAGTTAAATTCATACAGATTCTTCCTGGTTTACTTAGCACCAGTGTCCCTAAAATATACATAGACAATGTGACAAGGTGACCGATGTCACAGGAGTCTGGGATGCATTATATCAGTGAGCCAGGACATACAAGCATGAATGCCTCCAGCTCAAATGATCCCCCACTTACATGAGCCTGGCTGTCACCTAAAGAGCAATCTGAAAGAGATGTCACTACATGCCATTTCACTCAGCTCATCCCTCGTTGATGTCCCCGGACCGTCTTCATGAGTGCACATGGCATGGCAGAGACATATTTTCAGATAGCCATTTACCTGTCCAATTATTTGTATCATATTCGGATATATTATGCAGAGGGATGGAAATCGGATGTCATTGTCCAAGGGCAATGTCTCTGTCATGTGCATGCCAGTTTATTCTGAGAAACACAGAGCTAGCTATACTTGACCTGGTGTTAACAGGAACTAAGATACATTACAAAGAGACACTTATTTTAGGCCTCTCTCTGTTTTATGGAGTTCTGAGTTCTTAGAGGTATAAGTAGCTATGAACACCGCTACTTTTTAGTGAGTTTGAACAGTACAAGTCTGATTGATATTAGATATGAGATGTGATTGCATACAGCTTTATTATTTCCAGTCTCTCTTTCCCAATCTCTTGGAGACTTACCTAAGTGCGTTTTCTTCTCATTCATATCTCGACAAGTGATTTAACAAAAAAAGCAATTACCCTCATCATTGAGTATTTCCTTTCATCTCCTGCAGTGCTGAACTCAACACAATATAAGGTGCTTCATGCCCTTAACCACTTCTATAGTACCAAGGCAGAGTTCATTAACATTGATACAAAACGAATTGTTATCATTTAAGTGGGAACCATTCTTTGCTGATAGCTATATATAGATCAATTGTGAATAATTTAAGCATAGCTTAATACACTAGGAGATTTGGGTTTGGGGGGTCATTGGAGAGAAATGCTGTTTTCAAACTGGCAAAGAATGATATATCTGACCTTATCTCCACCTATCAAAAACTCAAGGGCAAATTGACAACAAAAAAATGTAATCTTTACTAACACAGTGTTACTAAATATTGTAACGACTACTTTTTAACCAACCAAATTAGAACTGGTCACCAGTGTTTCAAAATCGAGTAGATCTTGCCGAACGATTCACTTTTTCTCCTTAAGAGGAGCTGTCCAGTTACATTGGTTCTGAAAAGGAATTTTCAGCAATTACACATTTGCCAAGATAAACAGTGTGCAGGGCTATTGTTTGATAAGGTCTATTTTTCAAACATCACCTCTCAGACTATGTACTCATAATAGAGTTGAAGTCAGACAGAGGAGTAAATGGTCTGGTCTTACTGCAGTGGAACATTCACACAGAGAAAACACACAGGTGATATGAGCTTCAAAAATTACCAAGGAACGTGACCATCGTGTTTAGACGTTTAAGAGACAAACTGGAGACAGGAGCATTTGTGGATGTGACTTTTAGCTTTCAAACAGACAATTGTTTTTTGTGAAGACAGTACCTAACTGTCATTCAGATATATTTACATTTTGGTAACACTTTACATTAAGTTGCCCCTATTATTATGTAACTACACATGAATAACTAGCAGCAACATAGTAGTTACATAGGCATTACAATGTAATTACATGGTAATAAGGTTGTAGCGCTGCCAGTTATTACACAATTGGAACAAGGAATGTGTAATTATACATCCACTTGCTGAGGGTTATTCCACATGTGTAATTACTGATGTTATTACACATTGTCTTGTTCCCATATGTAACTAATGTTTTGTAATTTCATGTTTGAAAGTCACAAGTGAATTACCATGTTAATAACTCGAACCAAAATCTGAAGTTGTTACATGTAACTACAAGGTGCCACTAACGTTGAATCCACATGTAATACCAGGGTTGATAAATAGACCAGGACCTGTAACAAGGCACACCCTGTCATTAGCTATCGGTCATTTTCAATTTGTTTATATCTATGTTATGACCTGGCTCAAAGGCTATACCAAATAAAGTGTAATGTAAGAACAATGTGGTTACATAGGATATACCTGTAATTATCATGTACCTACCCAGGAGCAAGCAACTTAATATGAAGTGAAACTCAGTAGGGTATAAGCTTTATAATTACTATGTCGTTACAATGTAACAACCTTTGCAGACAATAGGCTAACCAGGAGAAATTCGGAGACTGGAAAAACAATCTTTAACAACCAACTCTGTAATTACAATGTTGTGACAAGGGATATACATATATTTACAGTGTACTTACCCAGGAGCAAGCAACTTAATGTAAAGTGAAGTGACATTTATTATGAATTTACATAACACATTTACATAATAGGCTTGCTTTTTCACAGAAACGTCAGTAGATGCTATTGTTTCATTTTTCATGGACAAATATTTTTCTTGAGCAGATTTCAACAGAAGCGTGTTTTCAGTGTGGTAATGTGCCATTGATATTTGCCCTCACATCTTTCTGCTCTAGCAAAATGCCCTCCTAAAGCTCTCCTCTGCTACAGAACACAACTGTGATAAATTAACAAAGACATAAAAGTTCCTCAATCATTGTAATCTAGGCTCACAGAGAAAATGTATATGTATACCAAGCTTTTGGAGAAATAACATATTTACCTTCACCTTGCAAAGTCAACATCCCTACCTACTATATGAATCAAACAGATACAATTTCTATGTGTCCGCAAGACTTGTAGGTGCAGGGCTTTACGATGGGATGAATGGAACCTTAGATATGATTTCTTGTGATGTAGCAAGAGAGAGGGAGAGAGAGAAAGAGAGACAGAGAGACAGAGAGAGAGAGGGAGAGAGAGAGAGAGAGAGAGAGAGAGAGAGAGAGAGAGAGAGAGAGAGAGAGAGAGAGAGAGAGAGAGAGAGAGAGAGAGAGAGAGAGAGAAATAGTTATTCAGTAGCACTGAGTTTGCGTCGAATGGCTTTGTGTTTGTTTGTCAGTAATCGCTTTCATTGTTCATGTCTATTAGTGTGAGCATGTGTGTGTTTGTGTGTTACAATTCCCTGCCCTTAATTGTGCCAGGTTCTCCACCATGCATCTGGCGCAGCAAGCAACATTAAGTACAACAAATGGCCAAATTAATAGGAACATTAGCAGGGTCTGGGCACGAGCAGGAGGATGAAGGATGGAGGCAGATGGATACATCTTGGGTGAGATTCCTTGCCAAGGTTGACTTTCTCCGTTCTGATCTAATAAAGCATTTGGTTTATTAGCAGAACGCATAAAAGACTAATGATAATAGATGTTATTTATGCTTCTGTAGTTAAAAAAGGGGGTTTGGATCAATTCGGTGCTTGACTTCTCTCCTTCTCCTTTTCCTTTTCTCTGTGGCTTTTCTTTTTTTTAACAATTTGTTTTTGTATTGTTTTCAACAGCACCCCACAAACAACACAACACAAAAACACAAAAACTAAACGCCCACTATACAGCACATTCTCCAAGGTGATCAACATATGGTGTCCAAATTTCGTCAAACACTTCCGGTTTTTGGTAAATTTTATAATTGACAAAATCCAACGGTATGTAGCTAGATAGTTCAGTCCTCCAGTTTGTTATTGAGGGTGAATATGAGGCTTTCCAATTGATGGCTATACATTTTTTTGCAGCAATTCTGGCAGGAGTGAAATCTGTGCCTTGCAAAAGTATTCATCCCCCTTGGCGTTTTTCCCTATTTTGTTGCATTACAACCTGTAATTTAAATGGATTTTTATTTGGATTTCATGTAATGGACATACACAAAATAGTCCAAATTGGTGACGTGAAATGTAAAAAATTACTTGTTTCAAAAAATTCTAAAAAATAAATAACGGAAAAGTGCTGCATGCATATGTATTCACCCCCTTTGCTATGAAGCCCCTAAATAAGATCTGGTGCAACCAATTACCTTCAGAATTCACATAATTAGTTAAATAAAGTCCATCTGTGTGCAATCTAAGTGTCACATGATCTGTCACATGATCTCAGTATAGATACACCTGTTCTGAATGGCCCAGAGTCTGCAACACCACTAAGCAAGGGGCACCACCAAGCAAGCAGCACCATGAAGACCAAGGAGCTCTCCAAACAGGTCAGGGACAAAGTTGTGGAGAAGTACAGATCAAAGTTGGGCTATAAAAAAATATCAGAAACTTTGAACATCCCATGGAGTACCATTAAATCCATTATTTAAAAATGGAAAGAATATGGCACCACAACAAACCTGCCAAGAGAGGACCGCCCACCAAAACTCACGGACCAGGCAAGGAGGGCATTAATCAGAGAGGCAACAAAGAGACCGAAGATAACCCCTGCAAAGCTCCACAGCGGAGATTGGAATATCTGTCTGATATAACGTATTTTCACAGTGTTGTAGGAACAAAGTTAAATCTGTTAGATAGGTAACTCTTGGTTCCACAGAGCCTGAATGCCAAGGATTCCAGTATGTCGAGGGAGCTTACTCGTGTTCATCTTAGAATGATTGCTAGATGAATATACTGACTTGGGTACAAGGTGATACCATCAGAGTGGGGAGTGCCCACTGATGGATACCAGAAGTTGTTGAAGAAAATGTGTGAAGGGCTATATCAACTGAAAGGTTTTCTTTGTTCAGGAGTTCAGATGACAAAGGGCAACCCACGGGCCGTTTGTTAGACAAACCCGGTACCGTATCTATTAAAGACATATTGTATCAACTCTCCATCTAAGTGTTAAATATTTTCTTGCATATTGAATTCCTTAATACCAGAGAAACTCATCATAACACTGTCCATAGGACCACTTTAAGCTGTACACTCCACAGAGCTGGGCTTTACAGAAGAGTGGCCAGAAAAAAGCCATTGCTTTAAGAAACAAATAAGCAAACTCGTTTGGTGTTCGCCAAAAGCTATGTGGGAGACTCCCCAAACATATGGAAGAACGTACTCTGGTCAGATGAGACTAATATTGAGCTTTTTGGCCATCAAGGAAACGCTATGTCTGGCGCAAACCCAACACCTCTCATCACCTCGAGAACACCATCCCCACAGTGAAGCATGGTGGTGGCAGCATCATGCTGTGGGGATATTTTTCATCGGCAGGGACTGGGAAACTGGTCAGAATTGAAAGAATGATGGATGGCGCTAAATACAGGGAAATTCTAAAAAGGAAACCTGTTTAAGTCTTCCAGAGATTTGAAACTGGGATGGAGGTTCACCTTCTAGCAGGACAATTACCCTAAGCATACTGCTAAAACAACAGTTGAGTGGTTTAAGGGGAAACATTTAAATGTCTTGGAATGGCCTAGCCAAAGCCCAGACCTCAATCCAATTGAGAATCTGTGGTATGACTTAAAGATTGCTGTACACCAGCAGAACCCATCCAACTTGAAGGAGCTGGAGCAGTTTTGCCTTGAAGAATGGGCAAAAATCACAGTGGCTAGATGTGCCAAGCTTATATAGACATACCCCAAGATACTTGCAGCTGTAATTGCTGCAAAAGCAGGCTCTACAAAGTATTGACTTTGGGGGGGGGGGGGTGAATAGTTATGCACACAAGTTTTCTGTTTTTTTTGTCTTATTTCTTGTTTGTTTCACAATAAAAACATATTTTGCTTCTTCAAAGTGGTAGGCATGTTGTGTAAATCAAATGATACAAACCCCAAAAAAATCAATTTTAATTCCAGGTTGTAAGGCAACAAAATAGTTTTTAGTTTTCCCCTCCCAACTCAGACCACTCCCAGACAGTCCTAGCAAAATTCTTGCTGTTTTTGTTATTCTTGACTATTAATTGAAAACAATCACAATCACAGTAAGGTACTTAATTGTCACCCAGAAATGATTTGATATTGAGATAAAAACGGCTGCATTGGACCTTTAAGAAACAAATTTGTGCAGGCTATTATAGTATGAACTAGGCACACAGCCTTTGCTACGGGATGGCTCTTATGTTTTATGGGGCATATTGTTGAAAGAAAGCATATATTCTCTCTTCACAGGAGACGATGTGGTTCACCAGGACCATATCTCTGCTATACTCTCACTGTCACTGCTCAGGTTCCTCGGTGCCCTGTGGGTTTCCATTTTGTGACGTGTTCTCCCATAGAGACGGCCAATGTGTCATTGCCACCTGGAACCCATTTACTGATGCTCTGTCCCTCTGCAACAGAGACACATCAATATCTCTGCATGTCTCCAGCCTTGTGAGAGGTCAGGAGTCATCTCACACAACCAGAACTCAAGGAGTCATCTGGCACTGCAGTAGAGAGGATAGAGAATAGCATGTAGGTGTGGGTGTCTGGAGGGGTTTGACATCTCAGAAAGCAGCAGCAGAGGTGACTGGAGGATTCTGTCAGTCTGATGTGTGTAATACAGCTCTAAGTCTAGCTGTGTTTCTATTTGATACCCAGACAGGTGCACCTGCTGGGACTGCACCCAGCCCCCCTCCTGCTGGGACTGCACCCAGCCCCCCTCCTGCTGGGACTGCACCCAGCCCCCTCCTGCTAGGACTGCACCCAGCCCCCCTCCTGCTGGGACTGCACCCAGCCCCCCTCCTGCTGGGACTGCACCCAGCCCCCTCCTGCTAGGACTGCACCCAGCCCCATCCTGCTGGGACTGCACCCAGCCCCCCTCCTGCTAGGACTGCACCCAGCCCCTCTCCTGCTAGAACTGCAACCAGCCCCCCTCCTGCTGGGACTGCACCCAGTCCCTCCTGGTGGGACTGCACCCAGCCCCCCTCCTGCTAGGACTGCACCCAGCCCCCCTCCTGCTGGGACTGCACCCAGCCCCCCTCCTGCTGGGACTGCACCCAGGCCCCTCCTGCTAGGACTGCACCCAGATCCCCTCCTGCTGGGAGCTACATCCCTGAGGTCCTGTCAAAACCCTGACCACTGGAACAGCATGTCACCTTCCAAATTTATTTTGCACAGTCTTCCTGAAGAAAATATCCTAAATCATCTGCATATATAAATTATATCAGACAACAATGTAAACAAGACTTACTGTAAGTGACACCTTAATGTAAAGGGATTAAGCGTTGTCTTTGGTTTTATTTCATTTCCATCACTTCTCCATTTCAACTCTGTCTGCATATTTTACATGGAGAAGATCAGGACTTCATGATAGGCAGAAACGCAAAACTCAACCTGTTTGTTCTGTGTATTTACTATCATTATATTATTTGTATGCATATAAAGAGGGAAAAAAAGACAGAAATCGAAAGTGATCGTTAGCTAACGATGAAATACAGGCTCTACTATAGTACATGGGTCAACCATATGGCAAAATGTGTGAACATGTCTGTGTGGGTGTAACCATTCATACTTCATCTAGTAGCTCTACAATAATGAGACAGGATTTGATGAGTTGTTATCAAATAACTAGATTCTATAACTCCAATTTCCTACCCTGAATCATACACCAACGCTCAGAGTAAAATAGACACTTGAATACACTCCACACATCTCACAGTTCTCCTAACATCACTAGCTGGCCCACAGCATCTCCAACCCAATAATGGCCTGTGTGCTACTACAATAAAACTCATTACTCTGGGCAAATAACTTTATATTCAGGCTAATATATGGCTCTGGAGTTCACAGGGAGTCTAACCTGGGTTACATATTGACCATGAAATATTAAACAGTGTTACTTTGAAATGCAGCAACCAGAGCAGCCAGTCAGCAACAGCAACAGTGTTAGGCTCCATGACTCAGGAGGGAGCAAATAAAAGCATTCACAATGATGACTTTCCTTTGCCACCAGTATATCACATGGTTATTAATTAGCTACAGTGATTTAAATCCGTGAAGCTCCACATGTTGCCTGAATTATTGCCAGCTATTGAAGAAGTGGATGGCCAACAAAAGCACTGGGAGCACATATACTTTTTTTACTTCAAGATGTAATGAAAGCCATTTATGTTATTTTCCTCCTGTTCTAATCATCATTTTGTTAGGTACTTACTGCACTTACACAGTGGGTAATTAGGAGGGATTTAAGTGAGCCTCATAAATTCACTCTCCCTAATGAAAGTCTGGGTTCCTGAGCCTCTGTGGATCTGGTTCCGAGTGGACACAGCTAGGTTAAAAAGCCCCAACCAACCCTTACCGAAAAACCACATGCATTTCACGTGACCACATGCGAAACTACACATGTGAAAACAATTGAGCACATGTGAAAACATGATCTCATGTCAAATAAATGTGACAACATGGGGTTGCAAAATTTCAACATGTGATACCATAAAACTACACGTGACATCATTTGAACGCTTATAAAAGAGTTCCACGAGAGTTAGATTTTCACATGTGAAAATTTTTCACGTTTTTCCATATGTGAAAATGCAATTAAATGCAAATTAGATTTTCACATGTGAATCTGCAATTCACGTGAGGTGAAAACATGTCTGTTAGTGTTATTGAATGCATGTGAACATATGGTTCCACATGAACAACTGACCTCACGTGTCTCTTTTGTTGTCACGTGAACATTTCAGCTCAACATGTGAAAACAGTTATTACACATGTGAAAATGTGTGTTGTGAAATGTGATTTCACTGTAAGAGTCATGCTGGGAAAGCTTATACACAGCATGCAGAAATGGTCCACCTGATATATTAGAAAATAAATGGTCACTTCGGGCTCAATGCAAGTCAGAATGTGTGTAAATAAGTATCTAAAAGTCAAATGTTGTGAATAAGGTTAGGGTTAGAGCTAGGGTTAGGGTTAGTAGATAGTTCGTTGAAATGTACTTATAGTCTGTAGAGCATCTACAGATGGACTATCCAAATAAAGTGTTACCCTAATTTCCTGCAATTGTACACTTTTTGCCATTGGGCAGGGAAAACAATTTGCTGTTTTATAGCTCATCTCATGCTTTTGTTCACATTTTGCCACGAGGCTGAGAGAAAATTGTGCAGTTTTAAAGCAAATTTCCTGTTATTCCCCTGGAGGGGGGGGGGGGGGATTCACATGCCCTGTGTCTCCGTTCGGTAATCTGGCTCTGAGTGGTGAGCTGTACTTTGGAGGCATCCAAATATAAAATGGCTTTTACTTTTCTGCAGTAAATGCAAAGTCAAGGAGCGAGGTCAACCCACTGTCACAGTTGTCATCATTGGGTGTAATCATACATTTTCTCTAGAATAGAAACACTGATTGATGCCTTATGTGTTACCCAGTTGCGATTCATCTCATAATTTTCCTTTGATTGCACCATCTTTTGCACAGCATTGAGATGCACAGTTCCGCGGCCCTAAGAGTTGAAAATCATAGAGCTTGGGGATAGCAATTTCATATGAATGAAAGGTCAGTCATGTGGAGATTCGATTCAAGAAGAACTCACCATCAAATTGGAGGTAGATAGGAGGAAGCTCTATTGGTTCACCCAATTGCTCCTACTCTCTAAGGCAAGGTAGAATATACTAGCCACACACTTCATCACAATCTACTCTGAACAAATATCGAAGACATATTGTCAGACTTAGCCATCTATCAACCTAAATATACTGATTCTGGGTAGTAATTCTTGTCAACTGCCTTGCATAATATAACATTGATGTCTATAGTAGATATTGTGGTTGTGTGGGACCAACTTGGAGGTATATTTGTTCTCCATTCTGTCATCTAAGAGCAGATAAACAAATTGCATAGTCGTCCCCTGTTTCAAAACAGAGTTGGTGATTATTGTTAAAAGAATAGTCTAAAAGATGAAGCTAATGGAGCTTATGGAGGGTTCATGTTTCAGCACATTTGAATGAGCAGCTCCGGTATGTGCCTTGGAGTATAGCCTCTACCAAAATATACATCTTCCTTCACATTTTCCTCTTAGTTTCCCCATCAACACCTTACACTTTTCAACTTAAATAAGATTGAAGGTAGAGCCCTGAATTGTCTAACTTTTCATTTTTATGAAAATCTGAAAACCTAATCTTCATAGATTTGCCAAGGTACGTACTTGGCATTATGCATAACGTGCACAGAGCTCATGTTTTTCCAGGGTCCAATCGATAAGCTCATCAGTCAAAGCTACAGTGGCTTGCGAAAGTATTCACCCCCCTTGGCATTTTCCTATTTTGTTGCCTTACAAACCTGGCATTGAAATTGATTTTTTGGGAGTTTGTATCATTTGATTTACACAACATACCTACCACTTTGAAGATGCAAAATATGTTTTATTGTGAAACAAACAAGAAATAAGACAACTTTTTGCAGCAATTACAGCCGCAAGTCTCTTGGGGTATGTCTCTATAAGCTTGGCACATCTAGCCACTGGGATTTATGCCCATTCTTCAAGGCAAAATTGCTCCAGCTCCTCCAAGTTGAATGGGTTCCACTGGTGTACAGCAATCTTTAAGTCATACCACAGATTCTCAATTGGATTGAGGTCTGGGCTTTGACTAGGCCATTCCAAGACATTTAAATGTTTCCCCTTAAACCACTCGAGTGTTGCTTTAGCAGTATGCTTAGGGTCATTGTCCTGCTGGAAGGTGAACCAAGTCTCAAATCTCTGGAAGACTGAAACAGGTTTCCCTCAAGAATTTCCCTGTATTTAGTGCCATCCATCATTCCTTCAATTCTGACCAGTTTCCCAGTCCCTGCCGATGAAAAACATCCCCACAGCATGATGCTGCTACCACCATGCTTCACTGTGGGGATAGTGTTCTAGGGGTGATGAGAGGTGTTGGGTTTGCGCCAGACATAGCGTTTTCAAAAAGCTGGCCAAAAAGCTCAATTTATGTTTGCTATTTTCTTTCTTAAAGCAATTACTTTTTTTCTGGCCACTCTTCCGTAAAGCCCAGCTCTGTGGAGTGTACGGCTTAAAATGGTCCTATGGACAGATACTCCAATCTCCACTGTGGAGCTTTGCAGCTCCTTCAGGTTTATCTTTGGTCACTTTGTTGCCTCTGGTTAATGCCCTCCTTGCCTGGTCTGTGGGTTTTGGTGGGCGGCCCTCTCTTGGCAGTTTTGTTGTGGTGCCATATTCTTTCAATTTTTTAATAATGGATTTAATGGTGCTCCGTGGGATGTTCAAAGTTTCAGATATTTTTGGATAACCCAACCCTGATCTGTACTTCTCCACAACGTTGTCCCTGACCTGTTTTGAGAGCTCCTTGGTCTTCATGGTGCCGCTTGCTTGGTGGTGCCCCTTGCTTAGTGGTGTTGCAGACTCTTGGGCCTTTCAGAACAGGTGTATATATACTGAGATCTTGTGACAGATCATGTGACACTTAGATTGCACACAGGTGGACTTTATTTAACTAATTAGGTAACTTCTGAAGTTAATTGGTTGCACCAGATCTTATTTAGGGGCTTCATAGCAAAGGGGGTGAATACATATGCACACAGCACTTTTCTGTTATTTATTTAATTGTTTGAAACAAGTAATTTTTTTCATTTCACTTCACCAATTTGGACTATTTTGTGTATGTCCATTACATGAAATCATAAAATAAAATTCAATTTAAATTACAGGTTGTAATGCAGCAAAATAGGAAAAATGCCAAGGGGGATGAATGTGGTCCTCTGTTGGTAGAGTATAGCGCTAGAGTATAGCTCAATTGGTAGAGTATAGCGCTTGTAATGCCAGGGTAGTGGGTTCGATCCCCGGGACCACCCATACGTATAAATGTATGCACACATGACTGTAAGTTGCTTTGGATAAAAGCGTCTGCTACATGGCATATTATTAATACTTTTGCAAGGCACTGTACTTTGTCTGAGAGGATCTTTTTTCTCGTAAAATACACCTTCTTTACAGCCTCTCCCGTAAAACAGAAGTTAAGTTTGGCTAGGATACTGAGACCCCAAAAAAGAGCCCAGTGTCACTCCAGGCCCATTTATATTCTCACATAAAATTACCATAAAAAAGACAAAAGCAGACCAATAAATTGCCCATCTGCCTCCATAAATCAAAGTCCCGAAACCCTTGT
This sequence comes from Coregonus lavaretus, assembly GCF_964263955.1. NCBI lineage: Eukaryota > Metazoa > Chordata > Actinopteri > Salmoniformes > Salmonidae > Coregonus > Coregonus lavaretus. Next base: position 8,048,309 of record NC_140024.1, on the reverse strand, counting down.
TAATCTAGCAAAATAGGCAAACATATTGGCTGGGATATCTTTGGCACGAAAGTAATGATGACAAATGTAAGTGCTGTATCGGCACATTTCTATAGTGAATTAAGTCACAAGCTTGATGCTTGAGTCTATAAGAATGATATTGACATTAAAAGGATATTGGTGTCTGAAGATAGTGTCTTGTCTTTTGAAAATGCTTCATGTATCTTCTAACATGTTGCCTCCCCCTCTCTAAAGAAATACATGCTGCTCTAAAAGAAAACATCTTGACAAATTCACAGCTTTCTCTCTTTGGTTGAAGGTGCTGTCTCAATTGATGAATGTGTCTCTGAGACCATGTAATGACTCAACACGGCTGACCATCCTACATGTTTTTGCAGTCAATCAGTATCTTTGTTCGTTTTTTTTGTCTGGATATCTATTTTTCAGGAACTGGGGCAAAGTATGAAATGAAATACAATTAGAATACAGTGCATTTGGAAAGTATTCAGATCCCTTGACTTTTTCCACATTTTGTTACTTTACAGCCTTATTTTAAAATGCATTAAATACATTGTTTTCCTCATCAATCTACACACAATACCCCATAATGACAAAGCGAAAACAGGTTTTTTTGAAATATTTGCTAATTTATTACAAATAAAAAACAAAATATACCTTATTTACATATATCTATTCAGACCCTTTGATAAGCAACTTGAAATTGAGCTCAGGTGCATCCTGTTTCCATTAATCATACTTGAGATGTTTCTACAACTTGATTGGAGTCCACCTGTGGTAAATTCAATTGATTGGACATGATTTGGAAAGGCACACACCTGTCTATGTAAGGTCCCACAGTTGACAGTGCATGTCAGAGCAAAAACCAAGCCATGAGGTCGAAGGAATTGTCTGTAGAGCGCAGAGACAGGATTGTGTTGAGGCACAGATCTGGGGAAGGGTACCAAAACATTTCTGCTGCATTGAAGGTCCCCAAGAACACAGTGGCCTCCATCATTCTTAAATGGAAGAAGTTTGGATCCACCAAGACTCTTCCTAGAGCTGGCCACCCGGCCAAACTGACCAATCGGGGGGAGAAGGGCCTTGTTTAGGGAGGTGACCAAGAACCCGATGGTCACTCTGACAGAGCTCTAGAGTTCCTCTGTGGAGATGGGAGAACCTTCCAGAAGGACAACGATCTCTGCAGCACTCCACCAATCAGGCCTTTATGGTAGAGTGGCCAGACGGAAGCCACTCCTCAGTAAAAGGCACATGACAGCCTGCTTGGAGCTTGCTAAAAGGCACCTAAAGACTCTCAGACCATGAGAAACAAGATTCTCTGGTCTGAAGAAACCAAGATTGAACTCTTTGGCCTGAATGCCAAGCGTCACGTCTGGAGGAAACCTGGCACCATCCCTACGGTGAAGCATGGTGGTGGCAGCATCATGCTGTGGGGATGTTTTTCAGCGGCAGGGACTGGGAGACTAGTTAGGCTCGTGGGAAAGATTAACTGAACAAAGTACAGAGAGATACTTGATGAAAACCTGCACCAGCGCACTCAGGACCTCAGACTGGGGTGAAAGTTTACCTTCCGACAGGACAACTACCCTAAGCACACAGCCAAGACAACGCAGGAGTGGCTTTGGGACAAGTCTCTGAATGTCCTTGAGTCGCCCAGCCAGAGCCCGATCGAACATCTCTTGAGAGACCTGAAAATAGGTGTGCAGCGGCACTCCCCATCCAACATAACAGAGCTTGAGAGGATCTGCAGAGAAGAATGGGAGAAACTCCCTAAATACAGGTGTGCCAAGCTTGTACCATCATACCCAAGAAGACTCGAGGCTTTGCCAAAGGTGCTTCAACAAAGTACTGAGTAAAGGGTCTGAATACATATGTAAATGTGATATTTCATTTTTTATTTTTTATTTTTATACATTTGCAAACATTTCTAAAAACCTATTTTTGCTTTGTCATTATGGGGTATTGTGTGTAGATTAATGAGGGAAAAAACTATTTAATCCATTTTAGAATAAGGCTGAAAAGTAACAAAATGTGGAAAAAGTCAAGGGGTCTGAATGCTTTCCGAATGCGCTGTATGTCCGGTGTGATTATTATCAAGTGTACTCAGTTGGGATATAACTTGTAAACCGATTTACTCCTATTGAATTTGATTCACTGGTCGTACAGTAAATAATTAATTTCAGCACAGGGAACAGGAGTCATTAATACATGTGACATGTAGAGCCGGTATGATTTATTGTGGCTTCATCTTAATTGCACATGATAAAATGTTGTTTACACTTTTACCCCCTTTCCTTTTGGCCTAAAATACATATTTTGCAGGATGATATTTTTCATCCTGCTTTGCTGCTAATACACACAACACTTACATGTTCAATTAGTTAGAGAGGACACTGTCCATGACCTTGGCGAAACAGACAAAAACACAATGATGTTATACTCAAGTGTCCTTTATAATCATAGCCTGGAATCAGGGCCGGCTCCAGGCATAAGCGACATAAGTGGTCGCTTAGGGCCCATGGCTGTTAGGGGCCCCCCGACCCAAAAAAGGAACTCAGTTGGGTTCTCAACTCACTGTTGAGAGTTAGAATAGTAGAATACACAAGATGCAATTTTGACATTTGGTTGTGGATCAGCAGTTTTTCTCTTGTTATGTCAGTCACTGACAGTCACTCAATTAGCCCCTGGAATATGTATATAAACAAGTTCAGTTCAGGACACCTCAAACGAGTTACTCATCAAATCAGCATAACTTACAACGGGGTTATTTTGCTGTGTCCATGATGGTTTCAAATCAGCATAATAGCCCAAACTGCAGCCTTAGGAATGACACTTAAGTTAGATGAAGAGTAAAGTTGTGCCCAAAGGACTATGTGCACTCAATCAATAAATTACTTACACTTGTTTCAAAATTAGATTCCCAAATATAGTTCTTGTTTTACTAGCTTATTATTGCTCCTGCAAAAACTGTATGCAAATAAATTATTCACACAGAAAAGCCTGTTAACAAAAATGCATAGAAAAGGCTTCTTTAAATTCCCACTTTCATTAAGGATTCAAGGGGATTCTACAACTCATAAACATGTATATACTGTATTTTGAATATGGTATTTTAGAAAATGCAAGCACAACTGCTTTAGCACCTTGTAATGTACGCATGTGATTCCTAGTCCAGTTGTCATCCAACAAAGCAACAGAGCACTTACAATGTGATTAACTTGACAAATTAATTAGATTCTACAGTAGTGATGAGATAGCAAACCCAATGAATTGGCTTATTGTCTCTAACCGGTAACTAGGGTAGGGCTATCAGTGTACAGACACATTGAGGCAGTACACTACAGTATATACTGCTACTATCTGTTAGATGAAGAGGGGGAGATGAACTTATTAACTTCACTTTGTAATCATGATGGCACAAGCATCCACTCTCCCTCTTGCCATGAGATGATTCAAATGTACACATTCAAGATCAAAGGCCATCAGTTTCTATTATAAATATTCTCAGCTGCCAAAAAGAAACTAACCGATACCATCTAAGACTCGAAGTGAAAGATTAATTAAGCCGTTTCCCATCCCTCACAAAAATACAATGACTTATAACCCAGAAATGTATACGTGGCTCTCTCCTTTGTGCAAAGACAGGAAGATGAGTTGATAACTGGTAACCAATAATAGTCTAGCTTTATAGAAGTGCATACACTCTAGTAATTCATGCAGTATTTAATCAAATGCTGTCTGTAAGTACAACATCCCACAGCCTAATTATATACGCTGAGTGTACAAAACATTAGGAACACCTTCATAATATTGAGTTGCAACCCCTTGTGCCCTCAGAAAAGCCTCAATTCGTCAGGGCATGGACTCGACAAGATGTCGAAAGTGTTCTACAGGTATGCTGGCCCATGTTGACTCCAATGCTTCCCACAGTTGTGTCAAGTTGGCTGAATGTCCTTTGGGTGGTGGACCATTCTTGATATACACGGGAAACTGTTGAGTGTGAAAAACCCAGCAGTGTTACAGTTCTTGACACACTCAAACCGCTGCGCCCGGCACCTACTACCATACCCCTTTCAAAGGCACCTAAATATTTTGTCTTGCCCATTCACCCTCTGAATGGCACACATACACAATCCATGTTTCAATTGACTCAAGGCTTAAAAATCCTTCTTTAACCTGTCTCCTCCCCTTCATCTACACTGATTGAAGAGGATTTAACAGGTGACATCAATAAGGGATCATAGCTTTCACCTGGATTCACCTGGTCAGTCTATGTCATGGAAAGAGCAGATGTTCCTAATGTTTTGTACACTCAGTGTAGTTAGTACATTGGAACGAAGTCTAATTTGACCTCAGGACAATACTGTTTTATTTCACTCTCCTTTGCTGAGGGATGCATCTATGGAATACATCAACTATTTAGGGCTTGGTCTGATAATCTAATTGACCAATTAGAGATTTCCGTTGTTTTTCCATCTCTCCCGGCCAATGGAATTCCAAATAGCCATCATGCAGTGCTCACTTTGATTGAGATCCATTTTTCTAACCTTAATGAATTCAGCGTTTCTTTTATTTTTCATTCAAGAAGGGAAAGGTTAACCTACAGATGGTAAGGAAGAATGATGTGGTTCCAAACAAAATTGAGCATCATTGAAGTTTACATGAACCACAGTAGATTGTTGGCATGGCATGGTTATTTCTTACTTAAGCCACATTTATCATGACATTTGACATTTGCAAGAGATCATGTTTGCATTACATTCCTGGATTGATGTGCCGTAATATTGTTTCCTGAATTGGTAGCACCATGAAGCACAATGTAGTACAGCAATAAACATTATTGGCTGTTATACGGTATATATACAGTATATATCAGAATATTGCATGACCTACTGTATATGAATGTTGAATCTATCAGTCAAAATAGATGAAATTATGTTTATTTATTTTTGTTTACCGACAAATTCAAACAGTCCTCTCATCATGCCTACCAGCATGGTCATCAAAGGCAACAAGGGAAGATAAGAAGACTATTTGAATCTATTGTCTCATTACAAAGACTGATGCCAATAAGGGGCTGGGGATATGTGAGTTACATGGTACAGGGCCATACATTTTTTTCCTGACCACGCAACCTGTCTCTTCTGATAATACTATGTATAAGATCCATAGAGGAAGTGGTGGGAGGTTAGTTAAAACCCCTAAAGTGAAACATCTGTGGTTTCAAATGTGGTCTGAACTGGATCCAAAAGGAAGATGATGAACACTTGAATAAGACACCCCTAATTTAAAGTCCAGAAACTCTTGATCTTGACTGAAACGATGTGGGGAAAGAAGTGCTATCGCTTTCACAGTTCCCCATTAAATCCACTCCAGTGGAGAGGGAAGCCCATAATCTTATGAATTAACCCTGAATTGGGGGGCTGGGGTGCTTGTGTTGATCACCAGCTGCTGGTGTCCATTGCAAACAACTTGAAGAATAATGACAGTTTTAAGATGCACAAGCAGTATGACATAAATATTGAAGCAGAAAAGAGAAATACTGGCTTCTTGGAAAGGATTTACCATAGCAGGGGAGGGAAAGAGAGTTGGACCTTTTCCACAGATAGCGCTTAACAAATGGGCAGAGATTAAAACAACATCGCAAGCCTACGCACAGCCCCATGCTATGAAGAAAATTTAGCACTTAAACACATATTCATTCACAGATGCATTGTTTGTTGGTTGCCATAGGGCTGTGGAGCTTATCCTGTGAGTGCAGTGAAATATTTACTTTTCTCTCTCACTATTAAAAAAAAATGTGTGATGAGTCTGCAAGCCTCATTTCCACAGCCCATCAACAATCCCTCCCGTCACCCCGACACCTGGCCCGAGAGACGCAAGTCATCCTATCCCACCTTTTTGTAGCTTGCACAAAGGTGATAGATTGGAATGTGTTGCAGCGCATTCCTATGTCAGGAATGCATTTTCTTTCAAGTTGGGAAAGTCTGGAGAGCAGCTAAAGTGAAAATTGAAAATATGGAAATCTGGAGAAAGCAATAGAAATCTTTACAAAATTATACCAAGCGTGGACATATCCATTTGATAGGAGATATGGATTGAAGCATATGCTTCAAAATGTATATAACCCTGAGAATTGAGAGCTTCAGCAAAGACTATAAATGCATAAACATAAGAGGGCACATCTCTGCTAAACAAATATGTTTGAATTAGAATAATTTAAGACAGACATGTACAGTATGTACTATAAAGTAAAGGCTCTGTGGAGAGACAGAGAAACAGTGACAGAGATGGTGACAGAGAGAGACAGAGAGAGAAAGCGAGAGACAGAGAGACAGAGAGAGACAGAGAGAGACAGAGAGAGAAAGCGAGAGACAGAGAGACAGAGAGAGAGACAGAGAGAGAAAGCAAGAGACAGAGAGACAGAGAGAGACAGAGAGAGAAAGCGAGAGACAGAGAGACAAAGACAGAGATGGTGACAGAGAGTGACAGAGAGAGAAAGAGAGAGACAGACAGACAGAGACGGCAATGAGAGTAGGCCTATGTGTATACCACAGGCGGCTGGTGGAACCTTAATTGGGGAGGACGGGGCTCACAGTAATGACTGGAATATAATAAATTGAATGGTATCGACACATCAAGCACATGGTTTCCTTGTGTTTTATACCATTCCATTCACTCCATTCCAGTCATTATGATGAGCCGTCCTCCCCTCACCAGTCTCCTGTGGTGCATACTGTATGTATTTGTATGTTTGTGTGACTGAGTGTGGCTTTCTGCGTGTGGCTAAAGCTTGTGACAGAGACAGGGCTGCTGAAAGCGATAACGATATTGAACTCTGCACATTTCTCTCCAGTTGACGAATCTGTCTTTTGTCTCACCCCGCAGGCATGTCTCTTCCCTCCCACGCTGTTAGTTTGAGATTGTGAATCCCATTCAAGGGGACCATATGCAAACACATCGAGGGGGATGTATGTGAACACTGCATGGTCCCTTTGAGCTGAGGGAAGTGCTGTTCTGTATCGTTTTGGGAAAAAACAACAATGAAAAGTCGTACAGAGAGACAGGGGAGGGTATCTAAACGGTTGCCTGAAACTACTAGCTGTGAAAGATGATGAGCAGGCTGCCATCCTTCATCTCACCCTGCACTTCTCAGCACACATACAGTGCAAACATTTAAAGCACACACCATATTGAAATCCCAGCATCGCCATATTGACACTTGACAGAGTGGAGTGATGCTCATCTCCTTGGCTTTGGAAGATCGCAGACCTTATCACATGTTGACCCTCATAGATTAATGCATACCCACTAGGACATGATGTGTCACTATTGATTCAATCAATGGGCTGGTAGATGATCATTTCAGGGAGACTGGTCTTACATACAGTATATTACATTTACATTTACATTTTAGTCATTTAGCAGACGCTCTTATCCAGAGCGACTTACAGTTAGTGAGTGCATACATTATTTTTTTATTTTTCATACTGGCCCCCTGTGGGAATTGAACCCACAACCCTGGCATTGCAAACGCCATGCTCTACCAACTGAGCTACATCCCTGCCGGCCATTCCCTCCCCTACCCTGGACGACGCTGGGCCAATTCTGCGCCACCGCATGGGTCTATATATCCTCCACATAGGCCTATAAAAGATGTGGGCCTCTGCATTACACTATTCAGACATTATATTGCATTCAGAGATAGTAGGTACTGTATATCCTAAATGAATGTTTATCGATTAATAGATCTTTGACTGCATGTGTGTGTGGGTGTCTGTGTGTATATCTTGAGTTGAGGCAGAGTAACATAATGTTCCCTCCTGTGCTGTACTCTGAATTTGAATTGATTAGGCCTGTGCAGAGTTTTATGGCAGCTGATTGAACATTTCATGTAGACTTTCCATGTCGATCTCCTTTATCTAGTGTTCTCAAGATCCTTTTCACCCTCTAGATGGCAGTGCATAAATAGGCTTTCCTATAGTGTAGTCTGTGCTTATTCAATGTGTAATACATGTAAAACCCATAGACGAGGATGTACAAACCAATCCAAGGAATTTTAACTTTCTAAGATTACTCTTTTATGTGCTTTTGTTATTGACAGATGTCATCTTCTTTTCATCCATCTTGTTACTATTACAATACTGCATATAAAGCATGACTCCTATTCTCTCCCCTTCATTGGAGTTCAGTCAGTCTCACAGAGGAAAGAGGGTGGAAAGGAAAAGCCTCAAGTGGATTCTTCCTGCTGATGAATGGGAGTTATGTGATTCTCCTTTCCACACAGCCAAAGACTGAGTGTACAGAATACACTGCATGCTATTGCTTCAAATAAAATCTAGTGGAATTACAGTTCTATTTTACATATTTATGTGATGTGCCTGAGATAATAAAATAAAAAAGTGAAGCTGCATTGTTTCTTGTAAAACAGGCAAGGGATTGTGTATCTTTGAAAATTGGATATCATTTTATTTTTGTGTCATTTTAGATTTTTTATTGTGATAACTGATTTAAATTTGACCCAATGTGAACTGCATAATCAGTCAGTTAATTGGTTTTCTCAGGATGGGTAAAACATGTGAAATACTATGACAATATCATGGCTTAAAATGGTACAAATGTCTCTCTTGTACAGATCAAATATGGGTTTATCTCCCTGTGTGCCATAATGATACAACAGGATTCAATATGACGTGATATCTAAATTAACTGTTCAAAAACAATGTTGCTGAATATGCGTCATTGAGAACAAACTTGGTTGTGACAGGAAATAAAAAAGAAATACTTCCAGGGGCTGGGTAAAAAATGAAAGAAAGAAAAGTGGGGATAGTCATTAACCTTTTTGGACCTACTCTAAGTGCTCCTCATGACTTCAGTGAAGCAAAACTTCTGAGAAGCGGTGAAGTGCCTACAGCCTCAGCTCCGTAATGAGCAATCCTAGTGTTTCCCCTCTCATCAGGGGCCCAGCTTCGAGGAGCCACCGCTCAAATGGAAATGTCTCTCTCCTCTGCTCTGGGCATGTTTAACATTCATTGGAAAAATCTCATGTTGCATTGCATTGGTAATAACAATAGAGAAATGAGGAGGAGAGCTAATAGACATTTTTGAAGGATGCTAACAGGTTGTTTACATACCATCAGAACTTAAATTGGTAAAGAGGGTTTGTGTTGCAGGTCCCTTTATAACACAAACACCAATTCTAAAACGATAAAATGGTCACTGACATGAGAATATCTCATTTGTTGATTGTTGAATGAAATATTGCCTGTCAAATTTTTTGTTGGTTTGTTGCTCACTCAGATTTTTCAATGCTGACACTTTAAAACACAATGGGGCTATAGTCTATGAATACTTTAAACTCAACTATGAATGCACACATGCACATACACACAGGCACAGACCACAAGACTTCAAAACTGCTTCCTCTTAGAGCATTCTGGCCAATCACCTTGCCCTTGCATCTTACTGGTATCAGGCCAAATGAAGTTAGCGTGTCACCTCAGTGGGAAAAATCGATTTCAAAAAGCTTTTAGGGCAGGTGTGGGAGTCGCTCGCCTGCTCCTGCAATCCATACTGCTGCTAGGGGGTACAAGGTGCTCTTTTCACTGCCATCCAACTGGAAAATGTCTCAGCCAACCTTCTGTGTAATTTTTGCAGACGCAGTCTGTCGTTTCAACTGGGATCTTTAATAAAGGAACCCTCCATCTATTCTACTGCTGCTGCCCTTACGTAAATGTTCACGCAACAGATCGTTTGCATTGCAGCACCACTTAAAAAATGAAAGCTCAAGTCAACTCAAAGCAGGAGGATGAGCCGTCAACTGCTGTTCTATAATAAGCACTACTCAGGACAAACATTCCTTGTTCTATCTCAAATGGAAATGTGTTTAAATATGAATGACTAAACGTCTACACCATATTCTTGGAATGCTTTTGAGAGAAGAGCTTTTTCGTGGATCTCACAACTAATTTATTAACCGGGTAAGGCCTCCTACCAGGTGACATAGAAAAGAAAGTAGAGGAGACCTCACAGCTTTGATCAAATTTGCATACATGTTCCTGTTGCGGTGTATGTTGTATCTATGATACATTTATTTGAAGATTTCTGTGGGAAAACATCAGTATTCTCAATGTTTGGTAGCCTACATGTACAGTGGGGAGAACAAGTATTTGATACACTGCCGATTTTGCAGGTTTTCCTACTTACAAAGCATGTAGAGGTCTGTAATTTCTATCATAGGTACACAAAAATCCAGAAAAGCACATTGTATGATTTTTAAGTAATTAATTTTGCATTTTATTGCATGACATAAGTATTTGATACATCAGAAAAGCAAAACGTAATATTTGGTACAGAAACCTTTGTTTGCAATTACAGAGATCATCCGTTTCCTGTATGTCTTGACCAGGTTTGCACACACTGCAGCAGGGATTTTGGCCAGGTCCTGCCGTGTAGTTCTGGGCTGATCCCTCACCTTCCTCATGATCATTGATGCCCCACGAGGTGAGATCTTACATGGAGCCCCAGACCGAGGGTGATTGACCGTCATCTTGAACTTCTTCCATTTTCTAATAATTGTGCCAGCAGTTGTTGCCTTCTCACCAAGCTGCTTGCCTATTGTCCTGTAGCCCATCCCAGCCTTGTGCAGGTCTACAATTTTATCCCTGATGTCCTTACACAGCTCTCTGGTCTTGGCCATTGTGGAGAGGTTGGAGTCTGTTTGATTGAGTGTGTGGACAGATGTCTTTTATACAGGTAACGAGTTCAAACAGGTGCAATTAATACAGGTAATGAGTAGAGAACAGTAGGGCTTCTTAAAGAAAAACTAACAGGTCTGTGAGAGCCGGAATTCTTACTGGTTGGTAGGTGATCAAATACTTATGTCATGCAATAAAATGCAAATTAATTACTTTAAAATCATACAATGTGATTTTCTGGATTTTTGTTTTAGATTCCGTCTCTCACAGTTGAAGTGTACATATGATAAAAATTACAGACCTCTACATGCTTTGTAAGTAGGAAAATCGGCAAATTCGTCAGTGTATCAAATACTTGTTCTCCGCACTGTATATCCTGTTACATTATAAACAACTGACACAGATTCAGAGAGCAAATGCATCTCAAAAGTCAGATAATAAATGCATGTGATTATGCATGTGGAATGTCATGTAAATTAATGTATAACTCGAGGCAGATCAAATATTTGAAGAGGCAGACATGCTGTTGGCATCACATACTGTGGGCCCCAAGTGAATTAGCTTAGATAGAAAACAGTTATTTCACATAAGCGTGTATTTGATGAGAATATACTGTATGCTGTTCATCTATAAAAAAAAATCTCACAACCTTAGCAGAAACTGGCTGTACAGTCTACTACGTATGCATCTCTTTGAAGTCAACTGATGTCCACATAGTGCGACATCCAGACATAAACATGGAATCTTAATGCACGATCTGTTACACTGTTGTGTAGATAATTGCATCGGTGCGGGATATTAGATAGACCTATGTTATCAACAAGGCACCCATAACAAAAAGACAGATAAATAAATTCACTGGGTTTGTCTCTTGGTTTACGTGTATAATAACATTTGCAAGCATTTGAATTAATTTATTTAGCTACTAATGACTTAATTAGCTTGGTTTGATCGATTAGGGAAGTGGGATGTGGAGAAAGATCAGTGACTGATACTTCAGAGTTCCTGTCTGTGTCAAGCCTCTACATATGGAGGAGGAAGTTGAAAGAGGCTCAAATTATACCTTACCTATTTGTAATTTTTTACATTTAACATTTTAGTCATTTAGCAGACGCTCTTATCCAGAGCAACTTACAGTTAGTGAGTACATACATTTTCATACTGTAATGACTATAGTTAAAAGATACACCTTTGCTGTAGCTTCACATAATGTTTTTTTGGTTTTTTTTAAGTATATTGATCTCACAGATTTTAATTCCTTATCTACTATATCATATAAATAACAATATCTGTATTCATTGTGTGTGTATGTAGATGTCATTGGCCTGAATGGCACGTTATGGTTTACACCTTTGACCAATCTTCAGATACACACTACTCAGCGAACAGGCTAACAATAACAGGACTTCCTTTGTCCTGCCTTCACATCATGCATTCACCTTTTCAGGGAAACTCTAAGCAGTTACTAGTGCTTCACACCAAGCCCTCTTGACTTCTTTAGAAGTTCAAGGGCAGACAAGGCGGTTCTTGAGTTTATTGGATAGCTGGAGCAGATGAAAACAGCAACAGCGTAACACTTCTATCCATGCCAATTGAGACCAAACGTCTACTGTCAGTAATGCAATTCCCGAGAAAAGCTGGGTGTTTTCACTGAATTTGCTTGGTCCTGGAACAGGTTGTAGGTACGGTTTCGCTGGGATAAAGCTGACCTTTAATCACATTATGCTCCTGTGTGCTTGGCACCCCGGCACTCTGTGGGAGAACTGAACGTCAAGTACTACACTACTGGCCGTTCCTGCCATCCACTGAGGGCTAACCTTGAAAAGTAGAGCAGAGTTGTCTTGAGGCGAATGAGCAGTTGATATCATTTGAAAGACAGTTGGGAGGATGGTCATTACCTGAATCAATGGTGACAGTTTCCTCTGGGAGAGGGGTGACTGACTGGTGTCACCCGTCTGTGATCTACAGGCATGACATCTCCAACTTGTCACCTCTAATATCAGTCAATTTTCAGTCACATTTGGTGTCTGACCTTAGGATAAGATGTGTCAGGTGTTTTGTTGTCTGCCTTATGTCTAGATTATGAGTTTTGGTTTTCATCTGTGAACAACTATTTGCATTTCAAGGTTATTTAAGCCATGATGAATGGTTATACTCCAATATGTTATGTACCTATACACAATGTGCATGCACCAGCTGACTGGTAATGTGTACAGATGTTATGTGTTATTGGACATGGGACAGAACCGTGAATGATAGCACTAAATATGAATGGAACATTTGCATTTTACATTTTAGTCATTTAGCAGACGCTCTTATCCAGAGCGACTTACAGTTAGTGAGTGCATACATTTATTATTATGAATTATTTTTTTCATACTGGCCCCCCGTGGGAACCATTGCAGGTGTTTAAGTTAATTACATCTTTATTCCTACACAAGGCTAATTACTCATTAATGGAATTGAATCTTCAAAATGTTCCTGACAGTAGCTTACACTGATACAGATGTGACTGGAAGGGACAGAATGAGTGGCTGCTGAGCCTCAGGTAAGAGAGAACCTGCTTTCATTCTTTGGCAGGAGCCCGTCTCTTGCAGACTCCTTGCAAGTAAGCTCACTGACATTTTCAGCTCAACAATCACATGTCACAGAAATCATGCTCAACTCACTTACAGGGACATTATGTTTGCAGTCACGTTCTGAGAAACAAGTTTGAGTGTAACTTTATATCCATTAGATATTATATTTTGAATACAAATACCTAAAAAAATAAAGCAGGGAGTACCTCATTGGGAAGCGATCTCTACTTTGTTTAAGCAGGCCACTGATAATACGGACAAATCTGGCAGCGCCTTCCAGGCCCAATAAGATGACAGACATGTTTGTTAGAAAACATTGTGTATAAACAAGTCGATGATCTGTTTTGATATATTTCGACTTGGGCAATCTTCAGTTTGATATTCTAAATTTGTGAAAAATGTTGTGGGTCATGAATTTGGATGGTGGCTCTTTCACTGGTGGCCACATTGGTCATGAAAACTTGTTTGGATCGTTTGTCCCTGTCTGACCAGGGACAAACAAAGGCCAAGCCCCATAACTGTCTGGACTTATCCTAATGATATGTACAGATCCTATCCCACAGAGGGCTGGCCCCAGCACGGGAGGGCCTGGCAGATCTGGACAGAGTTTACCCATCCAAGTCCTAACCGCTGTCCAGATGGCTCAGTCCCAGCTGAACGCAGTGACAGTTGCTATTATTTCCCCCTTCATGCTTGGGGGCGTCTGCAATTCATATCACAAAAGGTGGTAAGGATAATTGCTGTTTTTGCCCAAGGTTTATAATTGAAGAAAAAAAAAGAAGTGGAACATAATAGAAAAAGTGGTATGATTCAGGTAGAGGTAGAATGCAATTTGTATAAACTGGTGAATCATTTTGAGTGATAGGAAAACATGAATTATTGCAGTACTGGTGCCATGTTGAAAAAGGAAGGGTAGCAGTTGTCAGGTCATATGCATTCATACAGTAACGGAAGTAATTGGATTCTCTAGGGAATTTGTACACTGTCTGTCTCAGCTAACAGGTTCATAATGGCCTACTGTCATAATCGTTAATGGCAAGCCATTGCTTTCATGTAATAATCAACTTGCCTTTCTGTGTTACGTTATATAACTTATTTTTGTACCTGTGCTTTCTCCATTTTCAAATGTGCTTAGGCTAATGGCATCACTCCATATGTTTGCTACTACACATTCTCATGACAAATCCTCTCCCATTTTATATATGTTAATACTAAGCTGGTTCTCTCTATGCTGTCCTCATCTAAATGTGCAAACAACATCCTGCTGAATCTATATTCTTTGTTTCTTACATCCAGTACATACTTTTGTAATCAATCTACAGATGGCAAGACAAAATTGCTTCCTGGCAGGTGAAAAGGCTTCATGTACATTTAAATAAGCATGGCTTCAGAGATGGAGGCTCTGGATTTCCTGGCAGATGAGGGTAATGAATGACTGACTTAAAGCGCAGCGAACTTATCTCCTTTGAGATGCACAATATGCTTTAAACAAAAGACTCCCACGCAGAAGCACTCGCAGAGTCACATTTTCTCTGCAGTTCACTTACATTGTCTTAATGCTAAAACCCATTGCCATGCATCTTGAAGTTATTGCTGAGCACTGAGATGGACAACGTTGTCAAGCAATATCAAACAGACTACCTACAGTGTCTTCAGAAAGTATTCAAACCACTTGACATATTCCACATTTTGTTGTGTTACTGCCTGAATTCAACATTTATTAAATATTTAAAACAAATTCTCACCCATCTACACACAATACCCCATAATGACAAAGTTATTTTTCTTTTTTTATTTGATAGAAAGTGAAATACAGAAACATCTCATTTACATAAGTATTCACACCCATGAGTCAATACTTTGTAGAATAACCTTTGGCAGTGATTACAGCTGCAAATCTTTCTGGGTAAGTCTCTAAGAGCTTTCCACACCTGAATTGTGAAACATTTGCCCATTATTCTTTTAAAAAATCTTCAATCTCTGTCAAATTGGTTCTTGATCATTGCTAGACAACCATTTTCAGGTCTTGTCATAGATCTTCAAGTAGATTTAAGTCAAAACTGTAACACGGCCACTCAGGAACATTCACTGTCTTCTTGGTAAGCACCTTGGTCAACTGCCTTCAGATTAGGTTATTATCCTGCTGAAAGGTGAATTCATCTCCCAGTGTCTGGTGGAAAGCAGACTGAACCAGGTTTTTCTCTAGAGTTTTGCCTGTGCTTAGCTCCATTCTGTTTCTTTTTTATCCTGAAAACTCCCCAGTCCTTATCGATTACAAGCATACCCATAACATGATGAAAATATGGAGAGTGGTACTCAGTAATGTGTTGTATTGATTGTGTTGTATTGAATATTTTTTTCCCCAGTATTACTTTAGTGCCTTGTTGCAAACAGGATGCATGTTTTGGAATGTTTTTTATTCTGTTCAGGCTACCTTCAATGTTGTTGATCCATCCTCAGTTTTCGCCTATCAGAGCCATGTAACTGTTTTAAAGTCACCATTGGCCTCATGGTGAAATCCCTGAGCGGTTTCCGTCCTCTCCGGCAACTGAGTTAGGAAGGATGCCTGTATCTTTGTAGTGACTGGGTGTATTGATCCACCATCCAAAGTGTAATTAATAACTTCACCATGCTCAAAGGGATATTCAATGTCAGCTTTTTTATTTTTCACCCATCTACCAATAGGTGCCCTTCTTTGCGAGGCATTGGAAAACCTTCCTGGTCTTTGTGGTAAATCTGTGTTTGAAATGCAGTGCTCGATGAAGGACCTCACAGATAATTGTATGTGTAGGGTACAGAGATGAGGTAGTCGTTCAACATCATAATAAACACTATTATTGCACACAGAGTGAGTCCATGCAACTTCTTATGTGACTTTTTAAGCACATTTTTACTCCAGAACTTATTTAGGCTTGTCATAACCAAGGCTTGGCAAGCAGCATACCACTCTGTATCCCACTTCTGTCTTTCCTCAGAAACTACTGTAAGCAATGTTGGTCCTGGTCAGTCCCTGGATGGGAGACCAGATGCTGCTGGAGGGCCAGTAGGAGGCACTCATTCCTCTGGTCTAAAAAAATATCCCAATGCCCCAGAGCAGTGATTGGGGACATTGCCCTGTGTCGTGACGTGACTTACTTTAATACGACGACTGTTATTTTTCGAATCACCTATCTATGTTTAATTGTCACTCGATTAAACTAATCATGTAACAATTAACTCATTAGGAATTTTGGGCACCACGGAATACGTTTTTTAATGAGTTACCATCTCCTGAATTAAACTCTTAGAAGATATATATGTTATATATCGATAACAGTCACTTATTAAATAATTACCTCTTCTCAGTCTCATTCTGAACGTGGCATAGTCCTTGAACCTGCAAGAACCCTAACCTTATTGATGAATCAGCAATACACATATTGGCTTAATTACTTATTTACTAACTAACTAAATAATAACATAATACAAACACACACACACACACACACACACACACACACACACAAACACACACACACACGGTGTAGGTTATTGATTACTAACTTAATACAATGAAAACAGGTCCCTAGTGGACTGGACTAACAGTAGCATGAATGCTTGGGTAGAAGGAGGGTCAGAGTGGAAGGGAGAGACAGAGATTCAAACTATCATGGTTACTTTGGAAACTACGCTCACGGAAATACAAATGCTTAAAACCCCACCAAACGCTCATTTGGATTAGAAATGCAACATGTATTTACGTGTAGCTGTCCTCGATAGTTGAGTTGATGATGTGGGACTCTAGTTTGCCCACCAGAGATCCCAATGTCCTTGGTAGAGTTTCTGGTTGTAGTTGTGGTTAGAATGGATACTTCAGATGTACCAATGGTTGTCGGAGAGGGATTGTCCTTCCCAACTCGTGTCTTTAGTGAAAGTTCTGTAGACAACTATAAATGCCAGCTGCAGACTGAAATGATAAGATCTAGGGCATTGTCTTCTTCTTCACCTCGTGTAGAGGTTGAGAGTTTCAGTTTATCCACGTGTGGACTAACGTCTCATGTTTTCTGGTCTTTCTGGTCTAACCATTTTCTAACGTGTAGCTTCAGCTTCACACTTCTTGGTCTTGTAGAAATTCATCCATTTGCAACATCCGGCTTATACGTAGTATGCTTAGTCTTCCTATGGTAATGAAGTTGTAGTTTTAAACCATTTTGTAACGTTTAGCTCATTCTTCATGTCTGCTGGTCTTGTAGAGTGTCAACCATTTTAAGCCGTGGGCATCCTGGTCTGAGGTGAATTTCGTCACGAGCGTTTTTATGCACTCAGGGTAAAAGGGGCGTTCCACCATGTTTGTGCTCATCTGGGCGTGGCCACTGACTGAGAACAAATCAATATGGAAAACAATCATCTCATCTAGAATGCTAAAATCACATTGTTATCTTCACAAAAGTATGATTATACTTAATCATTCATTTTGTACAACAATTAAATGCAAACCTTAAAACTGGGAAGTGTACACCCCCAGAGATACAGTTATGTTGTTCGACTGTCTTTAATGACATCACAACATAGTAATGAATTTGACATGATTGTTCTTTAAGTCGCCACAAAACATTTCCCACATTCTTTTAAGTAGGAATATTGTTTCATTATCCACTTTTGGATGTTGGAGTCTTGGCGGGAAGACTTCCTTTGTCTCACAGGGAAATTCCCTCTCCCAATACTGCATGGCACGGAAAATAACATTTCTGCAAGGAATTTACGACCGGTCATAAAACTGGCCCCCAGGAAAGGGGGTGTTCAAACCTTTGCCTTGCCGGCATCTTTGATCCTCAGAATATGTAATGACTTTCAGCTTTAAATTAACATAATTCCACTTTGCAATTATGGTGGATTGTGTGTAGGCCAGTGACCAAAAAAATCTAAATGTAATACATTTTAAATTCAGGCTGTAACACAACAAAATGTGGAAAAACTCAAGGGGTGTGATGAATACTTTCTGAAGGCACTGTATATGGAAGAAAAAAAGTTTTGTCAGTGAAAAGAAAAGTTGCAGTGACATGTATTGAATAATATATGCATATTGTCCCAGAATTGATGCCCAGAAGTGAAAGAAAAAAAATCAATTTGTCAAGCAATGTGCTCTGAAGGACACCTTTTAAAAGTGTGCTACCTTAACTTGTTTGTGTGATGTTCTATCTGAAGGAGTTATATTTGAGATTCTTCAAATAACCACCCTTTGCCTTGATGACAGCTTTGCACAGTCTTGGCATTCTCTCAACCAGTTTCACCTGGAATGCTTTTCCAACAGTCTTGAAGGAGTTCCCACATATGCTGAGCACTTGCTGGCTGCTTTTCCTTCACTCTGCGGTCCGACTCATCCCAAACAATCTCAATTGGGTTGAGGTCAGGGGATTGTGGAGCCAGGTCATCTGATGCAGCACTCCATCACTCTCCTTCTTTGTAAAATAGCCCTTACACAGCCTGGAGGTGTGTTGGGTCAATGTCCTGTTGAAAAACCAATGATAGTCCCACTAAAACCAAACCAGATGGGATAGCGTATCGCTGCAGAATGCTTTGGTAGCCATGCTGGTTAAGTGTGCCTTGAATTCTAAATAAATCACCGACAGTCTCACCAGGAAAGCACCCCCACACCATCTCACAAAGACACAGTGGTTGGAACCAAAAATCTCCAATTTGGACTCCAGACCAAAGGACAAATTTCCACCAGTCTAATGTCCATTGCTCGTGTTTCTTGGCCCAAGCAAGTCTCTTCTTCTTATTGGTGTCCTTTAGTAGTAGGTTTCTTTTAAGCAACTCAACCTTGAAGGCCTTTTTCACAGTCTCCTCTGAACAGTTGATGTTGAGATGTGTCTGTTACTTCAACTCTGTGAAGCATTTATTTGGGCTGCAATTTCTGAGGCTGGAAACTCTAATGAACTTATCCTCTGCAGCAGATGTAACTCTGGGTATTCCATTCCTGTGGCGGTCTTCATGAGAGCCAGTTTCATCATAGCGCTTGATGGTTTTTGCGACTGCACTTGAAGAAACTTTCAAAGTTCTTGAAATTTTCCGCATTGACTGCCCTTCATGTCTTAAAGTAATGATGGACTGTCATTTCTCTTTGCTTACTTGAGCTGTTCTTGCCATAATATGGACTTGGTCTTTTACCAAATAGGGCTATCTTCTGTATACCCCCCCTACCTTGTCACAACACAACTGATTGGCTCAAACACGTTAAGAAGGAAATAAATTCCACAAATAAAATTTTAAGAAGGCACACCTGTTAATTTAAATGCATTCCAGGTGACTATCTCATGAAGCTGGTTGAGAGAATGCCAAGATTGTGCAAAGCTGTCATCAAGGCAAAGGGTGGCTATTTGAAGAATCTCAAATATAAATCTATTTTGATATGTTTAACACTTTTTTGTTTACTACATGATTGAATATGTGTTATTTCATAGTTTTGATGTCTTCACTATTATTCTACAATGTAAAAAATAGTAAAAATAAGGAAAAACCCTTGAATGAGTAGGTGTTCTAAAACTTTTGACCGGTAGTGTATATACAAAAGCATGTGGTATCCTGGCTAGTTTTGTGTTGTGATCATAAAGGCATTTTGTTAAAATGGCTTATCTACTGTATCTCCCTGCTGGACATTCGATTGAGATTTTACCTAGAGTGACATGTACAGGGCAGGTTTCCTGTCAAATTTCTTAAAAGTGACACAGTATATAATATCATATTATAAATTATTGTAACTAGTAGACTTCAGGGAACACTTATATCACTTTTTAGAGTGCTTAAGGTAAAACAAATATTTAATACACCACTTTGAAAGTGAAAATGTAACTTTTTATTTCCGTATTTTGAAGATTTTTCATAATATATGCCATCATCAACGTAAAAACATCGACCATACGGTTTTGGTTGTTGATTGAATGTGTTCCCCAAACCAATACAATTATTATAAGCTATTTTTGGGAGCATATAGAACCAACACAGGGGAAGCCATGATCGAAAATGAAAAGTGGGTAAATGCATCTATTGATGTCCCATTTTGGGTAGTGACACATTTTGATGGTCCTTTGCACGATTCCCTCACTTGTGTGACACTGCTCTGTATCCTTGGGTATCCCTCAGATCTGAACTGTGAAATCGCTGATCATCCTTAGATGTAATTATTGTGGCAACCTGGCCTCTTGCTACACTTAATCAAGAAATCAAGTACCAAGTTTAGTGTTTGCTAAGCACTTCCATTCCATCAGCACTTCATCTCTATGGGAAATAACTTAATTTCTTCATGACAATGAAGTGTTGTGTATTGTACTTACATTTCCTTTCCCTCTATACATCCAAATAACAGTGATACATTAGTATAATAGAAGATCTGGCTATATGGCCCAAAAATGAAAAGAAAAATGGTCCCAAACATTATTCTTGTTGAAGTTTACCATTTCCTTTTGGTGTAAATAATCAAATGGGCCTATTGCCATGGTACATCAATGCAGCAAAATCTTTTTGAAAATAATGATTTGAAGTCAGCATCTGGTCACAGTCCAGCAAAAATGACATATTTTTTAAAATAAATTAGATACAAAATAAGTATAGTATTTGAATCAGGATTTTGCAAGGTAAATTCCTAATGCTATTAACAAGTTTCTATTTTACTCTACAAAGGGATCTTACTCGACCAACTGCCAACACATTGACTAGTGTCAGTTTCCAGAATATAACCTTGGTGCCTCACAGACTGTGAAACCGGAACACCTGAATAACGTTGATTGACTGAAGTCATGGCCATAACACTCATAGAGTAGAGAGAAAGAATGTCATAGACAATTGGCTTTAACTAGATGAGTATTGTTTGAGGTACAATGTGTGGTGTATGTCGAGGTGACTTTTAGAATTACACTCTTGTAAAATGTAGAGGTACGGTATGGGTTTCTTAGTGTCAGCTACCCTTGTCAATCACCAATCATCAACACTTCATTTCATCAAAATTTTGGTGCGGTTGAGACCAACATTCCATCGAACTTGCTTTGATTAAGATGTTATTTTCTTTGCAGTAGGCTACCATGGCAACATGCCTCTGCTGAGGAATTGGAGAGTGTGCCCACGGGCAGACTGTGGTAATCAGACCTATGTCTTTTGGAAATAGATTGCTATTGATCTGTTTCCTCTAAAATAACATTAGATAGCAGATGTGCAATGATCTGTCAGAAATGCAAGCATGAAATAGCCATAGCTGATAACATCTTGTTCCAGTAGTAACACCATTAGTGCCACCTCTAGTGTTTCTCTGTGATTGTAGTACACATGTAATTAATGTGGTTGCAACATCAAGGATCTCATGAATATGTACCTATTAGTAATGGTTGGAGACAAAAGTCACAACAGATTTTATACTACTTCTACTTCTTATCTTTCAGCAAGACGTATCAATTTACTGAATAACAACCCACTGGGCACAGACATCAGTTCAACGTCTAGTTTTGATTTACATTTGGTTGGATTGTCAATTAATGTGAATTCAACCTGAAATCAACAAAAAATTTCACCATGTGGCGTCATTGGATTTAGGTTAAAAGTTGGGTGAAAAAATGAAGAAATTCTCTTACGTTGATGACTTTTTGCAAATCCAATCAGTTTTCCATTTTGATTCTGTGTCATCACGTATATTTTTTGTTGTTGAAATGACGTGGAAATTCAACCAGTTTTGTGTAAACACTGTACGTTATGTATATACACTACCAGTCAAAGGTTTGGACACACCTACTCATTCAAGGTTTTTTCTTTATTTTTACTATTTTTTGCATTGTAGAATAATAGTGAAGACATCAAAACTATGAAATAACACACATGGAATCATGTAGTAACCAAAAAAGTGTTAAACAAATCAAAATATATTTTATATTTGAGATTTTTCAAATAGCCACCCTTTGCCATGATGACAGCTTCGCACACTCTTGGCATTCTCTCAACCAGCTTCATGAGGTAGTCACCTGGAATGCATTTCAATTAACAGGTGTGCCTTCTTAAGAGATAATTTGTGGAAGTTATTTCCTTCTTAATGCGTTTGAGCCAATCAGTTGTGTTGTGACAAGGTAGGGGGGGTATACAGAAGATAGCCCTATTTGGTAAAAGACCAAGTCCATATTATGCAAATAAGCAAAGAGAAATGACAGTCCATCATTACTTTAAGACATGAAGGTCAGTCAATGCGGAACATTTCAAGAACTTTTAACATTTCTTCAAGTGCAGTCGCAAAAACCATCAAGCGCTATGATGAAACTGGCTCTTATGAGGACCGCCACAGGAATGGAAGACCCAGAGTTACCTCTGCTGCAGAGGGTAAGTTCATTAGAGTTACCAGCCTCAGAAATTGCAACCCAAATAAATGCTTCACAGAATTCAAGTCAAAGACACATCTCAACATCAACTGTTCATAGGGGACTGTGTGAATCAGGCATTCATGGTCGAATTGCTGCAAAGAAACCACTACTAAAGGACACCAATAAGAAGAAGAGACCTGCTTGTGCCAAGAAACACTAGCAATGGACATTAGACCAGTGGAAATGTGTCCTTTGGTCTGGAGTCGAAATTTGAGATTTTTGGTTCCAACCACCATGTCTTTGTGAGACGCGGTGTGGATGAATGGATGATCTCCGAATGTGTAGTTCCCACTGTAAAGCATGGAGGAGGAGATGTTATGGTGTGGGGGTGCTTTCCTGGTGACACTGTCTGTGATTTATTTAGAATTCAAGGCACACTTAACCAGCATGGCTACCACAGCATTTTGCATCGATACGCCATCCCATCTGGTTTGCGCTTAGTGGGACTATCATTTGTTTTTCAACAAGACAATGACCCAAAACACACCTCCAGTCTGTGTAAGGGCTATTTGGCCAAGGAGAGTGATGGAGTGCTGCATCAGAGGACCTGTCCTCCACAGTCACCCGTTCTCAACCCAATTGAGATGGTTTGGGATGAGTTGGGGTGCTCAGCATATGAGGGAACCAAACTTTTAACTGGTACTGTATACAGTGAGGGAAAAAAGTATTTGATCCCCTGCTGATTTTGTACATTTGCCCACTGACAAAGAAATGATCAGTCTATAATTTTAATGGTAGGTTTATTTGAACAGTGAGAGACAGAATAACAACAAAAAAATCCAGAAAAACGCATGTCAAAAATGTTATAAATTGATTTGCATTTTAATGAGGGAAATAAGTATTTGACCCCATCTCAATCAGAAAGATTTCTGGCTCCCAGGTGTCTTTTATACAGGTAACGAGCTGAGATTAGGAGCACACTTAAAGGGAGCGCTCCTAATCTCAGCTTGTTACCTGTATAAAAGACACCTGTCCACAGAAGCAATCAATCAATCGGATTCCAAACTCTCCACCATGGCCAAGACCAAAGAGCTCTCCAAGGATGTCAGGGACAAGATTGTAGACCTACACAAGGCTGGAACGGGCTACAAGACCATCGCCAAGCAGCTTGGTGAGAAGGTGACAACAGTTGGTGCGATTATTCGCAAATGGATGAAACACAAAATAACTGTCAATCTCCCTCGGCCTGGGGCTCCATGCAAGATCTCACCTCGTAGAGTTGCAATGATCATGAGAACGGTGAGGAATCAGACCAGAACTACACGAGAGGATCTTGTCAATGATCTCAAGGCAGCTGGGACCATAGTCACCAAGAAAACAATTGGTAACACACTACGCCGTGAAGGACTGAAATCCTGCAGCGCCACAAGGTCCCCCTGCTCAAGAAAGCAAATATACAGGCCCGTCTGAAGTTTGCCAATGAACATCTGAATGATTCAGAGGAGAACTGGGTGAAAGTGTTGTTGTCAGATGAGACCAAAATTGAGCTCTTTGGCATCAACTCAACTCGCCATGTTTGGAGGAGGAGGAATGCTGCCTATGACCCCAAGAACACCATCCCCACGGTCAAACGTGGAGGTGGAAACATTATGCTTTGGGGGTGTTTTTCTGCTAAGGGGACAGGACAACTTCACCGCATCAAAGGGACGATGGACGGGGCCATGTACCGTCAAATCTTGGGTGAGAACCTCCTTCCCTCAGCCAGGGCATTGAAAATGGGTCGTGGATGGTTATTCCAGCATGACAATGACCCTAATCACACGGCCAAGGCAACAAAGGAGTGGCTCAAGAAGAGGCACATTAAGGTCTTGGAGAGGCCTAGCCAGTCTCCAGACCTTAATCCCATAGAAAATCTGTGGAGGGAGCTGAAGGTTCGAGTTGCCAAACGTCAGCCTCGAAATCTTAATGACTTAGAGAAGATCTGCAAAGAGGAGTGGGACAAAATGCCTCCTGAGATATGTGCAAACCTGGTGGATAACTGCAAGAAACGTCTGACCTCTGTGATTGCCAACAAGGGTTTTGCCACCAAGTACTAAGTCATGTTTTTCAGAGGGGTCAAATACTTATTTCCCTCATTAAAATGCAAATCAATTTATAACATCATGTGTTTTTCTGGATTTTGTTGTTGTTATTGTCTCTCACTGTTCAAATAAACCTACCATTAAAATTATAGACTGATCAGTGGGCAAATTATAGTCTTTGACAGTGGACAAATGTACAAAATCAGCATATATATATATATATACACTACCGTTCAAAAGTTTGGGGTCACTTAGAAATGTCCTTGTTTTCGAAAGAAAAGCAATTTTTTTGTCCATTAAAATAACATCAAATTGATCGGAAATACAGTGTAGACATTGTTAATGTTGTAAATGGCTATTGTAGCTGGAAACGGCTGATTTTGTATGGAATATCTACATAGGCGTACAGAGGCACATTATCAGCAACCATCAGTCCTGTGTTCCAATGGCACGTTGTGTTTGCAAATCCAAGTTTATCATTTTAAAAGGCTAATTGATCATCAGAAAACCCTTTTGCAATTATGTTAGCACAGCTGAAAACTGTTGTGCTGATTAAAGAAGCAATAAAACTGGCCTTCTTGAGACTAGTTGAGTATCTGGAGCATCAGTAATTGTGGGTTCGATTACAGGCTCAAAATGGCCAGAAACAAAGAAATGTCTTCTGAAACTCATCAGTCTATTCTTGTTCTGAGAAATTAAGGCTATTCCATGTGAGAAATTGCCAAGAAACTGAAGATCTCGTACTATGCTGTGTACTACTCCCTTCACAGAACAGCGCAAACTGGCTCTAACCAGATTAGAAAGAGGAGTGGGAGGCCCCGGTGCACAACTGAGCAAGAAGACAAATACATTAGAGTGTCTAGTTTGAGAAACATGCGCCGCACAAGTCCTCAACTGGGAGCTTCATTAAATAGTTCCCGCAAAACACCAGTGTCAACGTCAACAGTGAAGAGGCGACTCCGGGATGCTGACCTTCTAGGCAGAGTTGCAAAGAAAAAGCCATATCTCAGACTGCCCATCTTAATATATTATTTTTATTGGCCAGTCTGAGATATGGCTTTTTCTTTGCAACGCTGTACGCCTATAACGTGTTAAAACATTTCTAGGCAATTAATTGTGATGGGGAATGACACAGTTCAAACATAAAATAGCAAACCACCAGACAGCTTTGGGCAACAGAAAGGTCAAGCACCAACTGTTTTGTCGACTTTCTTTTTCATCAAAGTGGGTCAAGTTTTTAGTAACTGTTAAACAACTGATGAGAATGTAACAGTCAGCTTTGGCAGCACACTATTTATACAAATGATAAATCATGGCACGCCAATTAGCACTATTACAGATGCAGTATCTTAATTTACGCCAGTTTCACACAGCAGGAAAAAAATCCTTCAGCAACAGGAAATGTGAATTGTTATGTGGATTATAATTAATGGACATTTTATGTAGGGGTTCATATATTTTATTTAGGGCAAATAAAGTCTGACATTTTAAAGAGGAAATTACTAACTTTAAAAGCCTTTTTAAACCTTGAATACACTACAAGTTTGCATTCCCTGCTGTGCAGGAAAATTCCTGCAACAGCAGGATGATCAAATTAAGATACAGCATCTGTATATGTTGGTATCATGTATATCAGAGGTATTCAACAATTACCCTACGAGGTCCAGAGCCTGCTGGTTTTCTGTTCTACTTAATAATTAATTGCACACACACATGGTGTCCCAGGTCTAACTCAGTCCCTGATTAGAGGGGGAAAATAAAAGGAAACAAAGCAGCTGAACTGGCTTTGAGGACCATATTTGAATTTGAGGGCTCTAGAAAGTGATTCTATAAGTTTTAGAACTTCATAAAGGTAGAAACAATCCCTTAGCTTCTCGCACATAATTTGCACATAATTCATAATTCAATTTTGTATGGACCCTACAAGTTACTGAGGGAGATGGAAGAGAGGGTAGAAGCCAACCTTAGCTCTGAAACTATAATCTTACAGAAATATTTCCCTGACTCCCAGCTGCTAGCATTGATAACAGGCATGTCTTGTTTGTCACGGGTGGCTGATATCAAAGTGTGGGCTTTATGGCAAGAAAAGCAACATAGCCTTGACATCAGCTCCAGTTTTATCGCTGTTGCTTGTCACTCTGGGCTAAACTGAAACAGATGCCTCTCTGCCGGGGCAGCCTGCAGTCTCATGAGCAATCCACATCATAAAACACAGGTAACAGAGTGAGGGCTAAGGTAAGGTACATGTGAAAATAATATGTACATGTCCAGCAGCAACAGAAGTTACCCTTATTCACTTCAGTACTGATCAAGTCAGAATTATTTGCAGCATAAAGCCTTCAGAGGTTGTACATTAACTGATATAGTAGCTTTTGTTTTGTCAGAAAAATCAAGTGAGCAGTGCTCTTAAAAAATTATGAAATATTCATATATGAAATATCCTCTTCGTATTTGTAATGCAGACCAAGCTAATTAAATGTTCTAATACTCTGTGTACACGATTTCTGTACTTGAGGGCAGTGGTGGAAAAATTAACCAAGAAACCAACTTTTACTTGAGTAAAAGTAAAGATACCTTAATAGAAAATGACTCAAGTAAAAGTCACCCAGTAAAATACTACTTGAGTAAAAGTCTAGAAGTATTTGGTTTAAAATATAGTTAAGTATCAAAAGTAAATGTAATTGCTCAAATATAGTTAAAGGAAAATTACACTTCAAAACCATATTTTGCTATTTGTTTCATTAGACCATGGTTGCATAGACTTAAAAGCACATGATTCCACCATAACATTACATCTCAGAAAACAGCAATTACCAGGTTTTGTTTTTTGTTCAACTTGGGATTGTAGACTCAAATAAATAACAAAAACGAATTAAGACACAATTCCCCAAACTGGCCTTCAAGCAGTGGTGTTAAGTACTTAAGTAAAAATACTTTAAAGTACTACTTAAGTAGTTTCTGGGGATATCTGTACTTTACTATTTATACTTTTGACAACTTTTATTTTTACTTTACTACTTTATTTACAACTTGTATTTTTACATGGATTTTCCCTGATACCCAAAAATACTCTTTACATTTTCAATGATAAGTAGGACGGGAAAATGGTCCAATTCACGCACATATCAAGAGAACATCCATGGTCATCCCTACTGCCTCTGATCTGGCGGGTCCATTGTTGACTTGGTCCCTAAATGTTTTGCTTGTCACCAATCAAGTTTTCAAGATATATGACTTTCAAAATACAGAAATCATCCCTGTATGTATGAGTTCAGATTTCGGTCATGCATTTACTTTACAAAATTATTTTTACATAACGTTGGCCATCCCCACATCCTCCCACATTAATTAAGGGCCATTATCGTTGTACATCTAAACACCCATACTGATAGAAGTGGGTGAAGCTTTTGATTGAAATGTATTTCTGGAGGATGACAGTATTTGCACGACTAGGTTTGGTGCCAGAGGTTTCTACTACCACCCTAATGTAAATGCAAACTCTAAACTACTGTATCTGTGAACCAGGGGTGTTGCCTTGGCTAACCACCTGAGAGCTGCCTGAGAATTGACACACACAGCCAATTAAAATTCACCCATTAGCTTTATTTCAACAAACTTTGTTTGACAACAACTTTGCCCTGACTGACTAAAAGGATTCTCCTCATAGCCTAATCTTATTAATAGGTTTCTCCCGACATTCTAATGTATGTTATCTGCATATTTCAATGGTCATTAGGATCAACTTTTATATTTAAAAAAAAATATTGAAAAATCAATATTTTATTGCTCTGCCCATCCATTTCCCATGGTAACAGTCTATTTGAGAATGTCCATTCAAACCGCTCATATCCTTTGGGAGCACAAGGAAGCAGAATGCTCAAATTAAATTAGCAGATGCAAGTATGACATGCAACCAGAGATTAGTCTCGACAGCTGTCATCTTACCCGATACCTGCAACCTAGCATGACAGGCTCCATAACAAGAGCTTCTTTACAACTGACAGCATCACGATTACATTTGAAATTAGGTCGTGGATAATGATACATCCCAAAGTTCACCCAATGTTTTAGCATGGTTTAGCATGGTTTAGCATGGTTTAGCATTGCTCTCTAGCATATAACAGTAACTCAGAATGTTTCAATATGTGGGTCATTTTAACTGACTGCTTTGTAGTTTGGTTCAAAAGACTAACCTAAATTCTGCTCCCGTACTAAGCTTGACTTATTAATAGGAAAGTCGAATGACTGCTGCACACCCACTAGGCACAAACGTCAATTCAACTTCTATTCCACGTTGGTTTGGCGTAATTTCATTGAAATGACGTGGAAACAACGTTGATTCAACCAGTGTGTGCCCAGTGGGCAGTCACTATGGGAGCTCTTTCTAGAGCGCCTGGTTAAATTGTGCATAAGATAATTTTTTAAAATCTCTAAATGGTTAAACTAGTGAGAAATGTAAAGTGAGGGAAAAAAGTATTTGATCCCCTGCTGATTTTGTACGTTTGCCCACTGACAAAGACATGATCAGTCTATAATTTTAGTGGTATGTTTATTTGAACAGTGAGAGACAGAATAACAACAAAAAAATCCAGTGTGTTTTGGGTCATTGTCATGCTGGAATACCCATCCACGACCCATTTTCAATGCCCTGGCTGAGGGAAGGAGGTTCTCACCCAAGATTTGACAGTAGATGGCGCCGTCCATCGTCCCTTTGATGCGGTGAAGTTGTTCGGTCCCCTTAGCAGAAAAACACCCCCAAAGAATTATGTTTCCACCTCCATATTTGACGGTGGGGATGGTGTTCTTGGGGTCATAGGCAGCATTCCTCCTCCTCCAAACACGGCGAGTTGAGTTGATGCCAAAGACCTCAATTTTGGTCTCATCTGACCACAACACTTTCACCCAGTTCTCCTCTGAATCATTCAGATGTTCATTGGCAAACTTCAGACGGGCCTGTATATGTGCTTTCTTGAGCCGGGGGACCTTGCGGGCACTGCAGGATTTCTGTCCTTCATGGCGTAGTGTGTTACCAATTGTTTTCTTGGTCACTATGGTCCCAGCTGCCTTGAGATCATTGACAAGATCCTCCCGTGTAGTTCTGGGCTGATTCCTCACTGTTCTCATGATCATTGCAACTCCACGAGGTGAGATCTTGCATGGAGCCCCAGGCCGAGGGAGATTGACAGTTATTTTGTGTTTCTTCCATTTGCGAATAATCGCACCAACTGTTGTCACCTTCTCACCAAGCTGCTTGGCGATGGTCTTGTAGCCCATTCCAGCCTTGTGTAGGTCCACAATCTTGTCCCTGACATCCTTGGAGAGCTTTTTGGTCTTGGCCATGGTGGAGAGTCTGGAATCTGATTGATTGATTGCTTCTGTGGACAGGTGTCTTTTATACAGGTAACAAGCTGAAATTAGGAGCACCTGGGAGACAGAAATCTTTCTGATTGAGAGGGGGTCAAATACTTATTTCCCTCATTAAAATGCAAATCAATTCATAACATTTTTGACATGCGTTTTTCTGGATTTTTTTGTTGTTATTCAGTCTCTTACCGTTCAAATAAACCTACCATTAAAATTATAGACTGATCATTTCTTTGTCAGTGGGCAAACGTACAAAATCAGCAGGGGATTAAATACTTTTTTTGCCTAACTGTATGTGATTATAGAAAAGATCTGTGAGTTTGCTTAATTTACTATCATCCAAAATTTTTGCTATATCTAATTAATTTATATTACGCTACTTTCCATGATATGGACAGTATGTGTTACTACATTACACAAGCTGACGTTTTGACCACTTTTAAACAGAGCATACAACCCAAACGTTTTGCCCCATTCTATTGATTTCAACGTGTAATTATATGAGTGATTAACCAAAAAAAATTGCGCTACACTTACCTCGTTGGCGACCCACTTCAATCAAAATGCAACACTTCAAAATATAGCTGGCTGTCTTCTACAAGTTGTCCTTAGTAGAAGACAGTGATCACAGGAGGTTGGTGGCACCTTAATTGGGGAGGAAGGGCTCGTGGTAATGACTGGAGCGGAATGAGTGGAATGGTATCAAATACATCAAACACATTCTTTCCATGTGTTTGATGCCATTCCATTCGCTCCGTTCCAGCCATTATTATGGGCCGTCCTCCCTTCAGCAGCCTCCACTGACAGTGATATACATATTATTCTCAGATTCCTTTGTTTTTTCAGCTGTGCTAGTTGTATTGCACATAATCAGGGAAAAACTGCTGAATGAGTCCAAAGACGTGCTGCGATGGATTTATCTTAATGATATACCAGATATCACCAAATCGGGTTTGCATTGCCTATTGTTAATGCATCAGTGTTTAATCTTGAGTTTCACAACCATACAACTTTCTGTGCTTGAACAATACAAAGCAAGACTCAATATAGCATGAGAAAAACAGCATATGTGATCAATGAGAGTGTCGTGCAGTTCCCACTGCCCAACCATAACAATAAAGAACATCACAGTGTGCTTCATCTGGGCCAAACATGAACAGTGGGGGGTTACTACAGTTTGATCTGCCATCTCCACTTTGTGGTCGGAACACATCAAGGTCATAATGAATTATTATGTGCCAGTAGAGATACTGAGAGAGTGAGGAGAGGATAGGGTTCCTAAGGTTCTCCTTCAGCAGTGTCTCAGTATTATTTTACAGAACTCAGAAGGTCTCGCTGAGTACGTGGCATCGATTGTTATTCTGTCTTTGACTTCTCCAGAATCTGTCAACATTCAGCTGGGCCTTCTGCCGAGAGCGGTGAGACGGGCGGTGTGAATTCTGGAGTTGCCATGTACCCATCTGTCATGATGTTTTCTTTCCTCATGTTTTTCATCCTGTTGTTTTGTTGTTGATTCTGAGTTGTTCTGGCCTGCGGTAGGCATATGGATGGTCAGTGGGGGCCTGGGAAATGCATATGGCCTTAAAGATATAATTTACGTGAACTAATGAATTTCCCCCTCAAAATTACCTTTTTATCTATAGACTAGACTAAATTATTTTTACTAATTTAACAGACGCTCTTATCCAGAGCGACTTACAGTAGATAGTGCATACATTTTCATACTTTTTTCATACCGGTCCCTCGTGGAAATCGAACCCACAACCTTGGCGTTGCAAGCGCCATGCTCTACCAACTGAGCTACATGGGACTCTGCTCTGTGCATTGACAGAGGCCTGGCTATGTTACGTATGTCACCTTGAGTGGCGCGGAGTCATTGGGATGAGAAAGGAGGCACAGAGAGCAAACGTCACAGCAAAACCATAATTACATACAAAACAGCTACAGATAATATTGAATTAAACGTTGTATTAAAAGTCAACAAAGACTAGCGATGTGTGGTTTACTCTTACTCTGTGGTATACACAAAACAGCATTCTCAGTGCACAAAACAAGCTTCACAGTGGACACTTGACTAAGCTGATTGCCAGCGTTGTTTTCTTTGAATGGCATTAATGAAAGACCTGTCTAGCCACTCTTAACGGGGAATTGACAAGGCCTCATGGGAGAAGTAACGTGGTAGTCATACCTTTTATAGAAATGTTCAAATCCTTATTCACTCTATGTGATTCACTGTAATGGTGAGTTCTTTCTATTCTTAACAATAACTTTGTTTTTTGCCCAGTCCATGATTATTCAAAAAACCTCCTGCTATTTGAATGATATGTGCCATCATGTGGCTTCATTCTGTTATTTTCTAAGTACTTTGATTCATGGCACACAGCATAATGATGATTAACCATTCAGTGTTATTTCCATGTGGAGGAATGTGCAGGTCTATACAAAGCAGTCATACCATCATGCATGGATTTCTATTAACGAAGGTCTTAGAAATTCTTATACAGTCCCCATTAAATTGTTTTATATGTTCACAGCGGTGTGATGCTGATTAAAAAAAAGATTTGGCATGCTGATACTATGGCATGCTGATCGTAAACAGGTTGATATTGACTAAGCAGTGTGGAGTAGGCGTCATGCTTGGAAATGTCGGCATATTATTTACCTTTCTATAAATGCAGTTTTTCCTGACCTCTGGCCTGTGGAGCAGTTGCACTCATGGGGTGTGACCTCAGTGTGGCCCAGGGTCAAGGAAAGACACTGTATATTACCACAGTATAGATGAGCTCACACTGTGATTTACTGCTACTTCAGTGGGGATGGTTTGATTGCTCAAATGGTCCTGCTGCAAACCAGCCTCTGGGTTAATGGTATTGCACTGCAAATAATTACTACATCAATTCAGCCATCTTAGCCACCGCACAACATACCAAGACAATTTGTTTATTAATGTGTGAGTCATCAAGCTTGCGTTTGTCTTTTTGGGAAACAGTCTATAATTGATTTAATGAGTGACAGGGATGGACTAGTTGTGTCCAAAGTCAACTAAATCAGGCATGGTGAGCCATATTTCTAAACGGGCCTAAACAAGTGTTCATCTATTGATTTTTCCCCTGAAAAGATTGAATCAGATATCTGCCGAGATTCTGAAAGAACAAAGCTCTCTACTTAACCCCATTGTCACACATTTCAGTGGTCAGAGATTACATAATGAGTAACAAATAGCACAGTAAAGGCTCTATTCAATCTGTACAGCTGAAGATCCGATTTATATTGCGAGTTACAATTAAAGGCAATGTTCCCGCATTTGCAGAGACTGCATTCACGGTAAACGCTGCATATGTCAGCTCAATCGGAAATTACCTTTACATTTTAACATGGATCGTCCGCAATACTTCGGCAATACGGATTGAATCCAGCCCTAAGAGTAGAGACAGGCATAAATGTTCTAAATAGCCACATTCTATTGCAATATCTGGTGGTATTACGCTATTGTAAAACAGAAAATAACTCAACCGTAATTACATTCTGTTCCAGTAGTATTCGTGCTTCTCATTACCATATTGCAGTAAGGATGTGGAATGGTCAATTAGATTGAAGATTAAATGAAGCCAAACAAGGTGAACAGGGTCAAGGTTGTGTGTCATTGGTTCAACAACATCAAAAGTCTATCTCTACATAAACTGCCTATCAATCAAGGTTCTATTCAACTACAATGAACATTCTAATGCATTTTCTGAGGGTTTTGCATTGGATGTATTTAGAATGTACAACTGCAAAACACGCTTTGACACAACGAGCACAATGTTATGATGAAGTATCAATTCCTTTGAAAATCACCTTGTATTGCTCTTTTGAAGTACTATTAGGGTCGTTATGCTCCT
The DNA here is from genome assembly GCF_964263955.1 of Coregonus lavaretus. NCBI lineage: Eukaryota > Metazoa > Chordata > Actinopteri > Salmoniformes > Salmonidae > Coregonus > Coregonus lavaretus. The sequence continues at coordinate 8,014,396 of NC_140024.1, read as the reverse complement.
GTACACCTTGGCATAGCCAAGGAGAGTTATATATATATATTATGTACATCTCTGAATTGTTCATATTCTATGCATTCTGTGACTCAGGACACCCCCCTAAGTGTGTGTGTGTGTGTATGTGTGTTTGTGTGTGTGTGTGTGTCAGCGGTACAGTGTAGATAGGTTTTCATTGAACCTGGTTACCATGCTAAGGGGCCAAGCTGAGTGCAAACAGACTCTCCTTTCCTGCATGTGCTGTGTGCCTCAGACATAACTCACCAAACGCTAATTACACCCCCCTCCACCAAAGGCACATTGAGAGGGGCCACCTGCTGAGGAAACCTCTCCCTGACCTACCTTGGAGAAAGCCCCTCCGCACACCCCTCCATTCATCCATGGAATAATGATATATAATACAAAGAATGGAACAAATGAGGGAGTTCTGAGAATAGAAAACCCCTCACATTTCATACCATTACACCCACATAACCTTAATTGGACTTTGATGTTGCTGCCGGCTCACAAGAAATGGTACCCTTGCCAGTGCCATTGGGAATAAGTTGAAATGTATCACAGGTGAATGGGTGACCACCTGCGTAATGCTCTCAGGTAATTTAAATTGAGGATATGCGCTCACTGGGGTATTTATTTCCCCCAAAAAAGTTAACTTTTTGGAATAACTTTTGAAAAGCAAGTACTTTCAAATATGTCCTGCTGAGAAGTGGATTACCTTATTGATTGGTTCTTTATTACTTATGCAGCATTAACGTGGACAATTATGGAGTGAACTCAAAGCACTTTGGCTTCCCCCCATCTTTAAGTTGAAATTAATATATTATATTATATTTCCCGAATTAGAAACGCTTATTGAAAAATCACAGCGTTAGTAGAGTAGCTGTGGGGCATGCTCCTTCATCACAAGGTAATTACATTTTACACCTTACCTTAGGGGACATAGCATTTACATCAGCAGATATTATTTTGGCCATGTGATTAATCCAACTAAAGATAATGCACACATACATACAGTATATACCTTCACATACCTGGAACATTCCAATCCCATCTTCAGTACAGGCATACACACCAGTGGAGACTGCTGAGGGGAGGACGGCTCATAATAATGTCTGGAAAGGAGCAAATGAAATGGCATCAAACACATGGAAACCATGTGTTTTGATGTATTTGATACCATTCCACTAATTCTGTTCCAGCCATTACCACAAGCCTGTCCTCCCCAATTAAGGTGCCACCAACCTCCTGTGACACACACACACCATACTCTGTATGTATGGCACCTGGCAACATGTGTTGTTTGTATACACTCTTTGTCTGTATATTTGGATTGAGCTACAGTCTATGCATCTCAAATGATCCTCTGTAGCTTGTGTTGGCACTGTCAGAGCCATGTCAGTCCAACATTTGTACAGGTGACTATTTGCACCAGTGACATTTTCATTGCATGCAGCTGTATTAGCTGGAGGGTGATTGAGCAAAATGTTGATGACTTGCTTTGCACATTATTATATGTGTGTGGGGGGGGCTTTAGCTTTATTTTGGTGACTGCATGGCGGTAAGGTGATGCACTCGCTGCCAGGTTTTGGGAAGTTCAAATGGTTCGGAACCCGTTCCAAAGTGCTGTGCCACATGTTGCTTAGGTAAGTGCAACCCATAAGAGTTGCTGCATGCGCTCTCCAGCCATTGGAAAACAATGGCTAGTCTAGTACAATTATGTTATTGTCTTTATGATGTGAAACTTCTTTAAGTGGGACGAAATCTGTTTTCACAACACAGTGTCATCTCAGTGTGGTAAGCATAAAATCTGCTGAAACATATGTGTCACTTTGTTGAATGCCTCATTGCGATTCCGTGACGTTCGATGCATAAAAAACATGTTCAAGCTGACAAGGGAACACATCTGATAGGATATTTATGAGGTGTGAGTGACAGGCACTGTGGGATCAGTTCTTCCAAGCTCAATCACACAAACACATGCTCGCATAAGCATAAACACAAAAACACAAAGGCCTACACCATGCTGTGGAACATGAGACAGACTGCATGAATTTTCTGCTTTGACAACTAAACAAATGTGCTTTGACAAATGTTCCATGATATTAGTCTATTTTTTTTATCTAACCTAAATGGCAGTATGCCATATGCCCCCACACGCGGCAAATGTTGCTGCATACATTACAGAAAGTGTTGGCATTTGAAAATGAGACGTGATTAACAAAATAAAATGTCATAAAGAGAGCACTATCTGATACTTGTGAAGTTGGTCTGAACCTCTTTGATATCCTTTCCACCTCTTTGATATCCTTGACCGGGTTAAATGGGAGGGTTTTGATTGAACATCCCTTCCTGTATCATCAAACACGTTGTGACTGTGAGACCCAATAATATGAAATCAACTGTATCTGATCACCCTCTCTCTCTTTTTAATCTTTCTCTCTCGCTCTTTCGCTCTCGCTTGCACCCAACATATTGGTATGACACATTTAACACAGTAAATGCCTCAGTATTGCTGTGTGAGCAGTGAATCAAAAAACACATTCTTCTAGAATAATAAGCATTTTCTGACTCTGTTTTATCTTGAACACACAGAGGGTTTACTAATTAGTGTATTTTGGATGCTGAGAGTGCTGAAACTGAGGTCTCTGACATGGCCCTTGACGATTGGCTTAGCTTGCGTTTTGATTATTGCCCCTATGCCTATTGGTCCTGTGGCAGTCACATGACTAATATTTAAATTATCCGCACACATCTGTCACAGCTTTCCATCATCTTAATGACCTCATGATAAAACAATAATGCACCACCATGTGAGGAATGATCGTTATGAAGCAGCAACATGCATACACATAGTGCATAACACACACACACACACACACACACAAACAAACAATATGGGAGTACACACACAAACCCACCCACAGTGTTGCTGGTGACTGCAACACCAGTAATTGCAATGTATTTTCTCTCCATGACAAGACTAAGAGAATTGTATGATTGAAAAGCATAATTAGACAGGTATTGTTTTTTTGTAGAAGGGCTTTATCAAAATGTGCCTATGCTACATACTGGAACTCAATCCTGCTCAAAAGGTATGATAAGCTCTATGTAAATGTAAGCTAAAAGAGTGAGTGTAAGAGTCAGACATATAGAATATTGGAACGCTGCTTTGGTAAGGCCATGAAGCCTCTTAAAAGCCTTAGATTATAAGAGATTCAAATCAGAACTAAAGCGGGGTGATGGAATATTGATGTATACAGCTCCCTTTGGAAGTTTATTAACAGAATGTTTTGCAGAGTCTCCTAATGTTTTGCATACAGGTTTCTGTAAATTATTTCAGAGAGCCCTGTGAAGGAGAGTTGTTTCCTTGTGGAGATGGAAGCGCCACAGTGTTGAAAGGCCATGGTAGCAGACCCAGTGCCACAGTACTCCCGACTGAGATCATTAGGCCTCATCACCTCATTGTGTTATACACCCCAGTCATAAAGGATAATTGGGCTTAAATTATTTATTTACTTATTGGGCTCTGGTAGGTATTTATAGATTTTCAGTAGCCAAACCCCTCCGGTGCTTTTGAATAATAATAATGTGTATTCCCTTTGAAGTAAACAATAACACACATAAAAACAAAAACACATCCACTCGAAACCTCACAGCAGGTATCCATGTGATGAGTGTGACAGAAGGAGTCAGGCGCAGGAGGGTAATCACCGAATGCAGAGTTTATTCCGTCGTACACAAATAGCGCTGGATAGCGACAAACGAAACAGGCACAGGGGAAAATATACCTTGGCAATACAAGGTAACGGTAGCTCCAACAATAACAGCCACAGGGGAAATATCTACCCTGGCAATAACAAGGTACGAGTAGCTCCACCGAGCTCCACTACTCTCACGAATAAACAATCACCCACAAGGACAAGGGGGGCAGAGGGAACACTTATACATGGACTAATGAGGGGATAAGAACCAGTTGTGTGTAATTAACAAGACAAGACAAATGGAATGATGATATATGGAGCGGCAGTGGCTAGTAAGCCGGTGACGACGAACGCCGAAGCCTGCCCGAACAAGGAGGGGAGGCAGCCTCGGCGAAAGTCGTGACAGTACCCCCCCCCCCCCCTTGACGCGCAGCTCCAGCAGTGCGCCGACCCCGGCCTCGGGGACGGCCAGGAGGACGCGGAGCAGGGCGAGCTGGATGGCGACGGTGGAAATCCCGCAACAGGGAGGGATCGAGGATATCCCTCACCGGGACCCAACACCGTTCCTCCAGACCATACCCCTCCCACTCCACGAGGTACTGAAGGCCCCCCACCCGACGCCTTGAATCCAGGATGGAACGGACAGAGTACGCCGGGGCCCCCTAGATGTCCAGAGGAGGTGGAGGAACCTCCCGCACCTCAGACTCCTGAGCAGACCAACCACCACGGGCCTGAGGAGAGACACATGAAATGAGGGGTTAATACGGTAATAAGGGCACGGGCGCAGACCGCTGTCTTTCTTCTTCACAAAGAAGAAACTTGAGGAGGCGGGTGAAGTGGAGGGACGTATATACCCCTGGCCCAGGGACTCGTGACGTATGTTTCCATAGCCTCCGTTTCAGCCTCCGACAGGGGGTACACATGACTCCTGGGAGGTACAGCGTCTACCCGAAGGTTTATCCCGCAATCCCCCGCCCGATGAGGTGGTAATTTTGTCACCTGTGTCTTAGAAAACGCGTGCGCCAGATCATGGTATTCGGGGGGAATGCGCACAGTGGAGGTACCATATGGAATGCGCACAGTGGAGGTACCATATGCCCTTTCCACTGTGGATGAGTGGAAGACAGCATTCAGCACAACCACGGGGCATTATGAATACCTGGTGATGCCCTACAGTTTGATGAATGCTCCATCCGTCTTCCAGTCCTTTGTGAACGAGGTGTTTCGGGACATGCTTGGTCGCGGTGTGGTGGTCTACATCGATGACAATCCATTACAGCAGGTATCCATGACAGCAGGTATCCATGACAGCAGGTATCCATTATAGCAGGTATCCATTGCAGCAGGTATCCACTACTGCAGGTATCCATTTCAGCAGGTACAGTATCCATTACAGCAGCAGGAATCCATTACAGCAGGTATCCATTGCAGCAGGTATCCATTACAGCAGGTATCCACTACTGCAGGCATCCATTTCAGCAGGTACAGTATCCATTACAGCAGCAGGAATCCATTACAGCAGGTATCCATTGCAGCAGGTATCCATTACAGCAGGTGTCCATTGCCTTTAATACAGATGCGTCATTGCTCTGGAAGATCTCTCTCCATCTCTCCCTCACTCTTTATTTCGTTCTCTTGCAGCAGCAGTTCCCAGGTGGGTGGGTTATTGATCGTTGGAGGAGGTGTTGCCTGAAGTGACAGTATCTGAATAACATACACACAGGGTCTCCACATCAATACCGCTTCTACTTACACAGTAAAAACAGAAGTGTTAATTTAACTCCTATCGAGTTGAATTTAACTCTGTTTCAGATAACATTTGGTCCCACTCAAAATCAGTGTAAAATGTACTCTTTGGTCAGTGTAAAACTTTTAGAGTTAATTCTACTCCATATTGTGTAAAAAATAACAATGAAATGTGTCAAAATATTTAACACTGTAGTTTAATCACACTGTTGAGAGTAATATGATTACACTGTATAGAGTTAAGTCAACTACAATTTTACTTTAAAAATGACACTTTAAAGTGTAATGATATTTACTTTTCATTTCTCTACAGTGTTTTTTTATTTTTTATTTAAATCATATGATGTAGTGTTACTGAATTATAGAAATATCAATACTATCAAATAAAACAAAGCACAATAATACAAGATGAGAGCACCCACATTTATTGAAAAAAAAAAGTATAATTTCAATGTCCGTGAATTTACATTGTACACCCATTGCCTTGTCTATGACAGAAGTATAACATCATAAAAATGTTCACCAGAGAAAGCAATATGGCACAACAAGGAGAGCTGTGTCATTTCCTCCATATGACCTTTGTATGTCAAAAGGTCTAGGGTAGTGCAGGTTGTCGACATGAAAAAAAACTAAATCATGCTTTGATCTGATCACCTCATGTGCATGGAAATGTTCTTGAAAAGTTACTGTAACTAAAGGCACTGTGAGTAGTAACAGTTTTTCACACATTATCAGAACTGACTCAATCTGATAAAACAAGGGCACTTCAGAGTCAACTTCGCCACAGATAACCAAGTGTGGGCGATAAACATACCCATTATGTTTAGCCCAATTAACCTTCATAACCTGAATGCTACTGGGCACTTGCATTGCCAAAGCAATTTCAGAACCTCCTTTTACCATATTTAAAGCCACCATTTTTCCTGGACCAATATCTAACCGACTAAAAGTTGTTGATCTTCGCCAACTATATGCCATATGATTCTGATGCTTTTTTGCCAGCGTTTTGGTAATATTTTTAAACGATTTAAGCTGTTTTTTGAAAAAATTATGTTTGCCTTCATACCTCATACACCAACTATGAAGTACAGGCCCTATTTTCTGGATGCAGCGGGGATAGTGGATAAGAAAATGGTGCTTTGGTAAAAGTTTTTTCTGAGGATACAACTTCTTAAACAGTGTATGGTGATCAACAATCAAATGTTTTAAATATACACATAGACCTTGAGATAACATGGGCGAGAATATAATGTTAATTATTTGCAATAATAAAAGAAGCAGGCCCCAGTGTTGGTCAGTAGAAGTTACCAAATCTCCAAAGATAAGAGGAACATTCCTAAGTAAGCACCAGGACTGAATTGCATTCAGTCCCAGATCATTAGATCCTTCACTTAAATTAACAGTCACAGGCCTGTTATTTCTCTCTGTGAAACCATAATCAAAACTTTGTATTCTTGAATGTATTTCTCCTGATGTAACATGTTTTTCATTCAAATACAGAAATAATAACTTCAATTCGTACTGGCCAACCCCTTCTAACACATCATGCATCACATCAACTGAGAAGTTCTCAGTTGTGTGAAAATACCTCAATGAATTTAATATGCATGACCTTTTCACACCAAAAACATACGGAAGGGATGGATTACAAGCCATTTCTTGACAGTGAGCAGTATGCATATCTTTGGTGCGTAAAACTATTTTGGAAGAATCTTCAGAGAATTCTGTTTGAAAGTCCTCCTTTTCTGCTAAACAGAACCTGCAACAGTACCTTGCACTGAAAGACTCCACCAGACCAAACAAACTATGCAAACCCAAATTATCACCTGTTACCTGTACTACAGTGCCACGTACATAACCACTGTATAATGGAATCTCAATACCATCGCTCTCTAACACTTTAATGTTTCGAACAATGGGAGCAAAAATTTCACTAAAACCATATCGTTTAACATCTTGAGTATGAAATAAGGCGCACAGGTGTATGTTAGCCAAAAAATAATTCCATTTTGGAGAGAAGTTTCTTAAAGTAAAATATACTCCACCCAATTTATGAATACCTCGCTTGGAACCCAATGGGTTGGCGACCTCAAAATCATCATAGAACATCTGGACCTGTATTGTCTGCTTCTCAGTTGAGAACAGGGGGTGACTTTTAAAAAAAGATCCATCACAAATATCTCTCAGTCTAGAGTTGCTGGTAGCTGAGCTTTGCAACATTTCTGCAAAATACTGACTTTTAAATATTGACTGCAGTGTAGATAAAATTGGAATATACATGAATTTATCTTGAACTACTACCTGATCATATGTTCCAGTCTTTTTATTTCGTCTTGTGTCAAATCTTGAACCAATCACACATTCAACTGGTTCTACTATTTCCCACTTGGCAGTCATAAATTTTGATCGCTTGTATTCCGAATTTAGAACTGTGAAAGGATTCTCTAACCCCTCAAAACACGCCTCAACTTTCTTGCACATTTCTGTTTCTCTTTCATTACTAAATACATGCTTTATCACTGTTTCTTTAGCATGCTGATGAATATCTTGAACAATCTCTTCCATGGAAATCACTACAGTATTTACTGTACTTTGACCAACACCTGCTGCCTTTAGATCAGAAATAACAGCTGCACAACTATTTACAATGTATGGCGAAGATAACTCTGACTCAGCCTCTAAACATTCAGTCGACACTTCAACATGAGAAATATTACTGGTGTTGACGGTACTTTGAGGGTCTGAAAGATCATCTTCTATAGAATCTACTAAACTTTCTCCGTGGCACTTGTTAAGATGTTTTCTAAAACCAGAAAAGCTACCAAAAGAACGTGAGCATCCTTCTTGACCACATTTCAGAAAAAGAGTCCTGCCTGTACATAGCCCATGAATTATCTTAAGGTGCTTAACAAGGTTGTTTGGACTTCCATGGTCACTTTTGCAAAGAAAACACTTCATAGTTTTATCTCAACTAACGCACCATTCTTGCTCGCAACTCAGCAACTCTAGGAGTCTCCTTTGTTTCCCCCATGTCGATGTTATAGATGGTTGTTTGCACAAAAGTGAAAAAGCTGCTCAAGGAAGAACTGTATGACGTACCAAATACGTAATGGCCTTTAAAGACTTCGTCAAAAGCTCCTACTGAACCTGTTGCCTTGCATGGAAGAGCATGCTTGTCAACCACAATGAAGTAGGAGTGAATGCTGCTCTGTGTGGATCCCTGGGCGAGAAGGTAGGGCTGACTGCTTTGGGTGATGTTGTCAAGATGCTGCACACTGGTTCCAACCTACAAAAAAAACACATTCAACAGAATTGTTTTGGTGACTAACCTCTGACAATAGATAAGATCACCTCAAACTGTGCACAAGATTGAGATGATGGAATATATGTTTTAAACAACTGTTAAGCATACCTTTTGAAATCTGATGAGCTGATCTACAGCTTGATATGCAGACATCTTTCCCGGCCTCTTTCTACCTTGTGCAGATGGTGGTAGCAAATGTAGCAGCAGCAAGATGGCAGACATGTCACTGTCCCAGCCTACAAATAAGTAAATAAAAACCTGGTTAACATTCTGCCGTAGCATAACATTCTTATTCACAACTTGCACCATTATGGACATATAATGCACACCTACATTATCCACATAAAAAGTAAAACAGTTCATTCATACCATTCTCAACTTCAGCAGCTGACTCAGCATTGCGCATCAAATCCAAGAGTTCTGTGGTGGATACAAGTCCATGGCTTTCCTTTATTACTTTTGCTTTGAAAGTGGTTGGCCACTTCTCCAAGAATTTGTTGGCTGTGGCCTCACCAAACAGAAGTCTGAAATCTTGTTCTATCTGCAATGTAACACACAAAGACAGAAATAATGAGTGTTACCTTATTCTTCATTGGATATTTTTGGTGATGCAGTGAATTAAGTTGTCATACCAGTCCTGGTGTGTCCAGAAATCTTGGGAAGACCGAGAAGACATCTGATGATTTGGCTTCATCGTTGACCATTGCTTGCCGATATATGAAGGTCATTTTCATCTTCTCACGGACAGTGTTTTCATCAGCAGAGTGTCTCAAAACAGCAATAGCTGCTTCCACATCCTCATCAGATGGCTCTCTGTCATAGGTGAAGGGCTGACGATCACGGCCTGGCCCACCAACTTAAGACAAAATACAGTGTTAAGAAATCCTTTCTGTACAATTCACAGGTCACCATTATAATTACATGTCACTGATCAGAAAACATACCTTTAGGAGATTTGCTGACTGAGGCACCTCTTTCCTCTGCTGTTTTTCTTTGTATGGTCTTCAATCGCCATGCAAGGTATCCGGAACCACTCTCCGGATCGTAGTAATGATCCTATATTATTATAAATAAATTATAAAGGAGTACTATTCCCATTTCATAGAGTGAATATGTGCATAATGTTGCAATAACCCATTTACTTACATATCCATGTTGTGAGTATGGGTCTTCTAGATAGGGAAACAAAGCTACTATCCCCTGTGCATACATCACTCTGACACTTTTGGGGGGGGATGTCCTAGCATATGAATTCAAAGTTAACATCACACTGAATTGATATTGCACAACACATTTTACATAATTAATAACCGGAAAATAATAACAATGTTTCTTTACAGCCCATCTATATGCTTAATGCTTACCCATGTGTTTCTGTCATCTCAGCAGCAAGTATGTTGATCATCTGTCTTCTGGTGGCATCTGTCAGAGATTTGGTTTTTCCATACTCTTGCATAATGCGTTCACCACCAGGCTTTGATGTTAGGATTTTTTCAATCAGCTATAGGTGGAAAGAAATGTGCTTTCCGTAATTGTAAAACAATATGTAATGCTGTCACATGATGAAACAACATTCAGATTGGACTTAACAGCAATGTTCACCACTTACTGCTTTTGCCTCATAGTTTATGTGGCATGGCCTTTTAGGCTGGCTTCCTTCGCCAGCCGCTACTTCTTCAACATCGTCACACACAGTGAAATTCAGAATGATGGTGTCATCAGATGTACCCGAGCATGATGATGAATGAGAGGTATCTGTTCATTATGAAATTTGTGCAAAACATAGAAACATATTACAATAAACTGTTATTTTTAAGACAATAAAGGTTCTCATTCTGGCCTTTAAACTAAAAAACTAATTGAATGAATGAATACCAAGTCCATTGCCCAGCATGATTCTGAAAGTTCCAGGTGACTCCTTTACTAATTCTTCAAAAACATCTGAGTCAACTTCTGTGTCAGACTGGTCATACACCTTAATGTCTGGCTTTCTGCTTTCTGGTATGTTGAATTTTAGACACACTGTTAAAAAAAGAAGAAAAAAAAAGAAAAACATGCATTCCCTTCTCACAAGAATCCAAGTTCATACTTAAGGTTGCCTCATGTGTTCACAAAATGATGAAAGACAAGGATCTGCACCTGATTTTATGTTACTGAAAATATAAAGCACAGCAGAAATGACTATAGACCTAAATAGATATCATAAGATAATAGCTTAATGCTGTATTATTTTGTCATTAGGGTGATATGTATTGCTTTAACCTATTATACCTACCTTCTTTCAAGAAAGCATTGAATGTCAGCTCAGACAGCTTGACGTATTTCTGCTCTTCCCCGAGCTGAACACGCAACAGCATTTTGCCTCTGTTAACAAAGAAAATATATATTCAAAATCATCATTTAGTGCTGGTTCAACTAAGCGTTAGCTAACTATCCATTTATCTCAGTAGTACTAGCTACGCAATGCACTATGCATTACTTAGACTTTACACTGCAATTACAAAGGCTGAAGTAGACAAAGTTGTGCTGGTTGAATATAACGTTAAGCTGCCATTTTCTGCAGCAAATGGGTGTAGGCTAGTTCAAGTTTAGAGGCACATTGTCCCATTAGCTACCAAATAACTAGCTATGTGTCAAAGTTAGCTAGCTCATTAGCCATTTTAGTTCGAACAGTAGCTAACCATTAAAATGGTTAAGCAATGTTAAACAAACCCGTCATGCAAATCAGTGATCTAAGTTATCGTTTTATAACACCAACATTAGCTGGCTAACTATCAGAAGCATGCTAACATTACCGTTATATATAGCTTTATAAAAAACAGTTAACGTTAGTGTAAGGAAGCCTGGGAAGCTATACAATAACGTTAGCTAACAATACTATCTGTATAAATGTTTTGTTGTTAGCGAACGTTATTTTACGTATTTACCATTCTGACAAACTTCATTCGTGAAAATATTGCAACACAAAGAAAGACAGTTACCGATACTGATTGCAAGCTAGCTAACCGCATGACAAGCACAATCTGCGCTCATGCCAAACGGTGGTGTCCTTCAAACGAACTGATTAGCTAAGTTAACGTTACCTATTTTTAGCCATATGAAACAGCAAGCCATTCACAAAAATATCAAACATATTCCATGGGTATATCATATAACAGTTATTACTGTCAACCATCTGAACTTACAAGCTAATTTAGCTGGCTGATGACGAGGTCACTGCAAGGGGGACCGCCGCATGGAACTCGTAACTTAAAATATGACCTTGACATCAGCACAACTCTAAAATTATGTAAAGTTAAAAAATACCGGTTTGGTGTTGAAAAAACGGGGATGTAACTTACCTAGCAATATCTGTGGCCTAGCTACTCCTTCGCAATCTTCCTCCACCAACGTACGTGCCAAACTTCAGCAAAGCAGAGTGGCGGGTATTCATCACTGCTGTAGAGTTGAAATTGTCACTGCGTATCTGCAGATTTTTACACTCACTTTTAACTCCACTGATAGAGCAACTTTACTCTCAAAAATGTTGAAAATACTCTATCTGGGTTAAAATAACTTTACTCTGAAATATTAACACCCCATTTTTTACTGTGTAGCACTTCCACTTGAGCACATACAGTACATTTTCTTATGCATAGATATCGGTAATTGTGCACACCAAATCACTGTAAGGGATGCATAGTATGAGGATCAACAATCATATTTGCCGTGCTTTTATTTCCCTCAAGCCTATGTGAATGATCATGCTATGCACAACAACCTGGATGGCAGTGGTCATTTTGTCAGCTATTTTAGATTTAGTCTTAGTCTTTATGACTAAAATACGTTTTAGTCTTAGTTCCATTTGAGTAATTTTAGTTAGTTAGTTTTAGTTATCAGTCGACTAAAACTCAGGACAATTTTAGTCTAGTTTTAGTCACAGTCATTTTAGTCCCATATTAGGCTAGTTTTTTACCCCATGAAATATGTTTTATCTTTAACTTCCATCATGTGCACATTAAGATAGTCTTGCACAACTAGGCCTACTATCCCCTCCTATAGCTGGCACATTGCTGTTGTGGCAGAATGTAAGCAAAGCCAGCCATGGTTTACTATAGCCTATGCTACAAAGCCTTGGCTACATAGTACACAATTTAGGCATACAGCTCTTTTCTTCATATCATAACCTTAAGATGGAGGTAAATAACAGTGATTCCTGTAAAAAGGGGGGAATCTGAGCTTTCCAACAATGGCAGAAATATGACTGTACTCCTAATATTCAGCAAAAATCATTAATATTTCCAATCGGCACCAGCATTTGCGGACCGGGAGAGCGAAAACACAGATGAAGGAAAATAGAGCTTCTGATGTGATCAAAGCAAAAATACCCTACTTGAAAGTAAGAGAGGGTAAACATTATTGTTTCTAGTTTAGGTTAGTTATAATTGAAGTGTCCTGGTTGTGCAGCAGTTCAAAAGATTGACGAGTGATTGAAGTAACCACCTGGGAGCTGTATGGAAGAGCCGGGCAGATCAGCCCAATCAGACCGCACAACTGAAAGATGTTAATTCTGCCAATGAGAGGATTGCATTAAATATTATGTAAAGCTATGCATGTTTATGATTGGACAAAACAGATGAAAATGAGTTTCATGTCAAATTGAATGTCCATTCGTCTCACATGGAATTCTGGTCTTTTCACATTTACGTCAACTAAAATGAAAACTAATGTGTTACAGTTATCGTTTTTTTCATGGCATCAGAGAAAATAGGTTGTTGACAGATATATTTCGTCATCGTTGTTTTTTTATGCATGAACTGAGATCCAATTGCATTCACAAAATAAGTGTTACACTATAATGTCATTAGTACATTGTAAATTACATTGTAATTTCAATCACTTGTTTGAAGAGTAAAACAGGCCATCAGATGAACAAACAAAACCTACCGTAAAGTTAGTAGATCGTATGTATTGCTATTGTCCTTGCTAATTATAATATTTATCTTAATGAACGTTACATTTGAAAGTCTGTCAACACACCTATGAAAGAGTGCAGAGTGCTTGTGAAGATGGATGCTAAATGGACAGAGGTTCACCTAGAGGTCTATAGAGGAGGGTTTAGTTAGGCTGTCTCTGTTAGAATATGCTAATGTTCTTTAATAATTGTATTTACTGACACAAGGGACATATGATCAAATGATGACTGTTAAAACAACAGCCTCACACAGCTGGCAGGACAGGGCAGACAGTGTGTGTGTGTGTGTGTGTGTGTGTGTGTATGTGTGTGTGTGTATGTGTGTGTGTGTGTGTGTGTGTGTGTGTGTGTGTGTGTGTGTGTGTGTGTGTGAAAACAGAAACTGCACACAGGCGCAATGATCACATGTGTAATTAGTTATTGTAATAGAGCAGTGAGGATCAAATTTACTAAGCCATGCATGTGCACTTGTTTTCCCTAACATACAGTAGAAGTTCCTCTCTCTTCCTGATAAAACAAATCCTTCGTTTTATGTGGTTGTTGTTCACCTGTGTCTCCAACTAAACTATATTTGTTTCCTCATCGTATTCAATCATGTTGACAAAAAAAAAGAATATAAATGCATTACAGTAGTCTACAACAAATATTGATCATAACAATGTGTTAAACCGATGAGCGGGGCATTCACAAGTTGGATTTGGTAAAGACCCTCCATTTATCATCCAGATGTTTTATCAGTGTTTAATGATTACTGCAGAAATGAGCATGCATAATTAAAAGAGAGCGAGTTCTCTGAATGCTCAGGGCAGTGCAGATATGGGCCGGGGAAAAGTTGTGAGTTAATTTAGATTACCAATTAAATCTGTGTAGCCAAAGTGATGAGAGGGAGGAGAAACCAGAGGAGACATAACAGGCCTCAGAATGGAAGGAAATAGCCCGGGCTTGTAAATAGATATATTGTTGTGCTTGTACAAAAAAAATATATATATACAGTGGGGAGAACAAGTATTTGATACACTGCTGATTTTGCAGGTTTTCCTACTTACATAGCATGTAGAGGTCTGTAAATGTTATCATAGCTACACTTCAACTGTGAGAGAAGGAATCTAAAACAAAAATCCAGAAAATCACATTGTATGATTTTTAAGTAATTAATTTGCATTTTATTGCATGACATAAGTATTTGATCACCTACCAACCAGTAAGAATTCCGGCTCTCACAGACCTGTTAGTTTTTCTTTAAGAAGCCCTCCTGTTCTCCACTCATTACCTGTATTAACTGCACCTGTTTGAACTCGTTACCTGTATAAAAGACACCTGTCCACACACTCAATCAAACAGACTCCAACCTCTCCACAATGGCCAAGACCAGAGAGCTGTGTAAGGACATCAGGGATAAAATTGTAGACCTGCACAAGACTGGGATGGGCTACAGGACAATAGGCAAGCAGCTTGGTGAGAAGGCAACAACTGTTGGCGCAATTATTAGAAAATGGAAGAAGTTCAAGATGACGGTCAATCACCCTCGGTCTGGGGCTCCATGCAAGATCTCACCTCGTGGGGCATCAATGATCATGAGAAAGGTGAGGAATCAGCCCAGAACTACACGGCAGGACCTGGTCAATGACCTGAAGAGAGCTGGGACCACAGTCTCAAAGAAAACCATTAGTAACACACTATGCCGTCATGGATTAAAATCCTGCAGCGCACGCAAGGTCCCCCTGCTCAAGCCAGCGCATGTCCAGGCCCGTCTGAAGTTTGCCAATGACCATCTGGATGATCCAGAGGAGGAATGGGAGAAGGTCATGTGGTCTGATGAGACAAAAATAGAGCTTTTTGGTCTAAACTCCACTCGCCGTGTTTGGAGGAAAAAGAAGGATGAGTACAACCCCCAAAACACCATCCCAACCGTGAAGCATGGAGGTGGAAACATCATTCTTTGGGGATGCTTTTCTGCAAAGGGGACAGGGCGACTGCACCGTATTGAGGGGAGGATGGATGGGGCCATGTATCGCGAGATCTTGGCCAACAACCTCCTTCCCTCAGTAAGAGCATTGAAGATGGGTCGTGGCTGGGTCTTCCAGCATGACAACGACCCGAAACACACAGCCAGGGCAACTAAGGGGTGGCTCCGTAAGAAGCATCTCAAGGTCCTGGAGTGGCCTAGCCAGTCTCCAGACCTGAACCCAATAGAAAATCTTTGGAGGGAGCTGAAAGTCTGTATTGCCCAGCGACAGCCCCGAAACCTGAAGGATCAGGAGAAGGTCTGTATGGAGGAGTGGGCCAAAATCCCTGCTGCAGTGTGTGCAAACCTGGTCAAGACCTAGAGGAATCATATGATCTCTGTAATTGCAAACAAAAGGTTTATGTACCAAATATTAAGTTCTGCTTTTCTGATGTATCAAATACTTATGTCATGCAATAAAATGCAAATTAATTACTTAAAAATCATACAATGTGATTTTCTGGATTTTTGTTTTAGATTCCGTCTCTCACAGTTGAAGTGTACCTATGATATAAATTAAAGACCTCTACATGCTTTGTAAGTAGGAAAACTTGCAAAATCAGCAGTGTATCAAATACTTGTTCTCCCCACTGTATATACCTCCTCTGAGAAAAATGCTAAGCAAAGCAGGTTTGGTATTCAGCATAGATAGCTGACATACTGTACATGTCTTATCTGTTTCTAATGGTCATGACTTCAGGCTTCTGTTAGAGGGATTTTTTCATTAGATAGCAAGTGGAAAAAGAGAAAATGTCCAACAGTGGGACATATTTACAGTTGAAGTCGGAAGTTTACATACACCTTAGCCAAATACATCTAAACTCAGTTTTTCCACAATTCCTGACATTTAATCCTAGTAAAAAGTCCCTGTCTTAGGTCAGTTAGGATCACCACTTTATTTTAAGAATGTGAAATGTCAGAATAATAGTAGAGAGAATTATTTATTTCAGCTTTTATTTCTTTCATTACATTCCCAGTGGGTCTGAAGTTTACATACACTCAATTAGTATTTGGTAGCATTGCCTTTAAATTATTTAACTTGGGTCAAACATTTTGGGTAGCCTTCCACAAGCTTCCCACAATAAGTTGGGTGAATTTTGGCCCATTCCTCCTGACAGAGCTGGTGTAACTGAGTCAGGTTTGTAGGCCTCCTTGCTCGCACACACTTTTTCAGTTCTGCCCACACATTTTCTATAGGATTGAGGTCAGGGCTTTGTGATGACCACTCCTATACCTTGACTTTGTTGTCCTTAAGCCATTTTGCCACAACTTTGGAAGTATGCTTGGGGTCATTATCCATTTGGAAGACCCATTTGCGACCAAGCTTTAACTTCCTGACTGATGTCTTGAGATGTTGCTTCAATATATCCACATAATTTTCCTTCCTCATGATGCCATCTATTTTGTGAAGTGCACCAGTCCCTCCTGCAGCAAAGCACCCCACAGCATGATGATGCCACCCCCGTGCTTCATGGTTGGGATGGTGTTCTTCGGTTTGCAAGCCTTCCCTTTTGCCTCCAAACGTAACGATGGTCATTATGGCCAAACAGTTCTATTTTTGTTTCATCAGACCAAAGGACATTTCTCCAAAAAGTACGATCTTTGTCCCCATGTGCAGTTGCAAACCGTAGTCTGGCTTTTGTATGGCGGTTTTGGAGCAGTGGCTTCTTCCTTGATGAGCGGCCTTTCAGGTCATGTCGATATAGGACTCGTTTTACTGTGGATATAGATACTTTTGTACCTGTTTCCTCCAGCATCTTCACAAGGTCCTTTGCTGTTGTTCTGGGATTGATTTGCACTTTTCGCACCAAAGTACGGTAATCTCTAGGAGACAAAACGCGTATCCTTCCTGAGCGGTATGACGGCTGCGTGGTCCCATGGTGTTTATACTTGTGTACTATTGTTTGTACAGATGAACGTGGTACCTTCAGGCGTTTGGAAATTGCTCCCAAGGATGAACCAGACTTGTGGAGGTACACAATTTTTTTGATTTGGTTGATTTATTTTGATTTTCCCATGATGTCAAGCAAAGAGTCACTGAGTTTGAAGGTAGGCCTTGAAATACATCCACAGGTACACCTAAAATTGACTCAAATGATGTCAATTAGCCTATCAGAAGCTTCTAAAGCCATGACATCATTTTCTGGAATTTTCCAAGCTGTTTAAAGGCACAGTCAACTTAGTGTATGTAAACTTCTGACCCACTGGAATTGTGATACAGTGAATTATAAGTGAAATAATCTGTCTGTAAACAATTGTTGGAAAAATTACTTGTGTCATGCACAATGTAGATGTCATAACCAATTGCCAAAACTATAGTTTGTTAACATGAAATGTGTGGAGTGGTTGAAAAACAAGTTTTAATGACTCCAACCTAAGTATATGTAAACTTCCGACTTCAACTGTATATGTTTCTGTGGGAAGGGGTGTGGAACCTACTTCTCATCAACCTCTCTCAGAGGAATGCAGCCTAACTCAACCTGTTCTGCACCCTCTGCAGTTTGTTGGAGGCTAAGAGAAACCCCAACATGCTGAAAAAGAGACATGTAGAGGCCAAATTCACAGCTTCTGTGAATAATTAATGAATCAAGTTGTTCCGGGTCCTTTTCTTGGAACTAAATGTGTCTACAAAATACTAAACACAAAAACAAGTGTCTCTAAAATGACTATGTACGTAGCAAGCAAAATAAAATAAAATATATTTGGAATGACATTTTCCTCTATTTAGTCACACACAAAACATTTATAAACGTATGAGGCATTTTTAGCCACTAAGGATGCAGTGTGTACCATTTGGGAATCTTAAAGACACATTTCTATAATGCATAATATACCATATTTTCTAGTAATAAAACATATAATGATGTGCCTGTCCCCCAAAACGTTTCCTCCAAGCCTACTTTACTCAAATTCTACAATATGTTAATTCAGACAAAACATCATACATTATAAATTACTGATATAAAATTGAAGCAAAAGTAAACATGTCTATTCAGGTAAGATATTATCATGCCAGAAGGGCCATGCAGTAGCTTGTCTTCTATGATATGCTGCTAGTCTGTATCTGAGATCTGTAAACACACCACCTGACCAGCACTGCCAGGCAGCCACTGAACAGAAGAGGCTGCCCATGATGAATCTGTGAATCATAAAAACCAGATTGCCTCTGCCAGCATCCATACAGAGAAATATATTTGACCACGCCACCGCTGCCATAGCAGATGTGTTAACCCCTAGCCTGTGCATCTGTCTGACTGTTCCCCACCTCATCCTCCATATGACAGTCCTGTGCCCCGCTCCCTCCTGGATGGGAGCGCAGCTGCTGTGTCTCCCAGACAGCGGGCAGAGGCACATGTGTGTCTCATCTACCCACCTGTCACCTCGCTGGGGTGATTGATCACCTTCTCAAAGGGGAAGACCAGTAACATGAAGGTTTTAGCATGTCACTGGCATCAAAGCAGAACAGTGTTGGCCCGAGCCTTGTGACCCGCCTCTACAAGGCCAGATGGAGAAGGAAACACTGTCTGAACCCCGAACATCTCTGCCCTCAAGCTTGTCTGCTTTACAACCATGCAATTGTCTGTCACGAAAATGCTAATAGTCTCACAAAAGGCTGCCAATTCAAAACTTTCTCAGATAACAGATCTATGGCTAGATTACAGAGTTTGTTTGGGGTCATGTTAGTTTGGGCAAATTTTCCATTTACAGTGCCTTCAGAAATTATTCACACCCTTTGAATGGTTAGCGCCATTCCGTTTCTTTTTTATCTTGAAAAACTCCCCAGTCCTTAACAATTACAAGCATACCCATAACATGATGCAGCCTTGCTTGAAAATATGAAGAATGGTACTCAGTAATGTGTTGTATTGGATTTGCCACAAACATCACACTTTGTATTCAGGACAAAAAGTTAATTGCTTTGACAATTTGTTTTTGCAGTATTACTTTAGTGCCTTGTTGCAAACAGAACGCATGTTTTGGAATATTTGTATTATGTACAGGCTTCCTTCTTTTCACTCTGTCAATTAGGTTAGTATTGTGGAGTAACTACAATGTTGTTGATACATCTTCAGTTTTCTATCACAGCCGTTAAACTCTATAACTGTTTTAAAGTCACCATTGGCCTCATGGTGAAATCCCAGAGCAGTTTTCTTCCTCTCTGGCAACTGAGTTAGGAAGGACACCTGTATCAACACCTCTGAATAATTCAATGAATTGTAAAGAATGGGAATGTATTAGCATTTTGCCTGGAGATGCATATTAGATGCAATACAATGAAACATAAAAATACAAATATAGGAAGGGACGGTTGAGCTAACGTGCGCTGATGTGATTAGCATGACTGTTGTAAGTAACAGAAAACTTTCCAGGACATAGACACGTCTTATATGGGCAGAAAGCTTAAATTCGTGTTTATCTAACTGCACTGTCCAATTTACAGTGAAAAAATACCATGCTATTGTTTGAGGAGAGTGCACAACAACAAAAAACTTATCACGGCAACTGGTTTGATACACTCACCTCTGAAGGTAAATAATGTACTTACATTCAGTAATCTTGCTCTGATTTGTCATCCTGAGGGTCCCAGAGATTAAATGTAGCATTGTTTTGTTTGATAAAAACTGGATTCTACAGTTTGAACCCTTGCTGTCTCTGGCTCCACACCCACCCCGCCATGCCATGTATAAGCTAATGATCCATCATGTATGACATTCCTGGGAGTGTGTAAACTTACATTTTGTACTACCATATCATTTTTGTATGTTCTCTATAGTTATGTACTTGAAAATGTATCAACTGACCAATTCGGCACATTTGGGCAGACTTGATACAAAATAGTCCAGTATTGCAATGCTTCACTGGATCGATCTGAAACGTTGCACACACACTGCGGCCAAAATCTAAATTGCGCCTAAACTGCAATATTATAGTGTCCTTTCTCTTGCAAAATTGAAAACGCATGTTTTTTTGTTTGTATTATCTTTTACCATATCTAATGTGTTATATTCTCCTACATTAATTACACATTTCCACAAACTTCAAAGTGTTTCCTTTCAAATGGTATCAAGAATATGCATATCCTTGCTTCAGGTCCTGAGCTACAGGCAGTTAGATTTGGGTATGTCATTTTAGGCGAAAATTGAGAAAAAGGGTCCGACCCTTAAGAGGTTAATTTATTTGCACCAAATAATACAAGTGATAATCAACAATACACATAAAAAGATAAAAAACTGTGTGCAGGTGTGGTTGAAAGTGCAAGGGCTTATATAAAAACCACACCACAAGAAAAGCAATATACAATACATAAGTAGAAAAATAAAACAGGTTTGTTAAAACAGATAACATAACCTACTAATTATGAATGTATAAATTAATTGATCAGTAATCACAAGAAAAACTAACAGTATTTGTTTTGTTTAAATGTATATGTGCATATGAGTGTGTGAGAGTTAGGCTTTATGGAGGAGATTACTGAGTAGTTTGGTTCATCAGGCTGACCCCCAGTCTTCGCTTTAAGTTATTGGGGGATGATGATGTTTTGGCAATGTGAAGATAAGAATTCCAGAGTATGGTACCTCTGTATTTGATAGAGAATTGACTATGTGAGGTGCGGCAGTAGGGAGGGTGAAGGTTATCGCAGTGTCTTGTGTTGTACAGATGGATTTCAGAATTAACCTGGAAAAATCCATTGAAGGGTTTAGGTAAATTGTCTGGGAGGTATGAGCATTTGTAGATGAATGTGCATAATTGGCGTACATTAATGTTGTTAATAGACAAGATATTGAGTTTCTTAAACAAAGGTACAGATGGAGCCAGGTAATTAGAAGAGGAGGCTAGACTTGCAAATGTATTTTGTATGATGAGTAATTTGTGAGACTGAGCTAATTTTATCTGCGTGAAATAGGCTTTTGGTGGGACTGGAATTATTTTCTTCCTTTTTGGAAGAAATGAGCTTGCATAACTACACAACTTTAAAAAAATGAAAAGCCACATTCCACTGGCAATACTGGCCTTTATTAAAACACTTCTATAACACCCACAACAAGGGATAATTCAGAATTCAAAGAGCACATGGTGGGTCCTGTAGCAAGTTCCATGGACAGCTCCACACCAACAGCCACAGACAGCACCATGAACAGCTCAGTAGCAAGAACCATGGAAAGAGATAATTCTGAACTCCTTTGGCAAACCTTCAATGTGTCACCATCCCGTTCCAATGTTTACAATCGTAAGATTAGTACAAACTTCTTAAAATACATCAACTGAATCCATTGTCTATGGGCCGGAGAGAAAAGTATGTTATATTCTCCATGAGGAATGGCAGAAGCAGTTAATTGGATATGCCAACTGCGATGAGTTCAAAGAAGTGCTACTTACACTGATATAAACCACATTAAGAGTCCTGCTGAGAGTCACGTCCCCATCACTCAAAGAGCAGTACTTCTCTTTCCCTAAGAGATAGAGAGCATGAGCAAATGAAAGAGGCAACCCTGGGGGGTAGAGAGGAATATACAGAAGTAAAAGGAGGAAGGGTGGGCAGAAAAAGGCTGAGTGAGATAGCGAGATTAAAGTGAAATACATAGGTGAGATATAGATAGATGAGGCAGAGCACATGAGAAAGAAGAGAAGTAAACTGTATGGAATGAGAGAGAGACCCTGTCTAACATGCTGTTATTCAGTGACGAAGAGGGCAAAAAAAGGACCAACTCCGCCAAAAAAAGAGCAAGCTCAACAAACTAACTGATAGAAGACAGTGATTGCTCATTCAACGCCGCCGTGCCCCTGTCTGTGACCCGGAGCAGTTCCCCTCTTCTGCACACTGAGAGGATGATTCAGTTGTTTCTGTTGTTGTTGACTGACGGGAGTAATGAGGCCATTTACACCCGCAGATCAGCAGCCGCTTGTGAGCGCATAAAAGGGTTTAGTGCATGAGGAGGAAAAATAAACTTATATTAGGCTTTATTATCCCGTCCCGACACGTCAGCTCCCCATGCACTCCGTTCTCACCGGAGACTCATTTTCATCTCAATTTGTGGCACCGTGTACCGCCTGGCGCCGGCACAGTCGCTTTATGAAACTCCAGCTGCAACCAACATGGCAGAGTTAGATGAAAAGAGGAGATTCATTTCCTCTAATGATCTGACAGTTTCTATGTGATGTCTCAATTTACACTCATTCATTCAGATTGGTGAGGCTTTATTTTCTACAGTGAGTGAACAATTGCACATTTTGCTACACTTCCCCCCACAGATACAGTGGGGGGGAAAAGTATTTAGTCAGCCACCAATTGTGCAAGTTCTCCCACTTAAAAAGATGAGAGAGGCCTGTAATTTTCATCATAGGTACACGTCAACTATGACAGACAAAATGAGAAATAAAAAAACAGAAAATCACATTGTAGGATTTTTTATGAATTTATTTGCAAATCATGGTGGAAAATAAGTATTTGGTCAATAACAAAAGTTTCTCAATACTTTGTTATATACCCTTTGTTGGCAATGACACAGGTCAAACGTTTTCTGTAAGTCTTCACAAGATTTTCACACACTGTTGCTGGTATTTTGGCCCATTCCTCCATGCAGATCTCCTCTAGAGCAGTGATGTTTTGGGGCTGTCGCTGGGCAACACGGACTTTCAACTCCCTCCAAAGATTTGCTATGGGGTTGAGATCTGGAGACTGGCTAGGCCACTCCAGGACCTTGAAATGCTTCTTACGAAGCCACTCCTTCGTTGCCCGGGCGGTGTGTTTGGGATCATTGTCATGCTGAAAGACCCAGCCACGTTTCGTCTTCAATGCCCTTGCTGATGGAAGGAGGTTTTCACTCAAAATCTCACGATACATGGCCCCATTCATTCTTTCCTTTACACGGATCAGTCGTCCTGGTCCCTTTGCAGAAAAACAGCCCCAAAGCATGATGTTTCCACACCCATGCTTCACAGTAGGTATGGTGTTCTTTGGATGCAACTCAGCATTCTTTGTCCTCCAAACACGACGAGTTGAGTTTTTACCAAAAAGTTCTATTTTGGTTTCATCTGACCATTTGACATTCTCCCAATCCTCTTCTGGATCATCCAAATGCACTCTAGCAAACTTCAGACGGGCCTGGACATGTACTGGCTTAAGCAGGGGGACACGTCTGGCACTGCAGGATTTGAGTCCCTGGCAGTGTAGTGTGTTACTGGTGGTAGGCTTTGTTACTTTGGTCCCAGCTCTCTGCAGGTCATTCACTATATCCCCCTGTGTGGTTCTGGGATTTTTGCTCACCGTTCTTGTGATCATTTTGACCCCACGGGGTGAGATCTTGCGTGGAGCCCCAGATCGAGGGAGATTATCAGTGGTCTTGTATGTCTTCCATTTCCTAATAATTGCTCCCACAGTTGATTTCTTCAAACCAAGCTGCTTACCTATTGCAGATTCAGTCTTCCCAGCCTGGTGCAGGTCTACAATTTTGTTTCTGGTGTCCTTTGACAGCTCTTTGGTCTTGGCCATAGTGGAGTTTGGAGTGTGACTGTTTGAGGTTGTGGACAGGTGTCTTTTATATTGATAACAAGTTCAAACAGGTTCCATTAATACAGGTAACGAGTGGAGGACAGAGGAGCCTCTTAAAGAAGAAGTTACAGGTCTGGCTTGTTTGTAGGTGACCAAATACTTATTTTCCACCATAATTTGCAAATAAATTCATAAAAAATCCTACAATGTGATTTTCTGGAATTTTTTTCTCAATTTGTCTGTCATAGTTGACGTGTACCTATGATGAAAATTACAGGCCTCTCTCATCTTTTTAAGTGGGAGAACTTGCACAATTGGTGGCAGACTAAATACTTTTTTCCCCCACTGTATATAACACGCAAGCACCCATATGCACGCACACACTTATAATCATCATTGCATTCAGTGTATTGGTAAGTTAAAGAAACCAGGCATTTCCCTTGTTATTTTGGTACTTGGGTAGTGGTGCATCACATGTTCAAATTGCGGATGAGTGCAGGACCACAATTCGAGAGATGGGTCAGAAGGAGCAGAGACATTGAATGTAGCTTACTGTCTGAAGAGACGGGTATTCAGTCTGCGGTGGGAGGATGGACATCAACTCAGCTGTCATGACTGTGTAGAGGAAAGGTCATTCCACCACTGTTGGGTCATGAAAAGAGCTGTGACTGGGATGAGAGCAAGGATAGAAGTGCCAAGTTTCCAGTGGTGACAGAGCAAAGTGGTCGAGCCAGGGTGGAAGGTCTAATCACTGCCTGGCTGGAGGTGAAGGGCAGTACCCCTCACTGCCCTAGGCCTGTAGGCAAGCAACAGGAACCGGTGGTACCATCTGAGTATATTCTGCTGGTGAGAGGATCAAAAAGTAGAACACAGACAAAGTAGCAGAGTAGCAGCCTGCCCCAAAGTCAGAAATATGTTGCAAACTGCCACCAGGACCCAGTGAAAATAGTTGAGGAATGAGGTGACATGGGAGAAATTGAGAAGTTAATCACTCAAAATGCAATTAAGAAATGTTGGTTCACTGAGAGACAAAGCCTGAGATGACACGACAATAAAACATTAAAACACAGATTTAATGAAGTGAAAATATAAATTACCAGCTATGTTCTATGGTGAAACTCCTTAACACTATGCAAAGTTATGCTAAACAAGTTCAAATGAGTCATGAGATCCTAATAAATCTTTCATCATAATCTGATCACCCTAGAGACAAGTAGAGGATTAATATGTTAATTTGATACATCAGATTGCGGGAGAGTAAATCAGTTTGCAGCTAATTGTTTTATTTTTCTGGTTCTATCGTCAGTGAAGAAAAGCAAGATACCCTCTTCACTCTTTAAAGATGACTGCTCCAGCATCTTAGAGTTTTCAGACAAATGCAACATTAGATGCTTACACCATGCAGCTTTGAAGAGATTCATTCAAAGTAGTCTGCGAAAAAGGGACTTGCAAAGTAATATAATGAAGGGGAAAAATTGTACTGTACAAAAAGTATAATCCCTCCTTTGTTTTACATGGATCTGAGCCAGGCCGAATTTAATTACCCTAGCTAGCATCTTACGTGTTCCCTAGAATAGCTTTGAGAATGCAAGTGGTCAGCTGAATGAGGTAGCATGAGAGCCATTCGGATCAGCAGTCCATTCACAAGTAGGAGTTCAATTACATAAAAAAGGTGCATTTGAGAGCTTTACAGACATGCACATGCACAATCATTAAGTACTGACCTCAGAGGA
Organism: Coregonus lavaretus; assembly: GCF_964263955.1. Lineage (NCBI taxonomy): Eukaryota > Metazoa > Chordata > Actinopteri > Salmoniformes > Salmonidae > Coregonus > Coregonus lavaretus. The sequence continues at coordinate 7,988,468 of NC_140024.1, read as the reverse complement.
AGTATACAATGTTCAAAATGACTCTGACAATACCGCTAAGAATTAATGATCAGATGGGTTGATACCGAAATAAAGAGAAGGCTTTTGGATGTAATGAGTGCCACAGCAGGACCAGGGAATCCAGCTTTCAAATGTCAGAGTGATGTGGTGTCCTGACATCCCTGGTGATATAATCATATATCAATCACACCTGAAGGGCAAAGGGGCATCTGGCAAGCAGAGTTGACATGGCACCAGTGAGCAAGCCTGTGTCTGGCCGGGCAGGTGGCGTGTCAGACTATCAGGAACAGAGGTCACTCCAGGCAACAAGGCAGAGTGAGGGAGTTGTACTGTGGCGAAAGCCATTAGATAATTAAACCACCCATACAACAGTGTGAAGTTTTCAAGTTTTAGAATAAATAAAAGTAATCTGAAACCTTATTGTGCAGAGGAATTCTATTTTTCAGTTGACAGGGAATGCTATCTGAAAAGCTACAGCAATTGCTTATTTTCTCTATAAAACAGGCCTAAAAATAATGTTCCATTATTATACTAATTAATATACATTACATGATATGTAAATAAATTACATTCTACATTAATTTATACAACATGCTCCCAACCAAGTTGCCTTGGTTGGGAGCAATTATTTATTCTCCTCTGATCCTTTCAGCCTTGTAGCTCCATCCAGGAGAATGTGCAATTTTGACCTAAAGACATGTCAGGAGTCTGTCAAAATACAGGGAAATCTGCTACAAAATAAAGCATTGGTTAGAGGCCTCTACATATATTATGATGTGAGAAGGTTGTCAAGAAGCTGTCCCAACTATTTGGCTGCTTTAGAGAGCACAACATCCAGCAACATTACTCCTTTGGAATTCGGACAATTTGCTATAGCCTTCTCCCTAACGTAAGTTTTACCAACCAATCAGCTGCATGAATGCCAGTGGGGAAATTCTGTGTCAGTAATGTCACACACAAAACCTGTTTCATTGGACAATGCAAAAACAATGTACAGAACATGGCAATTTACAACCAATATCATGTGTAATTATTGGAGTCTTTGTGGAATTCCAATGGGGACATTTCTTCAAGGCTGACCCGAAACAGTAACAGGTCATATCAATCCTATTTACAGTACATGGATTGCAAGGAATCCATCGGGATAAAATAAATAAGCACACAGGCAGTTATGCATAGCTTGTCTCTGTGGCCCCGTAGAGAGAAAGACATCAAGCACTTTATTATTAGCTGGTTATTAGTCAATGAAGCGTGGGAATACCAGGCGGTTGGGCAGCCATTTCCCTCCTAATCACCAGAGATCTCAGTCAAGACCACCTCAGACAGCAGGCTTCTCTTCATACCAGACTATGACACACCTCAAGCAGTTATCCTTATCCATAACCAGCCAATGCCAACCATGAATGTATTTTATAGGAACTAAACCGGACCGTAGTTTTGACCTGTATGTAAAATCAAATGAGGGTTCACGTTATTAACCCAGCCTGATAGCTAAATGAAATGTACTCGCAAATCTGAGGTTTGCTTTAGCAGGTGCATCGGAAATGTTCAAATGCCATTCAGACTATAGAGGCAAGAAGCTCCTGTGTGCTGCACTTGCAACCCAGTCTGAGCTGCAGGCTGTAAATATCACACAAAAGGAATATGATTTTCTGTGAAACATTTATTAGCTTAACATGAGTATACATTTTTACACAACTCTGTACGCAGCTGGATAGCTCATTAATAGACCAATTAAATCTGGCTGTTTTGTTGCATTAGCATCGATTTAAACACTCAATGCCTTTGTCAGCCCCCACTGACCCCTTTTCTTTCTTCTATAGAATGTGTAATGTTCATCTATGTGACCACCACCAAAGCAAAACAGTGATATTGATAGGAAGAAAATATACAACCTTCTGCAATATTGCCATTAAAACAACTGAACCTAGCACTCTAAATCGTCCCAACAAAATCAGGGACAAAAACTTTTCTGTAAAGCCATAATTCGTGACATTAACCCTTGAGAATCACCTTCAGACACATTGTAGATAACTGTCTGTAAGCAGGTGTGTTTTTGATTGAGCAGCAAAATCTTGGTAAATGCCCTTATACCTGCACTATTAAAACATCAGTATTATTAGTAGGCTATTCATTGTTAAGAAAGGCGAAAGAAACCCCATTACTCATTTACAACCCAGGTCGTATTTTGGTACAGTATTAGATTTAGCTGAGATTGGGTAAATAAATAACATGAGAGGTTTTCAATCAGATTAAATGTACATTTATTACTTACAATAATTTATACCACCCTGAAACAGAGGTTGTGCCTGCTAATGGATGGAATAATGAGCCAGACAGAAACATACTGATCTGTGATCTCAGTCCAACAATTTAGCCTACAATTACTGTGTCCTCATCTGGGAACTCATAGTAGGGCACCTCCAGGTTGAGTGGGGCTGGGCCTTTCCTGATACGGCCAGAGGCATCGTAGTGAGAGCCATGGCAAGGGCAGTAGTATCCACCATAGTCACCAGCATTGGCGATGGGTACACAGCCCAGGTGGGTGCACACGCCGATGACAATGATCCATTTTGGGTTGGCGACGCGGTCCTTGTCGTGCTGGGGGTCACGAAGCTCAGCCATATCCACAGCTTCCTCTGCAGCAATCTCTTTCTCAGACCGGTGGCGGATGAACAGAGGCTTGCCCCTCCACTTGAAGGTCATATTCTTGCCCTCTGGGATCTCTCCCAGCTTGACCTCGATCTTGGACATAGCCAGGACATCAGCTGAGGCACTCATGGAAGAGATAAACTGTGTGGCCACGGTCTTGGCTGTGTAGACACCCACCACGGCTGTTGCCCCGGTGACAAGGTAGGAGAAGGTTTTTCTGGACTCGCTGCTCTCCTGAGAAGATTTCTTGGGGTCAAGCAACTCAGGCCGACGGTAATCAGAGAAATCTGGCACCTTGATGTCAGTGTGAGCGAAGCGGACTGTAGCTTTTGCTGAAAAATAAAACAAGTTGTCCATTAGATAAACAATCAAAACAGTATTAAGAGATAGACAATGGCATGTGATAGGAAAGTACCAGAGGGCACATTATAGCAGCAGATGCATTCAAGTCAATAGCTAGTTAGATAGAAAATGTATGAACAGATTGTTTGAGTCAAGTTTAAATATTCAACAAAGTAGCTAGCTAGCAAGCTTTCTAAGTTAACTAGCCCATTAGCTGGGGCATATTCATTACGTCTTGCAACCGAAAACGTTTAAGAACCAAACAGAGCAAACGTAACGAAACCTTCCTGAATTTTTCCAATAGAAACTCTTGTTATGTTGCAAAACGTTTTGCAACAGACTAAACATTTTACAACAAAATCTGCGTAATGAATACACCCTTGACCTACATGTAGTTAGCTACCAACTCCCTAGCTAAAATGTCAGGTTAAACTAGTGACCAACAAAACACTCTTCACTCTAGCCAGCAGATTCCGACCCTATCATTACACTTGTTTACACTGAGCTGCATTGGGGTCAGAATGCAATCATGGTTACATTAAGACACTGGAGACGGCGCAAGATATGGGTCAGAAAACGCACCTCAATGCATGGATGGAATATGCCACGGTACTCAATTTTACCTTTATCCACACTGATACATCGAGAAGACTGAAATACTGTTAGTATTCCCGGAAAACTGCTGTTTCGTCCTCATGCTAGCTAGCAGTAGCCATTATGGAATGGCGCATCACTTTGAACAACAAAAGATGCTGATTGGTTGACACTGCCATTCCAATCTTCATGAGGACGAAAAGGGCAGTTTTCTGGGAAAACAAGTAGCATTTCAATCTTCTTGATCTATCAGTGTGGATTAAGGTAACATTTGGAGTGCAGTTGCATTTCCCATCCCTGCATAGAGGTAAGCTTTCCGATCCATATCTGAAGCCGGCTCCATGGTGCCTTCCGAACCCCCAGTTCAGCTCAGTGTAAACAAGAGTAATGGTAGGGTCGGAATCTACAGGCTATCATCACTAAGACCCACCTGTATGGGTTACGTAATGTTATCTTAACTAGAATGATAAAAATACGACATTACTACACATCAGTAAAGGTAGCAGCTAGCTAGCTATTTAGTTAGTTATCCAGGTTGTGACCCCAGTAACAGAGTTTCTAAACCCAGAGCCGCAACATCACGAGACTTCCGGGAACGCTTGCAAAACAGACCAAGCCAGGGTTTGCGAAGTCAATGAGAGAAGTGTTATACGCGATGACGTATTTCTGTGCATGCTTAGCTAGTACACGTCAACATGGCGTCACCTACAAGCATGATCTGGGATTCCTATTGAAGAAGCAGTTTCTGCCCATCTTCATACTGTACTGTCTTCGCTGCAGTGCAAACGTTGTGGCCCCATACTGCGGTGCTGCTCCTGCTAGTTACATCCTAGCCTCGTTCATCATGGACACCCGTTTGGTCCTGACCTCGCAGTCAACTACCAATTAGCTAGTTAACTAGCTGGCTGGCTAGTTAACTGGCTTTATGGTCCTCTGTAGCTCAATTGGTAGAGTATGGCGCTTGTAACGCCAGGGTAGTGGGTTCGATCCCCGGGACCACCCATACGTAAAAATGTATGTACACATGACTGTAAGTCGCTTTGGATAAAAGCGTCTGCTAAATGGCATATTATTATTATTATTATTATTATTATTTATGACTCGACCGCGTCTAGCCAATGCTAACTACACAGCTAACATTAGCGAGCTAATGAACGCTAGGCTAATTTATTAAACAATCCTCCGATTCTACAGCATATCAACTGGACTTTGGTAAAATACAACTGCACGTCCTAACATCATATGTCAATTACTTTTCCACAAGTAAAACAAATAACCCGATTACTAACGTTAGCCATTAGATACTGTTAGCTTGCTTAGCTACTTACCATTTATGCTAACTGATACTGCAGGCCCAGTCTTGGGACTCTGACCGTTCAGGGACTCGCGGGTCAGGAAAGGTTTCTTCGTGTCTACCAACACTTTTTCTCCTTTTACAACCACCCCTGGAATAAGGGATTTGAGGGGTCCAGCAACTGCATAGTTCGTAGCCTGCAAGTATGGGGAAAATGCCCCCGAACGAGCGGCAAGGGACATCATCTTTTTAGCGAGAGAGGCTCCTTGCAATGCTAGCTAGCTACGACCTTGCCTGGATTGTGCAACCGGCGCAAGCGCTGACTGCTTACGCAACACGTCAAGTGACGAAAGGACGTCTGTCAGAAGGGTTACATTTTCTACCATTCTTCTCTTAGGGAATTCTTATCTTATTAAAATACTTAGTACTTTTCTGACACTAAATTGTGTTATGTGTTTTGTTTTACACTAGTACATTGCTCAAGTTGTGAGATAACTAATCATGACCAATCATAATTTGAAACATACAAAACATTATGCATAGCTGCTATTTGTGCAACGGTTATACCTTGACTTCATAGGTGGTGACATATACATTTAAACATATGTCCTTTTATTAAAAAATTTATTCCAAATACATCTTCGTCCAAATGTAGGCCCTTGTCATGCATTGAAGACATACAATTAATTCATGAGTAAACTAGGTAGCTTTCTTGCAATGTTTGAGTCAAAAATTTAAACATAGCTGGCAACATGACTTTGTAAGCTGTAGCTGTTATGTTGCTAGGTAAAAACTATCTTGTGTGTGTCTGTCATATTTTGTTTCTGTAGGCTGATGCAGAGTCAGAGAAGAAGAGGTGAAACTGTATATATACCAAAATCTTTGGCTGAAGTTAGTGGAGAGATGAAAACTCTGAAAACATGATAGCGTAAGTAAACGTGTTAGCAGAGATGAATAAGGCCTGGAATGCTATACATTTTTTCCAAGGGAATGGACAAAATGTGAAAGAAAGATGTTTGGCAAGCTGCAATCCTTTAGCAAACCATGCAGTGTCACTTTAAATTCTAAATTGCTGATGCATAACTAGCCCAAGATGTAATGTTAAGGAGCATCAGGACTGTTGTATACATTGGCCGCGCCATCGTCAATGCTTCAATTAAGAGAGCTAATGCATAACTGAAGGGCACCGGAGTCCACTGGAGGGGTGATTTATTTTACCATCAACAATGAACTGAAGGCCTTTGAAAGTTCCAAACTGTCATTGGTCAAAGATAATGAGAATGCTCAATTAGTCTGATGTTCAATCGAGTCTAATGTTTGCTCAGCATCTGCTTTGATCCCAGGGCCGGATTACTGAACGGGCACGCAGGGCACGTCCCCTGTGGCCCCAGACCTCCAGGGGTCCCCTAACCAAAGATATTAGCTTTAAAACGGCAACATTTTATTTCAGCCTCATTGCAAAATGTGCACAATAGCATGAGATGAGCTATAAAACAGCAATTTTTTCTCTCTGACCCATGACGAAAAGTGTAAAATTGCAGGAAATTTGATTTAAAACTGCAACATTTTCTCTTAGCTCATGACAAAATAGAAAGGATAGGATTAACTTTAATGTCCCCAAGGGGGAAATTGTCTTAGACACACAGTACTGTTGTATACAAAATATACACTGTACATTACACACTCAACATAATACCTTGCACGTTATCCTTATCATATAGCCACATACATAATAAATATAAAGGGATGTAGCTCAGTTGGTAGAGCATGGTGTTTGCAATGCCAGGGTTGTGGGTTCGATTCCCACGGGGGGCCAGTATAAAAAAATAAAATAAAATAAATAATGTATGCACTCACTAACTGTAAGTCGCTCTGGATAAGAGCGTCTGCTAAATGACTAAAATGTAAATGTAAAAAAATAATACTTAGCATATTGCCTTATTCTGTCAGTTGCGTACTAACACAGCTCAGCTTTACTTATTGCTGTTTAGGTATTTGATGGACATGGGAATAAAGGAGTGCTTATACCTGTTCAGCTTACACGTAGGGACCCTATAGCGCCTGCCTGAGGGGAGGAGGTACCCTATAGTGTCTTCCTGAGTGGAGGAGGGACCCTATAGCGTCTGCCTGAGGGGAGGAGGGACCCTATAGCGTCTGCCTGAGGGGAGGAGCTGATACTCGGAGTGAAGTACATGGGAGGGATCTGAAATAATTTTCTGTGCTTCTGGTAACGGTCTGTTCAGAAATAGTCCGCAGGGAGGGATGGTGCCTCACACCCATGACCTTCATGGCAGTTTGTATGAGGCGGGCAATTTGGAATTTCAGTTGGATTGATAAATAGCAAAACCAGACTGTGATGCCATATATAGGATACTCTCTATGACCGCATGATGGAACAGGAGCATTCTTTTTGGTCAACTCCAAAAACCCTGAGTCTACAGTACATAGGAAATAGAGGCGTTGTTGGACTCTGGAGCAGACACTCTCTACTTGGACCTTCCAGCTCAGCACATTGTCCATGTGTACACCCAGATACTTGTACAAACTAACCTGCTATGTTGCCATTGTGAACAACCACAGGCGCGTGGACGCAGACAGATTTGGGTTCAAACACCATCGCCTCCATCTCCTCTGTTTTCTTTACATTAAGGATGAGATGGTGCTCATTACACCACTGGACAAACCTTTGAAACTCTGACCTATACACAGTAGTTTCAGCATCTTTATACATCAGACCAAAAATGTCAGTATCATCTGAGAACTTGTTATCAGGATTACTGCTAGTGCATTCATTTGTGTACAGTGTGAATAAGATGGGCAAACTCACACAACCCTGCGGGGCCCCCATGCTAATGTCTCTAGTCTCAGATAGGGTATCGTTAACCCTAACCGGTTGAGTACGGCTAGTCAGGAATGAGTGGTACCACCTGATGGTATAGGGGTTAACACTGCTTTAACTGGCTGAGTAGGACATGTGGCTATATCATGTTAAACGCTGAACTGAAATCAATAAATAACAGTATAGCATTGGCCTTGGGGTTTTCCAGATGCTTAACAATGAGATGCACTATTGTGTTGATTGCGTCATTAGTCCCACGACTTTGCTTATCGGCAAATTGATAATGATCAACACAGGGTTCACATCTAAACGGAGCAAGCACAACACTTCATTACTATGGGGGTCAGATCAACAGGTCTGTAGTCATCATTTTCTTTTGGACAAGGCTTTTTGGGGACTGGAGTGGTAATGGCGTTTTTCCACAATGTGTAGAACAGCATTATACAACTGCAGATTTTTTCAACACAAAAAGGTTGGTACCCCGGGACCCCAAATGCGGTAGTCCGGCCCTGTTTGATCCATATGATGCAGGCTACCCAACATTAAATCCTTTCTATTTCAGGCAGCACTTTCCTCACTCCCCACTAAAACTAAAGGCTATTGGCATTTCTAATCAATGAGCATGCAGTGGAGCTCTAGTCCTCTCAAAACTGTATCTGTCATATCACACTTGACATTTGGTGCCGCTGCTTCCACAAGCAGCCTTCCTATCACGTTCAATGGCAAAAAGCAACTCGGACGTCATCAAGACACTGTCTCTCTGTCTGGCTTTCAGAAATCCCCCTTTAAAAATAGCCACATTTGTTTACCCTTACAATGGAATGTGTATTTTTTACGTATGATGGTAATGTTGAACTCTCCACTGTTCCTGTTTCAAAGGAAAACCCCTTCACACACTTCCATTCACACAAACTTCTGTTTGTCTGGCCAGTAGTTGGGCACACATTGTCACCGTGCAGACCTACAAATGTGTATGTCTGAGCATTCGTCACTTCAGGGAACTTGTGGACTTCCTGTCCTCAAGCCGTGGTAGCCAGTGAATTTAATCTCTTAAAGAGGTAATCCCACTGGGCCTTTAACAGACATACTAAATCCTTGTACCCCACTGCTGCTCCTACGCAGCTCAAAGTACATTAAAAGCTGACAGCTAACCTTTGACCCTCAACTCCAGTCCCATGCCGGCCTCCCACTGATGTATTATTCTGGCACAGCTGGACTCAGCAGAGAGGAGAGGATAATGCCACTGTTGCTTTGTAACAAATGACATATCTGGACAGTCCCAAAAGTACGACTTGGGCAAACACTCACACACACTTTTTCATGCCCAGTTCCAGCCAGTAACTTCATAGTGTTTGCAATTAAACACCTTGTCTCTTCAGATTCAGTGTGATGGCATGATAATATGTGGTGAATTCACATTTCAAAAGCACTGTTGTCACGACGTCCTCCGAAGCTACCTCCTCTCCTGGTTCGGGCAGGCTTCGGCGTTCGTCATCACCGACCTTCTAGCCACTGCCACTCCTCATCTCATCATTCCATTTGTTTAGTCTTGGTTATTACACATACCTGGTTCATTTCCCCTCATTAGTACTTGTATACGTGTTCCCTCTGCCCCCTTGTCCTTGTGTGTGATTGTTTATTGTGAGGAGAGTGTAGCTTGGTTGAGCTCCGTGTATTTTGTATTGCCGGGGTATTTTTTCCCTGTGTGCCTGTTTGGTTCCAGTGCGCCTGTTTTGCACACTGGACTGTTTGACGTATTTCTGCGTAACTCTGTATTCCGGAATAAATTCTGTGTTTTACCCTCCTGCGCCTGACTCCTTCAAATCACAGAATCACACACCCGCCATGGAGTCAGCAGGAGAGGAGCGCATGCCTGGAATCGTGGCACGGGAAGAGGACCGCGCAGGATTCGCCCTGGAGTTCCGGACTCTAGCAGCTGGTTCCGGGTGGAACGAGCGGGCCCTCATCGACCACTTCCGGTGCCATCTACGGAAGGACATCAGAAGAGAGCTAGCCTGCAGGGACACCATGTTGTTCTTCACTCAACTGGTGGACATGGCCATCCGGTTGGATAACCTGCTGGCGGCCAGAGGACGTCCTGGAGGGGGCCTGCCTGTTCCAACCCCGCCCGACCCAGATCACAAGCTGATGGAGCTGGGTGGAGCGGCGATCCGGGAGAGTGGAGGACGATACCGCTAGTGTCACTCTGGTGGCATGAGAGGACATTTCACTGCACGATGTCGTCAGCGTTCTTTTGGGTCTTGAGGCGGCAGGCAGGGCACTCTCGCGTCACCCCAGGTATCAAACACCCACACTCATTCAGAGCCCTCTGCTGCGCACTGTACACTGTTTTTCCGGGGCTTTGGCAAGGTCGCAGCTCCCATCATATCTCTTTTGAAGGGTGGGCTGTCCCGGCTCCGCTGGTCTGCTGAGGCCGACAGGGCCTTCAGTAACCTGAGGGGTCTGTTCACATCAGCCCCGGTACTGGCCCACACCGATCCATCACTACCGTTCATAGTAGAGGTGGATGTATGCGAGGTAGGGATAGGCGCGGTCCTATCTCAACACTCGGGCACACCACCCAAGCTCCACCTCTGTGCCTTCTTCTCCAAGAAGCTCAGCCCGGCGGAGCAGAACTACGACGTTGGTGATCAGGAGCTGTTGGCTGTTGTCCGAGCCCTGACCGTGTGGAGGCACTGGCTCGAATGGGCGAAACACCCTTTCCTCGTCTGGACGGACCACCGTAACCTGGAGTACATCCGGGCAGCGAGGAGGCTGAATCCTCACCAGGCCAGGTGGGCCCTATTCTTCACCCGGTTTAATTTGACACTATCATACATCCCGGGTACGATGAACATGAAGGCAGATGCACTGTCACGGCTGTACGACACAGAGGAGAGGCCCAGACACAACACCCCCATACTCCCGGCCTCCTGTATTGTGGTGCCGGTAGTATGGGCGATGGACACGGATATAGAGCAGGCGTTACGCACAGTGCCATCGCCACCTCAGTGTCCAGCTGGGCTGCAGTACGTGCCTGCTCTTGTCCGTGACCGTCTGATCTACTGGGCACACACGTCCCCCTCCTCTGGTCACCCAGGTATCGGTCGTACAGTGCGCTGCCTGACCGGAAAGTACTGGTGGCCTACCTTGGCTAAGGATGTGAGGGTGTATGTCTCCTCCTGCTCGGTGTGCACCCAGAGTAAGGCACCTAGGCACCGCCCAGCATTTACCTGTTCCACAACGGCCATGGTCTCACCTGAGTATTGATTTCCTTACTGATCTTCCCCTCTCTCAAGGTAACACCAGCATCCTGGTCGTTGTGGACCGCTTTTCCAAAGCCTGCCGCCTCCTTCCTCTGCCCGGTCTCCCCACGGCCCTGCAGACTGCGGAGGCCCTGTATCACATGTCTTCTGGCACTACGGGGTACCAGAGGACATAGTGTCTGACCGGGATCCCCAGTTCACATCCAAGGTCTGGAAGGCATTCATGGAATGTCTGGGGGTCTCGGTCAGCCTGACCTCTGGTTTCCACCCCAAGTCTAATGGGCAGATGGAACGGGTGAATCAGGATGTGGTAGGTTCCTGCGGTCCTACTGCCAGGACCAGCCGGGGGAGTGGTCGGTGTTCTTGCCATGGGCCGAATATGCCCAGAACTCTCTCCGTCACTCCTCCACTAACCTAACGCCATTCCAATGTGTTTTAGGTTACCAACCGGTTCTGGCACCGTGGCACCAGAGCCAGACCGAGGCTCATACGGTGGATGACTGGTTTCGGCGCGCGGAGAAGACATGGAACGCTTCTCACGTCCACCTCCAACGCGCTGTGCATTGTCAGAAGGCCAACTCTGACCACCACCGCAGTGATGCCCCGGTCTTCGTACCGGGTGATCGGGTCTGGCTCTCGAACCGGAATCTGCCCCTCCGCCTGCCCTGCCGGAAGCTGAGTCTGCGGTTTGTGGGGCCGTTCAAAGTCCTGAGGAGGATAAATGAGGTTACCTATAGGTTATTACTTCCACCAGATTATCGTATTAACCCCTCGTTCCATGTGTCTCTCCTCAGGCCAGTGGTGGCTGGTCCGCTCCAGGAGTCAGAGGTGCGGGAGGTCCCTCCGCCTCCTCTGGACATCGAGGGGGCCCCGGTGTACTCCGTCCGTTCCATCCTGGATTCGAGGCGTCGGGTGGGGGGCCTTCAGTACCTCATTGAGTGGGAGGGGTACGGTCCGGAGGAGCGGTGCTTGGTCCCGGTGAGGGATATCCTCGATCCCTCCCTGTTCTGGGATTTCCACCGTCGCCATCCGTCTCGCCCTGCCCGCGTCCTCCTGGCAGTCCCCGAGGCCGGTGTCGGTGCGCTGCTGGAGCTGCGTGTCAAGGGTGGGGTACTGTCACGACTCCCTCCGAAGCTGCCTCCTCTCCTGGTTCGGGCAGGCTTTGGCGTTCATCGTCACTAGCCTTCTAGCCACTGCCACTCCTCATCTCATCATTCCATTTGTTTTTTCTTGTTTATTACACACACCTGGTTCATATAAGTGTTCCTTCTGCCCCCTTGTCCTTGTGTGTGATTGTTTATTGTGAGGAGGGTGTAGCTCGGTTGAGCTCCGTATATTTTGTATTGCCAAGGTATTTTTTCTCCGATTGCCTGTTTGGTTCCAGTGCGCCTGTTTTGCGCACTGGACTGTTTGACGCATATCTGCGTAACTCTTTATTCCGGAATAAATTCTGTATTCTGTGATATACACTCCTGCGCCTGACTCCTTCAAATCACCCATCACAACTGTACAATACCAATATACTGTTGGGATCTGGAGAAAGGGACATGCTTTTGTCAGACAGACCATTAGGAGTGTAAATATGCAAATAAATGACCCATGTTACCAAGCAGAAAAAATAAAAATGAAAGTGAACACTGGGTCAATTACTTTTTGAATGTACAATGCCCATAAAGGTGCTACCTGGAGTCTTCTTGAAGCTATTCATAGATTTTTTATTTAAAGTCGTTTCAAGATAATGATTACCCCTCACATTTTGGTCACGTAATCTTTATGTCCTAATATGATGAATCATGTATCTTAGGGTACCAAATGCATTTTAATCAATCAACTTCCTTCAGTATTGATCACACGTTGAGGAGATATTGTGATTGCACAGGTCTGTAGTCGATGTGGCACTGAGGGATAATCGTTACCTGTACAAATATAACATCAGTTTTAATTGGACAGTATGCCTTCAAGTCAGAGTTAGGCCAGCTTTTAATTAATTGAATCTTCATTTGACCGTGAGGATTCCGTTTTCTCCGAAGAAATCACAAGGAACATGAATATTACACCAAATGTTTGGTGTAATTTGACATGATTGATGAATAAAATAGGATTGTTATGCATTATTTTGCATGCACATGGATGTTTGGTATCCTATTAAGCTAATTACTCTATGATCTCTTTATACAGAGATTCAATTTTTGTAAGCAGATAATGCTCAAAGATGGTTTTATGTTGGCACACTTCAATAGAGGTATACAGAGTCCAATTTACTGAGTGTTATACATAGAAGTTATCTCAAGCAAAATCTGAAGCAGCAACATACAGTGGGGAAAAAAAGTATTCAGTCAGCCACCAATTGTGCAAGTTCTCCCACTTAAAAAGATGAGAGAGGCCTGTAATTTTCATCATAGGTACACGTCAACTATGACAGACAAAATGAGTTTTTTTTCTCTCCAGAAAATCAAATTGTAGGATTTTTTATGAATTTATTTACAAATTATGGTGGAAAATAAGTATTTGGTCAATAACAAAAGTTTCTCAATACTTTGTTATATACCCTTTGTTGGCAATGACACAGGTCAAACGTTTTCTGTAAGTCTTCACAAGGTTTTCACACACTGTTGCTGGTATTTTGGCCCATTCCTCCATGCAGATCTCCTCTAGAGCAGTGATGTTTTGGGGCTGTTGCTGGGCAACACGGACTTTCAACTCCCTCCAAAGATTTTCTATAGGGTTGAGATCTGGAGACTGGCTAGGCCACTCCAGGACCTTGAAATTCTTCTTACGAAGCCACTCCTTCGTTGCCCGGGCGGTGTGTTTGGGATCATTGTCATGCTGAAAGACCCAGCCACGTTTCATCTTCAATGCCCTTGCTGATGGAAGGAGGTTTTCACTCAAAATCTCACGATACATGGCCCCATTCATTCTTTCCTTTACACGGATCAGTCGTCCTGGTCCCTTTGCAGAAAAACTGCCCCAAAGCATGATGTTTCCACCCCCATGCTTCACAGTAGGTATGGTGTTCTTTGGATGCAACTCAGCATTCTTTGTCCTCCAAACACGACGAGTTGAGTTTTTACCAAAAAGTTATATTTTGGTTTCATCTGACCATATGACATTCTCCCAATCCTCTTCTGGATCATCCAAATGCACTCTAGCAAACTTCAGACGGGCCTGGACATGTACTGGCTTAAGCAGGGGGACACGTCTGGCACTGCAGGATTTGAGTCCCTGGCGGCGTAGTGTGTTACTGATGGTAGGCTTTGTTACTTTGGTCCCAGCTCTCTGCAGGTCATTCACTAGGTCCCCCCGTGTGGTTCTGGGATTTCTGCTCACCGTTCTTGTGATCATTTTGACCCCACGGGGTGAGATCTTGCGTGGAGCCTCAGATCGAGGGAGATTATCAGTGGTCTTGTATGTCTTCCATTTCCTAATAATTGCTCCCACAGTTGATTTCTTCAAACTAAGCTACTTACCTATTGCAGATTCAGTCTTCCCAGCCTGGTGCAGGTCTACAATTTTGTTTCTGGTGTCCTTTGACAGCTCTTTGGTCTTGGCCATAGTGGAGTTTGTAGTGTGACTCTGTCTTTTATACTGATAACAAGTTCAAACAGGTGCCATTAATACAGGTAACGAGTGGAGGACAGAGGAGCCTCTTAAAGAAGAAGTTACAGGTCTGTGAGAGCCAGAAATCTTGGTTGTTTGTAGGTGACCAAATACTTATTTTCCACCATAATTTGCAAATAAATTCATAAAAAATCCTACAATGTGATTTTCTGGATTTTTTTTCTCAATTTGTCTGTCATAGTTGACGTGTACCTATGATGAAAAATTACAGGCCTCTCTCATCTTTTTAAGTGGGAGAACTTGCACAATTGGTGGCTGACAAAATTCTTTTTTCCCCCACTGTATGTCTTTTTCACTGTATTTCAGGGCAAAACTATGATAAGGGAAATTATGGTTGATTAATTCCTGATTCTGTTGGTGTATCTGTATCACCAGACAAGTATAATCATTAATCTGAGCGTGTCACTCAACCACCCTCTCTGTAAATTATAATAGACTTATAATAGACTAATGTGACTCATTTGGGCTTAGCATAACAAACTTCCCCAAATGTCCTCCTACTGTATACCCACATATTCAAGCTCTTCACCTGGAAGGTTGGGCAAGGTGAGAGCAGAGGGTGTGACCTGCCAGGTCACCCAAGTTATTTGATAAATGCCTCATATCTTTGCAGCGTTGACTGGTTCTGCATAGCCTTGCCCTCAGATTTTGGAGGGAGGAATATGTTCAGAGCTCAGATAATGTCATCCGCTGTGTTCAAATATTTTTTCCCCCCACAAGGCTTGGTTCTGATACTTCAGTCTGATAAGCCGACAGAGATGCCAGCTCTTGTGACTTGCAGTCCCCCTGCCCCTCATCCCCAAACATCTATACTACTCAAGTGACGGGACAGAGCAGAAAATCCGATGCAGCTGTCTTCAGTGAAGGGAGTCTGATGACCTTATCTTGGGGACAATGGCTTTAAGGCTGGGAGGTTTGTTCACCTCCGTACACTATCTAAGGAAACGAACAGGCAAGTGAACAAGGAAACAAAATGACAAAAGAGGGGGGTAAGGAAAAAGAAAGCACTGGTATCCCATTCATTTGTGAACAAATGAAAAACAGTCACTGTGGGATGATTTGAGGAAAGCCATGATACCTTTGTTTGTGTTGTGAAATAATAGCCTAGCTAGGTAGTTTCTCGATTCCTTGTAATGTTCTTATATTTAAGATGAGTTATGTGTTTGAAGATCATCAGACACTCAAGCCAGTTGTTTTGTGTGTTTGTGTCAACAGTAATGAGTTAATTGGTTTAATTAAAGGCTCAGAAGGATTTTAAGGTATGTTGTACTTCAGAGTCAAACTTATTAATGACACAATTCCTATTGGTCAGACATCCCTATTTAGCAGCTACCACGTCAACAAGCAAAAATCACCAAGAGGTTTTGGATGTTTTAACAATGTCAACAGCAATCTCCCCAATAACTTATAATTATACATCTTTGTTGTAAAAAAATAATGCTTTACAATGTGGGCAGCAGCTTATTGTCTGTTTGAGTTTGGTCATCATACACCTCAACCTCTGAGCATTGACCTGTTGCTCATCTTAATTCATCCTTTGTTCTTTTTTTCTATTTATGTCAGAGTCAAACTGAATGATAGCAGGTAAAAACTCTTTCTCATTCTGTCGTGGGGAGTGGAACTACATTTCTATTCCTTTCATTTTTAGTTTTCCTTTGGAGGGCCAGACCTAATCACAGCTTATAAAATGACAACTTCTCCATTATCAGAGTTAAACAAAAAGTCTCACTGCGTTGCTGGGTCTTAGAGGGAATCACTTGGGTCAAAACTCATTCCAGGCTGTAGGACCCTTTACAAAGAGTTGTGGGTTGGCCAAACTCGGGGGGACAGCACGCTATTGAGTACATTTGTTCAACTTTCCTTTTCGATTTCAGTCTTATAACAGTTTTTTGTTTTTTCCCTAGTATTTTATTAGCTCTGTACAAATCTTTCGATAAAAGCCAAGGCACTCTGAGCCACAGCAGTGTCAGGTTTACAGGCCCACAGTGTGTTTCTGTGCTTAATGGCTATATGGCAGGTAGTACTGTAGCATGTCTTACACATGTATACGACTAATCACAGTAGAAGAACAGAGGATTTTTGATAAAACAATAACGCTATCAATTGCTAATTTATATTATGGACAAAGGACATTTAGTCATTCATGTACTGTATGTGAGTAATTGATCCACAGGCTTTGTAGTCAAGATAAATCTTCATTTTCTCCCAGTATAAATCACTGACAGAGCAGTGAATTGAGACTGCTTTTCCCATTGGTGTAGATGGATTTGGCATTATAGAATGGTCACTGAAATCAGTTGTGATAATTCAAAGTTGAAATAAAGACCTCAAATTATCAGCAACACAGTCCTCCACCCCCTCATTTACCCCCTCTCAGATCTGATCTGAAGACAGATCACGGGAATGCCGATGAAAAGATAACACTCTATATTTGATCTGAATTCCAAGTAAGTCAATATCTGAATAATTACACCTGACAAAAAATGTTAAACTGCTAATCGCATAACATTTGCACGTGAAACGCTTATTAGGACGCAGAGGGGAAAATGCCCATCAACAACATTAAAGAAGCATGCAGTGAGATGCATACTGATCCATAGAGCCATGCCTAATTAATCTCGCCGTCTCTGAGGAGAAGGCCCACCTCAGCCCCAGCCTCAGCCTGCCTCTAATATTCCAGTCTAGAAGATTAGCAGACTTAACTGCTTCTGCAGAGACGCTGCTTTGTTATCGGTCATTATTAACCTGAAATACTAAGCGCCTGCATTCCCCCCCCAAAAAGCAATCGACTTTTGTGAGGTTGACTGTGCATTCATCTCTCTTTCTTGATTCGCTGCTAAGTAAAATAAGTGTATTTGAAAGATAAAAGAATGTATAGTAAAAAGGGAGAATTCATGGATTAAATTAAATGTTGGCCATGGGGAAAATAGACCGCAACTCACATCTGTTTTGAGCTCGAACACAATTAAAAGGCTTGACTGAGGAACATCGGAACAACATCCAACCAGGCACAAGTCAGCCTCTTATTTCAACTAATCTCTTTTCAATATCTGATTGGTATCAATGCTGCTAGTTTGGAAAATCCTGCCTGGATGTAAAGCCCATTTACTGCAGCAATAGAATGTTGCTATAAAAAAAAATAATAATAATAATAAAAAAAAAAAAATCAGTTAACCACTTAACTGAGGAACTCAATTTAACCTTGCGCAATACCCTAGATGCAGTTGCACCCCTAAAAACGAAAAACATTTGTCATAAGAAACTAGCTCCCTGGTATACAGAAAATACCCGAGCTTTGAAGCAAGCTTCCAGGAAATTGGAACGGAAATGGCGCCACACCAAACTGGAAGTCTTCCGACTAGCTTGGAAAGACAGTACCGTGCAGTACCGAAGAGCCCTCACTGCTGCTCGATCATCCTACTTTTCCAACTTAATCGAGGAAAATAAGAACAATCCAAAATTTCTTTTTGATACTGTTGCAAAGCTAAC
Source organism: Coregonus lavaretus (assembly GCF_964263955.1). Lineage (NCBI taxonomy): Eukaryota > Metazoa > Chordata > Actinopteri > Salmoniformes > Salmonidae > Coregonus > Coregonus lavaretus. The sequence continues at coordinate 7,970,374 of NC_140024.1, read as the reverse complement.
TAAAAAGCAGCATTCCCCAAGAGAGGATGGCTTTCACTTCAGCAGTAATAAATTCATGAACTTCTTTGAGGAAAAGATCATGACCATTAGAAAGCAAATTACGGACTCCTCTTTGAATCTGCGTATTCCTCCAGGGCTTAGCTGTCCTGGATCTGCACAGCTCTGCGAGGGCCTGGGATCGGGAGAGACACTTAAGTGTTTTAGTACTATATCTCTTGACACAATGATGAAAATAATCATGGCCTCTAAACCTTCAAGCTGCATACTGGATCCTATTCCTACTAAACTGCTGAAGGAGCTGCTTCCTGTGCTTGGCCCTCCTATGTTGAACATAATAAACAGCTCTCTATCCACCGGATGTGTACCAAACTCACTAAAAGTGGCAGTGATAAAGCCTCTCTTGAAAAAGCCAAACCTTGACCCGGAAAATATAAAAAACTATCGGCCTATATCGAATCTTCCATTCCTCTCAAAAATTTTAGAAAAAGCTGTTGCGCAGCAACTCACTGCCTTTCTGAAGACAAACAATGTATACGAAATGCTTCAGTCTGGTTTTAGACCCCATCATAGCACTGAGACTGCACTTGTGAAGGTGGTAAATGACCTTTTAATGGCGTCAGACCGAGGCTCTGCATCTGTCCTCGTGCTACTAGACCTTAGTGCTGCCTTTGACACCATCGATCACCACATTCTTTTGGAGAGACTGGAAACCCAAATTGGTCTACACGGACAAGTTCTGGCCTGGTTTAGATCTTACCTGTCGGAAAGATATCAGTTTGTCTCTGTGAATGGTCTGTCCTCCGACAAATCAACTGTACATTTCGGTGTTCCTCAAGGTTCCGTTTTAGGACCACTATTGTTTTCACTATATATTTTACCTCTTGGGGATGTTATTCGAAAAAATAATGTTAACTTTCACTGCTATGCGGATGACACACAGCTGTACATTTCAATGAAACATGGTGAAGCCCCAAAATTGCCCTCGCTAGAAGCCTGTGTTTCAGACATAAGGAAGTGGATGGCTGAAAACGTTCTACTTTTAAACTCGGACAAAACAGAGATGCTTGTTCTAGGTCCCAAGAAACAAAGAGATCTTCTGTTAAATCTGACAATTCATCTTGATGGTTGTAAAGTCGTCTCAAATAAAACTGTGAAGGACCTCGGCGTTACTCTTGACCCTGATCTCTCTTTTGACGAACATATCAAGACTGTTTCAAGGACAGCTTTTTTCCATCTACGTAACATTGCAAAAATCAGAAATTTTCTGTCCAAAAATGATGCAGAAAAATTAATCCATGCATTTGTTACTTCTAGGTTAGACTACTGCAATGCTCTACTTTCCGGCTACCCGGATAAAGCACTAAATAAACTTCAGTTAGTGCTAAATACGGCTGCTAGAATCCTGACTAGAACCAAGAAATTTGATCATATTACTCCAGTGCTAGCTTCCCTACACTGGCTTCCTGTTAAGGCAAGGGCTGATTTCAAGGTTTTACTGTTAACCTATAAAGCGTTACATGGGCTTGCTCCTACCTATCTTTCCGAGTTGGTCCTGCCGTACATACCAATACGTACGCTACGGTCACAAGACGCAGGCCTCCCTAGAATTTCTAAGCAAACAGCGGGAGGCAGGGCTTTCTCCTATAGATCTCCATTTTTATGGAACAGTCTGCCTACCCATGTGAGAGACGCAGACTCGGTCTCAACCTTTAAGTCTTTACTGAATACTTATCTCTTCAGTAGGTCATATGATTGAGTGTAGTCTGGCCCAGGAGTGTGAAGGTGAACGGAAAGGCTCTGGAGCAACGAACAGCCCTTGCTGTCTCTGCCAGGCCGGTTCCCCTCTCTCCACTGGGGTTCTCTGCCTCTAACCCTGTTACAGGGGCTGAGTCACTGGCTTGCTGGTGCTCTTTCATGCCGTCCCTAGGAGGGGTGCGTCACTTGAGTGGGTTGAGTTACTGACGTGATCTTCCTGTCTGGGTTGGCGCCCCCCCTTGGTTTGTGCTGTGGTGGAGACCTCTGTGGGCTATACTCGGCCTTGTCTCAGGATTGTAAGTTGGTGGTTGAGGATATCCCTCTAGTGGTGCGGGGGCTGTGCTTTGGCAGAGTGGGTGGGGTTATATCCTTCCTGTTTGGCCCTGTCCGGGGGTTTCTTCGGATGGGGCCACAGTGTCTCCGGACCGCTCCTGTCTCAGCCTCCAGTATTTATGCTGCAGTAGTTTATGTGTCGGGGGGCTGGGGTTAGTTGGTTATACCTGGAGTACTTCTCCTGTCTTATCCAGTGTCCTGTGTGAATTTAAGTATGCTCTCTCTAATTCTCTCGTTCTCTCTTTCTCTCTGAGAACCTGAGCCCTAGGACCATACGTCAGGACTACCGGGCATGCTGACACCTTGCTGTCCCCAGTCCGCCTGGCCTTGCTGCTATTCCAGTTTCAACTGTTCTGCCTGCGGTTACGAAACCCCTACCTGTCCCAGACCTGCTGTTTTCAACTCTTAATGATCGGCTATGAAAAGCCAACTGAGAGACCTGAGCCCTAGGACCATACGTCGGGACTACCGGCCGTGGTGACTCCTTGCTGTCCCCAGTCCGCCTGGCCTTGCTGCTATTCCAGTTTCAACTGTTCTGCCTGCGGTTATGGAACCCCTACCTGTCCCAGACCTGCTGTTTTCAACTCTTAATGATCGGCTATGAAAAGCCAACTGAGATTTATTCCTGATTATTATTTGACCATGCTTGTCACTTATGAACATTTTTGAACATCTTGGCATGGTTCTGTTATAACCTCCACCCGGCACAGCCAGAAGAGGACTGGCCACCCCTCATAGCCTGGTTCCTCTCTAGGTTTCTTCCTAGGTTTTGGCCTTTCTAGGGAGTTTTTCCTAGCCACCGTGCTTCTACACCTGCATTACTAGCTGTTTGGGGTTTTAGGCTGGGTTTCTGTACAGCACTTCGAGATATTAGCTGATGTACGAAGGGCTATATAAAATAAAATTGATTGATTGATTGAGTAGCTAGTAAACATTGCACAAGGAAAATAGCTACCAATTTGCCATTGCATGGTTGGCTGTAAAGCCACTTACAGTATGTAGGTATTGAGATTACATTTGTAAATGTTGTAGAAGGATGAAGATGATTTGGACAACAAAAAAAAACATGTTTACAGTTTAAATCAGACATATACAGTTCAGAAGGCCGTCTATAACTGCTTGTCTATGGCTTGTAGTAGTGAAAAATTATATATTCAGTGCATCTCAGGGAGTATGCTGCACTGCAGAGGGAGAAGGAAAACGAGAGGCAGGATTGGAAAAGGATAAGGGTAAGATGGCAGAATATCGTATCTGTTGCTTGTATTTCAGAACCATGGATGGCTCCTGCTGTTCTCCCTTTCCTTCCACGGAAGGAAACTGATGAGTGAGAGGGTGTGTGTGTGTGCTTAGGTGCATGTGTGTTGAAGAGTGGATAGAATCTTGAACACCATTTACCATTTTTTTCTGTTTTGAATCCAGCAGGTATCCAGCCATGCTGTAATGATTTAAATGGAAAAGCTTTCCCCACTAAATCGATTCTCGTCCACAGCATACTAAGGGATGAGACACCCTCTGTTTTACAAAGAGGACAGCCCATCATGATAAAGTCAAAAGATCGATTGGAAAGCCCTCAAAAGCCTGTAGGTTGTTTCTTAGAATGTAATTATGTTGTTACACATGGTACAATATTATGCAACATACAGTATATCAGTGGAGGCTGGTGGGAGGAGCTATAGGAGGATGGGCTCCTTGTAATGGCTGGAATGGAATAAAGGGAACTGAGTGAAACGTGGTTTCCATATGTTTGATGTGTTTGATTCTATTCCATTAATTCCATTCCAGCTATTACAATGAGCCCATTCTCCTATAGCTCCTCCCACCAGCCTCCACTGCAGCATATTCATGTTTTGGGGATTGTTTTCAAAAGGAATAAAACATTCAACTGAATGTTTATGCATAATTGTTGAATCATTTGCTGTTCACAAAGGAAATCTGCCTCTTCAATGCTCGACTTGCATTTAAAATATAACTCATCTTTTGGAAACAGAATATTGGTCCCATATCTCCTTCCTCCTCCCTCTCTGCTTCTCTTTCTGTCTTAATGCAGTCACGTCAGCTTCGACATCTATAGTCCAACCATTCATCACGCCTGTTCAGCACAGTGCCCACTGTCATCAAATACCTTATTAAGCTTCCAAGAAATACACCAGCCATAAACACAGAATATGAGATAAATATTTAGGTGTGTATGTCTCTGTCTGAATTACCCTAATGAGCTGTCACTCACAAGCATACACACATTCTGTTTCCTCAGATGTTTATACCATCATTTTCTTTATCAACATCAAGCCCCCCCATCTCTCTCTCTCTCTCTCTCTCTCTCTCTCTCTCTCTCTCTCTCTCTCTCTCTCTCTCTCTCTCTCTCTCTCTCTCTCTCTCTCTCTCTCTCTCTCTCTCTCTCTCTCTCTCTCTCTCTCTCTCTCTCTCTCTCTCTCTCTCTCTCTCTCTCTCTCTCTCTCTCTCTCTCTCTCTCTCTCTCTCTCTCTCTCTCTCTCTCTCTCTTGCTCTCTCTCGCTCTCTCTCTTGCTCTCTCTCGCTCTCTCTCTTGCTCTCTCTCGCTCTCTCTCTCTCTCTGAAATAGGACCCCAAGTTGCCTTTCCCGCCCACTCATTCCTCATAGATCCCAGGACCCTATTTACTCACATCTCATCTGATCTAAGGCAGTCATCTATGCAGCTATTAAAGGGTTCGTTAAACCTAAGGTCATTTCATACATATCATGACAAAAGAAAAGTCAGATTCATTTGCACACAAGTAGCACACAAACACATACAGGACATACTCTCACACTCTTAGAAAAATGGGTTCCAAAATGGTTCTTTGCAGAGGGATAGTGTTCTACCAAGAACCATTTTGGTCAGAATAACCCTTTTTTGAAGACAAGGGTTCTTTGATGATTGTTTGGAAGGCAAGAAGGATTCTTTCGAAGGCAAGAAGGGTTCTATATATATCATATTTACCAGCATGCTCTAATGTAGGGACATTTTCTGAATTGTTTGTTTTACTGTAATATCTGTGTTTTTGCATGTACATTGATTGGTTGATACATTTTATGCTACACAAAGATAAATAACATACAGTTTTCTAAACTAATCCAATCTGTTGGATTTATTGCACCTGTTACTGAGATGGTTGTTCCAGTTTAGATAATTGAGGTACAGTATTCAATCTTCCCTACCCTAGCAGTCATTCTGAATGCAGGCTTCGGGTGATTAACAATTCCACTTGTTGGATATCCTAACTCTGGCTGGATTCCATTAGGAATTACACATCACTTTGTAAGCCATCATAATGTGACTTACAGGCCTGATGTGGCCTGTAAACCAGGAGATTCCTAACACCACTGTGTTAGGGTATAACTAGGCCCTCAAAGAAAGGCCTTATGATATATGTAATGTATTGTCATAAATAATAAAAAGGTCAAGACTACTAAGGCTGGTGGAACTGTTCATAAACGGTTCTAGGAAGAACCGTCCAAAGATAAAATGACTAGGGGTAGAACCCTTCATAGACGGTTCTAGGAAGAACCTTTAGAAATCCTGGTATTTATTGGGAGAGGAGGAATTATTTCGTCCATCTCAATGTAATTCCAAGAAATTCCCCGCTATGCTACTCAAGCGGGAACCAAAGGCATGGTTCATGTCTCCCACAAGACATCAGAACCATAACCCTATTCCTAGAAATACCTAGATGTCAGTAATGCCTGTGGAAATATCTGATTCTTGTCTGAAGAAAATGTACAGCATTGCTTTGAAAAACATATATTACGTTAGCAAACGTTTTGCTTTTCACACTTTTGTCTTAGAGTTAGGGTTGGGTGATATCCTGTGATATCCTGTGCCTGTGGACCAGAGGAGGCTGGTGGGAGGAGATATAGGAGGACAGGCTCATTGTAATGGCTGGAATTGATTAAATGGAACGGAGTCAAACGTGGTTTCCATATGTTTGATGTGTTTGATACCGTTCCATTTACTCCATTCCATTTACTCTGGAAAAGCATTGTAGCTAAAATGTAATTCTCTAACCTATACATGGTCAGGTCTGAGGCATTTACCTCAGAGCCGTTGGTGCATGGGGCTTTTCTCACTCCTCCATGTTCCCCAACATGATTCAGTGGCTGGCCTGGAGGTTGTTATTGGGCGTTAATGTAACATTGCACTAGTTCACCTGGTGCCCAACCATGCTGAGGTTGAGTTAAGGCCAGATATCTATTAGACCCCGCTCCACTCTGCCAAAACTCACCATGCGCAGCCCGTCTTAAATTGAAATAAAAATAGAAATGTTGCAAGGCTGACAAATACTTCAAAGGAAGGCCTTAAGGTAAATCATATCAGACACTTCACTCATACCAATTCATCAAAGTAACTGACAGATCCACTGAAATCAACCTTTTTCCCCCTTTCTTTTCTGGTATTTTTAAACCAAAAGAAGGGAGAGACCGGAGCGCAAGTGGCCTCTATACATTTGGAGTTCAGGGCCAATAATTTTTCTCCTCCATCATCCAAACCATGTCCTCTTTGAAGACTATTATATATGTCATTTAATTACTAGAACTAGACCAATAAGGGCATCTGTCAAATGTTTCTCACGTTTACGTTTTTAGAAGGTAGTCAGAGTGATTTTGAATACAGCTTTAGTAAATGGGTTGGACAAAACAATATGAATTTGATCGATGACACATTCATTCATTGGATAAACAGACAACTTTCTCATCCACTGCTCATGCTTCCTTCTTAAAAGACTCATTCATCTTGTGCCACATTACATTCAGGAAATTGCCAATTTAAATCTCATCCACACCTGTATCACTATTACAGCTGAGAAGATGTTCTTCTTGATTTGTTTCTCTCTATTATGTTACGGCATCAATTAGATACAATACCATCTCTCAATAATTGTAGCATTGTGTTAACGATCAGTGTACACAGTACATACAACGAAATATGCCTAGAACACACAATGCCTTGACTTTGATAAGAGACTAATTTCTGTGGTCCATCGTAACCATTTCTGTTCTAATTGTGTTTTGTGGCATGAACACTGCTTTCTGGCAGTGACCATCCAAGCTTCTGTCACGCATGGGGAGCTTAATTACAAACACACAGTACCACGATGTTGGGAGTACAGAGGAAACAATTCCTTTTGATTCAGCATTGGGAGAACAGTGGGGAGGTCATGATCAAGCCATGAATCGAGAAACATGTTCATTCTGTCACTTTAATAATAATATTGTTGTCGACCTCACCTCCAAACATAGTTTCATAGGGATCACGCAACATCCCTTATATTATGGCAACCATGTTCCTATGTACTCCTACAGTACCACTGTGATGCTGGTGCATTTTGGACTTCTAACCCATTTTAAACATTGTGTGTTTGAGCTAAGACTGCTGGGTTATTGCATTGGATGTGTCTATTTCTTCTGCATCCGCTGATACCAACCACTAGCCTGTGTGATCAGCGAGGGCTGAGCTAGAGCATTGTTTGTGATACAAGGGTGGATCCCAAAAATGGTTATTCTCAAAAGTCAAAACGATTTGAGCTACCAACTATTATGACCCATCTATGAAAAGCTGAGACTTTCACGAACAAGTGCTACAGTGCATTCGGAAAGTTTTCAGACCCCTTGAATTCTTCCACATTTTGTTACGTTACAGCCTTATTCTAAAATGGATTACATCCCCCCCCCTCCTCTTCAATCTACACACGATACCCCATAATGTCAAAGCAAAAACAGGTTTTTAGAAATTTTTGCAAATGTATATAAAATAAAAAATGGAAATATATAATTTACATAAGTATTCAGACCCTTTACTCAGTACTTTGTTGAAGCACCTTTGGCAGCGATTACAGCCTTGAGTCTTCTTGGGTATGACGCTAAACGTTTCTCCCATTCTTCTCTGCAGATCCTCTCAAGCTCTGTCAGATTGAATGGGGAGTGTCGATGCACAGCTATTTTCAGGTCTCTCCAGAGATGTTCGATCGGGTTCAAGTCCGGACTCTGGCTGGGCAACTCAAGGATATTCAGAGACTTGTCCTGTTGGAAGGTGAACCTTCACCCCAGTCTGAGGTTCTGGGTGCTCTGGAGCAGGTTTTCATCAAGGATCTCTCTGTACTTTTCTCAGTTAATCTTTCCCTCGATCCTGACTAGTCTCCCAGTCCCTGCCGCTAAAAAACATCCCCACAACATGATACTGCCACCACCATGCTTCACCATCGTGATGGTGCCAGGTTTCCTACAGACATGAAACTTGGCATTCAAGCCAAAGAGTTCAATCTTGGTTTAATCCGACCAGAGAATCTTGTTTCTCATGGTCTGAGAGTCCTTTAGGTGCCTTTTGGCAAACTCCAAGTGGGCTGTCATGTGTCTTTTACTGAGGAGTAGCTTCCATCTGGCCACTCTACCATAAAGGCCTGAATCCTTCTTGCAGTGATGGTTGCTCTTCTGAAAGGTTCTCCCATCTCCACAGAGGAACTCTGGAGCTCTGTCAGAGTGACCATCGGGTTCTTGTTCACCTCCCTGACCAAGGCCCTTCTCCCCCGATTGCTCAGTTTTGGCACCCATCCCCAGAACTGTGCCTCGACACAATCCTGTCTCGGAGCTATACGGATAATTCCTTCGACCTCATGGCTTGGTTTTTGCTCTGACATGCACTGTCAACTGTGGGACCTGATATACTGTAGACAGGTGTGGGCCTTTCCAAATCATGTCCAATCAATTGAATTTACCACAGGTGGACTCCAATCAAGTTAAAGAAACACCTCAAGGATGATCAATCGAAACAGGATGCATCTGAGCTCAATTTCAGTCTCATAGCAAAGGGTCTGAATACTTATGTAAATAAGGTATTATATATATTTTTTATATACATTTGCAAAAATGTATAAAAACCTGTTTTTGCTTTGTCATTATGGGGTATTGTGTGTAGATTGATGAGGGGAAAAAACAATTTAATCAATTTTAGAGTAAGGCTGTTTTGTATTCTACTTGTAGCCCTTGTTGTCCTGAATAGAAAATAGTAAAACACTTCAATATGAGGGCAGAGCAAGCAGATGAGTGAAAGTAGTGAATTTCATCTTTTTCACTGGGGGATTTCCTGGGACTGATAAAGTAAGTGCTTTTATTGTCTGTGGCATACAGCATGGGCTATTTCATAAACAGGAAGACAACAATCAATTAACAAACTGAACAAAAACAAGAACAGTGTTAGAAAACACAGCAACACATACAGAAAGTATCGACACAGATGGAAAACAGTGATTTATTCATGTAGCTGAAAACCTCCAGCAGATCTTCAAATCAGCTGTATGCTCTGCATATGTTTGTAATATTTAAAGTGAAACAGTAGCATATTTACAACAAAAAATGGATCATTCCTTGTTCTGTATCTGAATGCGTGACCCTATTTTTCCAGGTCTCCCTTGAAAAACAAAAAAGCATGGCATCCTTTTGATCCATGAGAGTCTTGCTCTATGTATTCCACAGGTGCAGTGTCTCAATCTATTGTCTGTATGAGATCCAGACCCAGCTAGGACTAAAGGATCATCTAAGCTCAGAAGTCTTCTGTACCAGTCCAGTGGCTCTGAGCTTCCAATAACTGAACATACACACCTCGAGATTCCACACGTTCTATTATTCATAAGGAAATATAAACACCGCCATCCCCCTGACACTCACTCGTAAAGGGCTCTGTGGACTTTCCCTACACCAAGTGACATGTTCAGACAAGTCCTGTGAGTCACCAAACACACCTCTAAAAGTGGCAAAATCGAAGTGAAGGACACTCAATATAAGTCAACAGGTCTTCTGTGCCTAACTCCACTGTTGAGTCATGTCCATTTGATATCAAGCTGGAGAGACAGGCAAAAGCACACCTGTCTAGATCCGTTGTCCTCTCACATATAGTATAGCAACTTGGTCCGCACGGGTGTAGATTCTGTGTCTGGAGAGATAGCTAACCCCTTTATATCATGACTTGGTTTGCATGACACACGCTGTGCCAGGCAGGGGGCTAGTGCAGATTGGAGACAAAATGCTAATTTACTTTTAGATAAATAATTCACCGACTTTGTTTGCAGGAAAGGTTGGAGCATGTGACATAATTGATTATATTTTCATCTGCAATGTACACAAAGCAGGGGGGGAATTCTCATCATACATATTTAAATAAAATGCTGAATCTCTGTCCCATCAATGCTTGATAGGTATTGTTTTAAGTGAGTGAAAAAACAAAAACAGAAACCATTTTCTCATTTAATTACAATAATTTGATCCAGATGGTAGCATGCAGACTTATGAAGGAGTGAGAAGTGATTTTGATTCAATTTATCTTTTATTTTCTCAGCACTGAGACGCAGATGATGGGGCCACAATCACCAGCAAAGTGTTAATTTCTTTCTCCACAACTGCAGAATGTTTGCGATCCAGGACTGTGAATATACAGTGAGGGAAAAAAGTATTTGATCCCCTGCTGATTTTGTACGTTTGCCCACTGACAAAGACATGATCAGTCTATAATTTTAATGGTAGGTTTATTTGAATAGTGCGAGACAGAATAACAACACAAAAATCCAGAAAAACACATGTCAAAAATGTTATACATTTATTTGCATTTTAATGAGGGGAATAAGTATTTGACCCCCTCTCAATCAGAAAGATTTCTGGCTCCCGGGTGTCTTTTATACAGGTAACGAGCTGAGATTAGGAGCACATTCTTAAAGGGAGTGCTCCTAATCTCAGCTTGTTACCTGTATAAAAGACACCTGTCCACAGAAGCAATCAATCAGATTCCAAACTCTCCACCATGGCCAAGACCGAAGAGCTCTCCAAGGTTGTCAGGGACAAGATTGTAGACCTACACAAGGCTGTAATGGGCTACAAGACCATCGCCAAGCAGCTTGGTGAGAAGGTGACAACAGATGGTGCGATTATTTGCAAATGGAAGAAACACAAAAGAACTGTCAATCTCCCTCGGCCTGGGGCTCCATGCAAGATCTCACCTCGTGGAGTTGCAATGATCATGAGAACAGTGAGGAATCAGCCCAGAACTACACGGGAGGATCTTGTCAATGATCTCAAGGCAGCTGGGACCATAGTGACCAAGAAAACAATTGGTAACACACTACGCCATGAAGGACAGAAATCCTGCAGTGCCCGCAAGGTCCCCCTGCTCAAGAAAGCACATATACAGGCCCGTCTGAAGTTTGCCAATGAACATCTGAATGATTCAGAGGAGAACTGGGTGAAAGTGTTGTGGTCAGATGAGACCAAAATGGAGCTCTTTGGCATCAACTCAACTCGCCGTGTTTGGAGGAGGAGGAATGCTGCCTATGACCCCAAGAACACCATCCCCACCGTCAAACATGGAGATGGAAACATTATGCTTTGGGGGTGTTTTTCTGCTAAGGGGACAGGACAACTTCACCGCATCAAAGGGACGATGGACAGGGCCATGTACCGTCAAATCTTGGGTGAGAACCTCCTTCCCTCAGCCAGGGCATTGAAAATGGGTCGTGGATGGATATTCCAGCATGACAATGACCCAAAACACACGGCCAAGGCAACAAAGGAGTGGCTCAAGAAGAAGCACATTAAGGTCCTGGAGTGGCCTAGCCAGTCTCCAGACCTTAATCCCATAGACAATCTGTGGAGGGAGCTGAAGGTTCGAGTTGCCAAACGTCAGCCTCGAAATCTTAATGACTTGGAGAAGATCTGCAAAGAGGAGTGGGACAAAATCCCTCCTGAGATGTGTGCAAACCTGGTGGCCAACTACAAGAAACGTCTGACCTCTGTGATTGCCAACAAGGGTTTTGCCACTAAGTACTAATTCATGTCTTGCAGAGGGGTCAAATACTTATTTCCCTCATTAAAATGCAAATCAATTTATAACATTTTTGACATGCATTTTTCTGGATTTAGTTGTTGTTATTCTGTCTCTCACTGTTCAAATAAACCTACCATTAAAAATATAGACTGATCATGTCTTTGTCAGTGGGCAAACGTACAAAATCAGCAGGGGATCAAATACTTTTTTCTCTCACTGTAGCTACATTAATATTTCTGAAAGAGCAGTGACATCCTTCTGTCCACTCAGTTTTGACCCTTCCTTCCCCCACCACCTGCGCACATAACCGCAAGCACGTTCACATTCACATTTTGGTTTGATCAAAAATCTTAGAATTGTGTCTATGACACATATGCCTATATATGCCCTTTATCTCTGAGTATGCTCCATGGCTATTTGCAGTTCTGAGAATGTCCCCTGTGACAGTGAGTCTGAGGTGTGAGTGAATATTTTAATAAGCAGGTATGTATATATATTTTCTGTATGATAACTGCCTGTTCCCATGGCAACGAATCCCTGCCTTTGAGCCCTGGATGGTGCGTCATTTCCTCGTCCCTCGATGAGCCCTTTTCTCTACAGAAACAGACAGGTGCTCGGATATTGCATTGGGATTAAGTTAACTCTTGTTTTTTCACTTTTGAAAGATAAGAGACAAAAAAGTTTGAGTGTATTTTTGTTTCTGAACGGAAAGTGATCTAGGAGATCAATAAATCGTTTTATTCATATGAATCCTAATTTGAGATGTATTGATTTAATAGCCCTAGACATAACATGCAGGTCCCTAAAACTGGCTCACCTGAAAGAATGATCATAATTACTCCGTTTTTCCTTCAGTGTTTCTCTTAACTAGTGCCCAAGGCAGTTTTTTTTCTCTAAAGGGCAAATAAATTCACAATATGACTCCATTTTAAAGGTCACACCAGGTAAAACAAGAGTAAAGCAACATAAAAAAATATTCTGGCAATGGAACAAGGTCTCTCTCTCTCTCTCTCTCTCTCTCTCTCTCTCTCTTCTCTCTCTCTCTCTCTCTCCTCTCTCTCTCTCTCTTCTCTCTCTCCTCTCTCTCTCTCTCTCTCTCTCTCTCTCTCTCTCTCTTCTCTCTCTCTTTCTCTCTCTCTCTCTCTCTCTCTCTCTTCTCTCTCTCTCTCTCTCTCTCTCTCTCTCTCTCTCTCTCTCTCTCTCTCTCTCTCTCTCTCTCTCTCTCTCTCTCTCTCTCTCTCTCTCTCTCTCTCTCTCTCTCTCTCTCTCAGAGAAGGGCTGTCTGGATTGTCAATCCTGTTCACTTTGAAGGAAGTTGCTGCAATTTTCACTGGCAACATTGACAGGAAAGTCACACCAAGATCACATTTACTTAATAGCAAGACTGTGGGTGTGAGAGCAAGACCATAAACAAACCTACAATGTATCAGTATTCACAATGTTTATATTAGGATAATTTTGCATTATTACGCAGGTGAATTTTTTGTATTAAAGTTCGGTAACACTTTTATTATAATGGTCAGTAATAAACATTTTTACATTTTAGTCATTTAGCAGACACTCTTATCCAGAGTGACTTACAGTTAGTGAGTGCATACATTTTCACACTGTCCCCCGTGGGAATCGAACCCACTACCCTGGCATGACAAACGCCATGCTCTACCAACTGAGCTACACAGGACCATTTATTAATAATTGCACCCTCATTTATTAACCATTTACTAATCATAAGTAAAGTATTTTTTGCAGTCTCTGCTCTATTTAACCCTTACCTGACCAAACCTAACCCTAACCCTTAATGTTGTGCAATCTTTTTGTAAATGCCTTTTAACTGGTTTATTACGGAGCGTTAAAATAAAGTGTAACCTAATGTTCTCTATATACCATGACATATGCCACCATAACATACTGTATGTGGTCCAATTCATGTATCATCTATGGATCTAGCAGCAGTGTCTTGTTTGTTTCTTATTTGAGCCAGAGGCTAATCATATAATGTATATATATCTGGGGTTGGGGAGTAACTGATTGCATGTAATCCGATTACAAATAATTTTTTTACGGTAATCAGTTACGTTACGATATGATTACTTATTGGATTACTTTTACATTTAGAAAGGATGTTTGCGAAAAAAATACATTGACACCTTTCTATTTTCTCAGTGACATTCAATTCAGCATTGAAAAAATGTGCAAGTTTACAGTAAATTTGTTCCACCTGGTCGAGTCGGACCCCAAGTCAGAGACCACTATGATGACACACCAAATGCGTTTGATGGATCCCTTTTTGTCTTCTTCTAATGCATTTTAAGAGGACAGTAATCCAAAAGTAACTGAAAGTAATCAGATTATGTTTGGGTAATCCAAAAGTTATGTTACTGATTGCAATTTTGGACAGGTAACTAGTAACTGTAACGGATTACATTTAGAAAGTAACCTACCTAACCCTATATATATATATATATATATATATGTATATATATATATATATATATATATATATATATATATATATATATATATATATATATTGTGTGACATTGGCAATGCTTTTAGTTATATGCAAGAAACAAAAGACACTTCTTTCTCTCTGCTGTGAGAGAGAGAGAGCGAGAGGGAGTGAGAGAGAGCGTGCAGAGTACAGAAACGAGATGGAGACTACATCTCTTCATGTTTCATATCAAAGGCAGGCGTTGGCAATACTAATTGTGTGCTCTCTCTCATTAAACCACGGATAACGACAAATATGCAAATTGCCCCATGTCTCTGTAATGTCATCCTCAAACCTTTATTGATAGAAATCCCCAGTAGATTTGTCCAGTACATATTAATCCTGCAGGGAACACGTTCCCTCGTGCTGGAAGTCATGTAGTGCTCAGGCAGCGACATCATAAAGACCAGCCAAATGAGATCCACTGCTTTGTTTTACCCAAGGTCCACCTGGAGTCTGACTGGATTATGACAGCAGCATGCAGTACCAAACAACCAGCACTCATAAACAATAGTAAATGACTCCTCTCCCTTCAAATGTGTTGTTGCATGGCTCATCATGTCCACTCTTAATACTGACTTTACCTGGAATATAGAACATGTATCCATACTGCCTATATCAGCATCAGGTGTAAAAAATAATAATAATAATAAGTATTGTAGGTGCAGTGAAATCTGTTGTTTTACAGGGTCAGCCATAGTAGTACAGCGCCCCTGGAGCAAATTAGGGTTAAGTGCCTTGCTCAAGGGCACATTGACCAATTTTTCACCTTGGGTATTCAAACCAGTAACCTTTCAGTTACTGGCCCAATGCTCTAAGCACTAGGATACCCAATAATGCTTGAATAGCAGTCGTGTCCTCAAAATAGCATACGGTAGGTTTGGAAACGAGGCATTATAAAAGGCCATTAAATTAATGTTTTATATCTCTAGAGTTTCCATTCCAACAGAGTGGTATGTTAACTGACAATAAAATGCTGAAGGCATTGGATGACATGGTTTATAGAAACCATACTGTGGAATTTGAAGTTGACATTTTTAGACCAAGAACTGTGGTTTCTCTCTGCGACATGTATAGTCACCCTCTCATCAGCAAGAAGTGCACTCTACCCTCCCTCTTCCACTGTTTGATGACTCACAGTCTGGTATCAGGAAACTTTCAAACAGAAACATCCGTCCTTGACAGAGCTTGCATTTCAAGGGAAATGTCAAACACCACTTACACAGACGGGTGATAATTTTGTACATGTCATGAGGCTGCGACCAAATGCCCTCGTCTTGGCTCAAGGGCAGTAGATCCTGAGTGCAGATGACACTCTAAAAGCTCCAACTGGTTGACACATTTACCCCATGTCCTCTTCCCCTTCTAAGTGTTTCTACATCCAGTCACTTTATCACTACCTATATGTACATATCTACCTCAATTACCTCATACCCCTGCACATCAACTCGGTATTGGTACCCCGTGTATATAGCCAAGTTATCGTTTCTCATTGTGTATTTATTCCTCGTGTTATTATTTTTATATTATTTCCATATTTTTTTTCTCTGCAGGGAGGGCCAGTAAGTATGCATTTCACTGTTAGTCTATACCTGTTGTTTATGAAGCATGTGACTAATCACATTTGATTTGATTTGAGATAGACACCGATACTGCTCTGTCACTCTGAGCCCCCTTCATATCTAACACAACCTGACAAAGCAGCCATGTAGTGTGACAGTCAGCTGATCAAGGGCTTCATACTGGAAACAAGGACAGGGACAGGGACAGTGGCAGTCTCATAGATATAGAATGTTATGATGTTTCTATGGCCAGGCCAGCTAACAGCTGGCCACAGTACTAGATGTCCTGGATGTTAACACTTCCCATGACTTTTGCCTGGTAGGGATTCATCACATTTCATCACACATGGATTCAGTCATGATTAGCTGGAGTGTGTGTAACTAGTGGGGACTAGTGTGAGGTCTTGTCTTGTGGTAATGGGTCTTATGTGGCACTGACCACCAGATATTTCCATAAAAATGTCTCCCTTCTTTGTTCATCAGACAGATGTCATAATACGAGTTGTAATGTGGGAGAATCTTCAGCAGGCATCCGCTGAGCCTGGGCTTGAAATAGAGCCAATGTTGTAGCTATGTCTCCTCGGATATATTACCTCTCACTGTCTGTAACAGCCCTGCAACATGGCAGTTTCCTGATTAAATTGCTGTTTTATTTCCTGGAAAGTAGTCACTTTTAAAGAACACCACAGCTGACAAGAGTCGATAAAATGATATTTGGAGGAGGTTGGAAGTTGTGTGTCAGGGATTCAATTCCAAATACAGAAATCAATACCTTATAATAATTTGTAAAAAGCAACATCCATCCCCAGTCTTATCTTACATCTAAAATAATGAGTGCGGTATGTATGTGCATGTTCAATATGTCTATTTCATAGTACATTGCATTCCCGTATTTCTGTTTACGATTGCCTAGCGAATGTAATACTGAATATGGTAAGAATACAAACTTTGAAATGTGGTGTAGCAACAAATTCATAACTTCCCTTTGAATTTCATCATAATCTCCCGTTGAATATTTCAATGCATACTACATCTTGCAGCAGTACTGAGCTGACTGAGAATACATTATAGACCCCCATTATGGTCACCCATGAATCTCTAACAGACTAAAATCTGAGAAACCGAACAGGACCAATAGCAGCAAAGTTGTGGCTGAGCAATGCTGTAAAAGTCTGTGAGTACTGTCTATTCCATCACAAGCCTGTCTGTCATAAGAGACAGGATCAGGTGGGGCCACTGTGAAGCTTTGTAAAGCCATTAATGCACTCCTCCTGGGACACACTGACTTCAACCCTGTAGCCATTAGATCTAAAGAGAAAGAACATAGCCTGAGTGTATACTCCTGAACTTAGAGGTTATCAATGGCCAGGACCTTCTCAGTGTTTCAGCTCAGTGAGCATCTGTGGTTTTTCCTGAGGCAGCTGAATCCCGACAATCGTGTGGTGTCTCTCATCTAAAACAGTGGCTGCATGAGAAATGTGGGGATCAGCTAAGGTCATTGACTGAGCATCAGCTTAATATTCTTAAGTTTGACCCTTGGTCTATGAGTGATAAGGTCTGTTTTCTGTTAGGACAACTCAATATAGATTGTCCATCATCATCATCATCTGTATGAGGTCTTGAAGGTTATACAGCTACAAAGAGAAGTGCTCAAGAGCAACCATCTGACTTCTGTGTTTATCAGCAAGTACGAAGGTCCAGAGGTTGTGCATTCACTTCGTTGTTATAAGAGGTCTGCCTATGACCTCCAACATGAGTATAGAAAACTGTTCACAAGGTCAGATGAACAATAGTTCATTTAGGGACGGCTGGTGGGAGGAGCTATAGGAGGACGGGCTCAGTGTAATGGCTGGAATGGAATAAATGGAACGGAGTCAAACATGTGATTTCCATATGTTTGATATCGTTCCATTTATTCCATTCCAGCCATTACAATGAGCCCATCCGCCTATAGCTCCTCTCACCAACCTCCTCTGGACTCCACTCATGTGGAGTCATACTTTGAAAAGAAATGAACAAACAAATTGCACTATTATCTGTATCATCAGTTCATGTTAGTAATTTAGCTACCAGCTGTTTCCATGCTCATGCCATGCTATTATTGTGATTATATTCACACACACAATCACAGTTGTTGGTCTATTCCTTAGCAACTGTATAGCAACAGTCTAGGCCTATACATGAGAAAAGGGACAGCATGTACAGTATCTCATGAAGTTAGAGGAAGATGTCATGACTAGCATGGCAGAGATGGAGTGATCTCACAGCGAGAGGAACGAATAGTCCTTTCACAGAAGCAACATTCTCTTCCTCCGTATGCATTAGACATAACTGGAACAGCCATTTCCTTTCCCTTTGTGGATTTCTCCAAGCCATATAGCATACAGTGCTCTCAAAACAGCTGAGGGCACCTTCAAGGGCACTTATCCAGAGTCTCCAGAGACAGAAAAAGCCCAGGGATGTAGAATTTAGTGTGTGGGAAGATGGGGACCACAGGGGATGCAAATTGTGAGTTGGATCCCCAGGGGAATGAGAAGGGAGTGATCAGAAAATGGCTGCTATGGGGAGGGAACTTTGTTGCTTTTGTGATATATGGATTTTATGGTTGAATGGTATACTGTATGCCTGTAGGACTATCTGTGAAAAGGGAATTTGCAGTGGGTCCATAGAGTGGGAGTGGGAGCCACAGGGCTGTTAAGACAAAACGCAACCAACTTTTCTGATGAGGAGGCTATAAAAGGCAACTTCAAATGCATTTCCTCCAGTTCATAGTGAACATACATTTACATTTACGTCATTTAGCATACGCTCTTATCCAGAGCGACTTACAGTTAGTGCATACATTATTATTTTCATACTGGCCCCCCGTGGGAAACAAACCCTAAACTGATCTTGCCTGCCTCAAGAACCGCTAAGCTACTGCTAATCATACAAAAATACAGTGGGTGGTCCGCTCAGGTCTAACTAGTGTTTTTAGACAGTTTTCTTCCTACAGGTAATGTACGCCCAAGGGCAACTTGCTTAAACTCCCCTTTTCCCAGAAACACAGAGTTACCAAACAGAGTAACCAGCAAATGAGTGAGTACACAAAACACCACAGTATTCATACTCACATACGAAAAGTAGTCTAACAAAGTTACCAAACAGAGTAACCAGCAACTTAGTGAGTAAACAAAACACAGGACACCACAGTATCCATACTCACATACGGAAATAGTCTCTAACAAAAAACACAACTGACCGGCTTTTAAACAATGGGATGTGTGATGGAAAAACCAGCTACAGGTGGTGCAATGCAGCGGAATGTTCACTGATTGGTCCACCTTAGCAATCAGCAGACACCTCAACGACCACCAATCAGGAACATACAGGACACCTGTGATTAGGGCAGAAGGAGAGGAAAAACACAGAAAGACACAGGATACCTGTATCCGTAACACTCCCACCCTTAAAAGAGCAAACCACAATGGTTTGCGACACACGTACCATCACAACACCCAAAATTCAAAGATCATCCTGCCGGGATAACAAAAAAAACTACATCATTAAACACGAGACAAAGCATCTGCCAACACATTATCCAACCCCTTTTTGTGGCGGATCTCCAAATTATAATTTTGCACGACAAGTGCCCAACGCATAAGGCGTTGGTTCTGGTTGTACATCCGGTGGAGAAAAACTAAGGGGTTATGGTCAGTATACACTATCACTGGTAATGCACTGGAACCAACATAAACTTCAAAGTACTGCAGAGCTAACAACAAAGCTAGAGCTTCTTGTTCAATGGTGGAATATTTTGTCTGACATTTGTTAAATTTCCGTGAAAAATAACAGACAGGATGGTCCACTCCACTCTGGTCCTGCTGCAGTAGAACAGCACCAGCACCTCTGGCACTTGCATCTACCTCCAGTTTAAACGGTCGTTCAAAATCTGGCGCAGCAAGAACAGGAGTACTACATAAGAGTGCTTTAGCAGTGTTGAAAGCAGTACGACAATCTTGAGACCATACACATTTTCTCGCCGGACTGAGCAAATCCGTTAATGGAGCAACTACCGCAGAGAAATTTTTACAGAAACTACGGTAGTAGCCAACCAACCCTAAAAAGCTCTCTTCTGGTGGTAGGTGCGGGAAATGCATTTATAGCTGAGACCTTGGCATCTAGAGGGCGCACCTGACCATGGCCGACCTGTTTACCAAGATAAGTAACAGTGGCCTTCCCAAACTCGCACTTTGCTAAGTTCAGGGTTAGAGAAGCGGCTGCTAGACGTTCACACACTACCCTTAGAGTGTTAACATGATCAGACCACTCAGTGGAATAAATTACCAGATCATCAAGGTAAGCACTACAATTAGGAACTCGAGCCAATACTGTGTTTACCAGGCGTTGGAAAGTGGCTGGTGCGTTCCGCATCCCAAATGCCATGACAACATATTGTAGGAAGTGATCTGGGGTCACAAAGGCAGAGATGTCGGAGGCACGTGAGGTTAACGGCACCTGCCAGTAACCTTTTAGAAGATCTAGTTTGGTTACATAAGTAGCAGCACCAACAGTATCAATACAGTCATCCAGTCTGGGTAACGGGAACGACTCGGGCACTGTGACAGCATTGACCTTCCGATAGTCCGTACATAATCTGGATGTCCCATCAGGTTTAGGAACCAGAATGCACGGAGAACTCCAAGGACTTGAACTGGGCATAGCCAGGTTATTCTCCAGCAAATAACCGACCTCATCCCTCATTATCTTTCTTTTAGAGACGTTGACACGATAAGCATGTTGCTTGATAGGTGCAGCGTTTCCAACATGAATGTCATGTTCTAACACATTTGTGCATGTAGGAACATCATTAAAAATACATGGAAAGCTGTGTAATAGTCTCACAATATCATCTGACTGTCTGTCCGTTAAATGAATCAGGCTTGACGGGAGAGACAGCAGCATCTCTGAATTGGGCAATCTAGCACACTGCTGCTGAGTATTGCGCAACTCCAAACCATCTCCGTCCACATCATTAACATGACCTCCCACTACAGCCGTAGCAGCCATAGAGACAGCCGACTCGGCCAGTTTCTCTGGACTGTCTATCTGAGTGACGGGTCTGGTGTGGTATGTCTTCAACATGTTAACGTGGCACACACGAGATTGGCGTTTTCTATCAGGAGTCTGTATCACGTAGTCAGTTTCACTTAGTTTTTTTTCAATGACATAAGGACCAGAGAAACGTGCTGACAATGACGCTCCTGGCACAGGCAACAATACAAGAACTTGGTCACCTGGCTGCAGTGAACGAGAAACAGCCTGTGTGTCATAGTGTTGTTTCATCCGTTTCTGTGAGGAAGACAGCACTTCCTTTGCTAGAGCACAGGCACCATGTAGGCGCTCACGAAAGCGACTAACGTAGTCCAACACATTTTCTTTCACACACAACTCTTGTGATAAAAACTGATCCTTAAGGACTTTCATAGGTCCTCTCATGGTGTGTCCAAACACCAGTTCAGCTGGGCTGAACCCTAGGGATTCCTGTACTGTCTCACTGACAGCAAACAAAACTAGAGGAACTCCCTCATCCCAATCTTTCTCAGATTCCAAGCAATATTTACGGAGCATAGACTTCAGTGTCTGATGCCAACGTTCAAGCGCACCCTGAGACTCTGGGTGATATGCGCTTGACACACGGTGTGTAACTGACAAGGATTTTAACACTTGTTTGAAAAGTTTAGAAAGGAAATTCGTACCCTGATCAGTTTGTATCACCTTAGGTAACCCAAAAGTTGAGAAGAATTTGATCAACGCTTTACTCACCACCGGAGCAGTAATCCTTCGTAGAGGAATGGCCTCTGGGTACCTGGTGGCCACACACATAATCGTCAACATAAACTGGTTACCAGATTTTGTCTTTGGTAATGGTCCAACACAATCAACCATCACATGTTCGAATGGTTCACCTATGGCCGGTATGGGACAAAGAGGCGCGTGGGAAATAACCTGGTTCGGTTTCCCAGTTACTTGACAGGTGTGGCAAGTCCGACAGAACTGAGCCACATCTTGTTTTAAACCAGGCCAAAAGAAATGTCGCAAAACTCGATCATAAGTCTTGGTGACTCCCAGATGTCCGGACCACTGGTGATCATGAGCGAGGGATAAAACATTTTGTCGAAAGGCTGTAGGAATCACTATTTGGTAAACAGCATTCCAATCTCCGCCAGCGTCAACATGGGATGTCCATTTACGCATGAGGAGATTACCATCAATGAAGTATGCCATGTTTTTCTTCTTTAGCTCCTCCTCTGAGACAACACTAGAAAAACATTTAGCCAGGCTAATGTCAACCTTTTGGTTAGCGATCAGCTGCTCACGAGTAACTGGTAACTGTATTGCCTCAGCAACAAGTTCCACATCCTTCTTCCTTTCTCTGGACTGTTGGTCAGACTGCACCAGCTTACCAGAGGTAGCACCCGAACTATCCTCTGGGTCACACTCTCTGAATAGAATCGTGTTCAACAAATCTATCACTTCACCCACTTGTTGTGCTTGAGCACGTGTGACAGCACAAGCGGGGAACACATCTGGATAACCCTGTTTGCATTTAAGCAGAAAGCAATCATTAACCATATGTCCCACTTTATGACAATAGAAACAGTGATGCACATCTTTTGGGCGTGCTAGATGTACTGCTGGTCGACTAGGACTAAAAGTTAACAACTCTGCGGCCCTGCTCTCCGTACGAGCCGAAAACACGCTCTTATGCGTCAACACAAACTCGTCTGCCAATACAGACGCTTCCGACAGTGAGGATACCTTCTGTTCATTCAGATAAACTACAATGCGTTCGGGTAAGCAATTTTTAAACTCTTCTAACAAGATTAACTCCCGTAGAGAGTTAAAATCAGTTACCTTACTAGCACTGTGCCATTTGTCAAACAGATTTCCTTTGTCTCTAGCAAACTCCACATAAGTCTGAGTAGAAGCCTTTTTATGAGACCTAAATCTCTGTCGATATGCCTCAGGAACAAGCTCATAGGCACGAAGAACAGTAGCTTTGACCACGTCATAATTCAAGCTGTCTTCAAGAGGTAGCGCTGACAGAACCTCTTGGGCTTTACCTGTTAATTTACACTGAAGTAATAGGCACCATACCTCGTCGGGCCATTTCAATGCTACTGCTATACGTTCAAAAACACTGAAATAGGAATCAACCTCTGACTCCCTAAACACAGGTACCAAGGTGATCTGTCTACTAATATCAAAAGTAGCAGACGACACAGCTGGTGAGGACGGCTCACTAGAAGACATAGTATGAGCAGAGACTAACCTCGCTGTTTCTGCCTCTAGTTCCATTTTACGCATCTCCAGTTCCATCTTTCGCGTCTCCTGTTCTGCCTCTAGTTCCATCTTACGCGTCTCCTGTTCTTGATCAAGCCTACGCGTCTCCAGTTCCATCTTACGCGTCTCCAGCTTGTCTTGCCTGATCTGTGCTCGCTCTTCCGCCTCCATTTGGAGCCGTGTCGAGCGGACATCCATCCTGGCATCACTGTCAGTCAGTGGGGAGAGTGGGTCAAAATGGGGCAATGTGGCTGGAGCCTTAGCCTCGTCCTCAGACACTGATGGCCTTACAGGAGCAGCAACCACATCCCCTACAGGAGCAGCAGGGTCAAGCGGCGGTAATTCAAGCACTCGCTCGTTCAACAATATCTCTAACACTGCTTTCCTCACTTCGGCTTTCACTAAAACCCTTGATATGGGTACAGAAAAGTGGTCAGCCAAAGCCTGTAGATCCACTCTACGGCAATTCTCAAAAACCTCCCACGTAGGGTTTTCCAAAAATGCATCCAACTCAAAAGTAGCCATCCTAAACTAGCAACACGAGCCGTCGAATACTGAACACAAAAAAAACAGGTAGTTACAGCTGCCCAGCTCAACACTGAACCAGACACTAACTAATTTGCATGAGTATCAATGAGATGTATCCCAGACGAGCCCCCACATTATGTTACGAACCCCGTGGCTTTAAACGTCTAGGGTGGATGGATATGAGACCCGTAACATAATTCATGCAAATTATAAGTGTGACATGGAACAGTGAGAAATAAAACTACACGACAACCATAAACTACCGTCGAACATAAAAGGTTTATTGTTGAACACACGGTAAATGTTTGGGAAAAAGGGCTGAGCAGGACCCAAGAAATGAAACAATAGTGTAAAACACCCCTAAACTGATCTTGCCTGCCTCAAGAACCGCTAAGCTACTGCTAATCATACAAAAATACAGTGGGTGGTCCGCTCAGGTCTAACTAGTGTTTTTAGACAGTTATCTTCCTACGGGTAATGTACGCCCAAGGGCAACTTGCTTAAACTCCCCTTTTCCCAGAAACACACAGAGTTACCAAACAGAGTAACCAGCAAATGAGTGAGTACACAAAACACAGGACACCACAGTATTCATACTCACATACGAAAAGTAGTCTAACAAAGTTACCAAACAGAGTAACCAGCAACTTAGTGAGTAAACAAAACACAGGACACCACAGTATCCATACTCACATACGGAAATAGTCTCTAACAAAAAACACAACTGACCGGCTTTTAAACAATGGGATGTGTGATGGAAAAACCAGCTACAGGTGGTGCAATGCAGAGGAATGTTCACTGATTGGTCCACCTTAGCAATCAGCAGACACCTCAACGACCACCAATCAGGAACATACAGGACACCTGTGATTAGGGCAGAAGGAGAGGAAAAACACAAAAAGACACAGGATACCTGTATCCATAACAACTGAGCATCAGCTTAATATTCTTAAGTTTGACCCTTGGTCTATGAGTGATAAGGTCTGTTTTCTGTTAGGACAACTCAATATAGATTGTCCATCATCATCATCATCTGTATGAGGTCTTGAAGGTTATACAGCTACAAATAGAAGTGCTCAAGAGCAACCATCTGACTTCTGTGTTTATCAGCAAGTACGAAGGTCCAGAGGTTGTGCATTCACTTCGTTGTTATAAGAGGTCTGCCTATGACCTCCAACATGAGTATAGAAAACTGTTCACATGTTCACAAGGTCAGATTAACAATAGTTCATTTAGGGACGGCTGGTGGGAGGAGCTATAGGAGGACGGGCTCAGTGTAATGGCTGGAATGGAATAAATGGAACAGAGTCAAACATGTGATTTCCATATGTTTGATGTGTTTGATATCGTTCCATTTATTCCATTCCAGCCATTACAATGAGCCCATCCGCCTATAGCTCCTCTGACCAACCTCCTCTGGACTCCACTCATGTGGAGTCATACATTGAAAAGAAATGAACAAACAAATTGCACTATTATCTGTATCATCAGTTCATGTTAGTAATTTAGCTACCAGCTGTTTCCATGCTCATGCCATGCTATTATTGTGATTATATTCACACACACAATCACAGTTGTTGGTCTATTCCTTAGCAACTGTATAGCAACAGTCTAGGCCTATACATGAGAAAAGGGACAGCATGTACAGTATCTCATGAAGTTAGAGGAAGATGTCATGACTAGCACGGCAGAGATGGAGTGATCTCACAGCGAGAGGAACGAATAGTCCTTTCACAGAAGCAACATTCTCTTCCTCCGTATGCATTAGACATAACTGGAACAGCCATTTCCTTTCCCTTTGTGGATTTCTCCAAGCCATATAGCATACAGTGCTCTCAAAACAGCCGAGGGCACCTTCAAGGGCACTTATCCAGAGTCTCCAGAGCCAGAAAAAGCCCAGGGATGTAGAATTTAGTGTGTGGGAAGATGGGGACCACAGGGGATGCAAATTGTGGGTTGGATCCCCAGGGGAATGAGAAGGGAGTGATCAGAAAATGGCTGCTATGGGGAGGGAACTTTGTTGCTTTTGTGATATATGGATTTTATGGTTGAATGGTATACTGTATGCCTGTAGGACTGTCTGTGAAAAGGGAATTTGCAGTGGGTCCATAGAGTGGGAGTGGGAGCCACAGGGCTGTTAAGACAAAACGCAACCAACTTTTCTGATGAGGAGGCTATAAAAGGCAACTTCAAATGCATTTCCTCCAGTTCATAGTGAACATACATTTACGTCATTTAGCATACGCTCTTATCCAGAGCGACTTAAAGTTAGTGCATACATTATTATTTTCATACTGGCCCCCCGTGGGAAACAAACCCTAAACTGATCTTGCCTGCCTCAAGAACCGCTAAGCTACTGCTAATCATACAAAAATACAGTGGGTGGTCCACTCAGGTCTAACTAGTGTTTTTAGACAGTTTTCTTCCTACAGGTAATGTACGCCCAAGGGCAACTTGCTTAAACTCCCCTTTTCCCAGAAACACAGAGTTACAAAACAGAGTAACCAGCAAATGAGTGAGTACACAAAACACCACAGTATTCATACTCACATACGAAAAGTAGTCTAACAAAGTTACCAAACAGAGTAACCAGCAACTTAGTGAGTAAACAAAACACAGGACACCACAGTATCCATACTCACATACGGAAATAGTCTCTAACAAAAAACACAACTGACCGGCTTTTAAACAATGGGATGTGTGATGGAAAAACCAGCTACAGGTGGTGCAATGCAGAGGAATGTTCACTGATTGGTCCACCTTAGCAATCAGCAGACACCTCAACGACCACCAATCAGGAACATACAGGACACCTGTGATTAGGGCAGAAGGAGAGGATAAACACAAAAAGACACAGAATACCTGTATCCGTAACACTCCCACCCTTAAAAGAGCAAACCACAATGGTTTGCGACACACGTACCATCACAACACCCAAAATTCAAAGATCATCCTGCCGGGATAACAAAAAAAACTACATCATTAAACACGAGACAAAGCATCTGCCAACACATTATCCAACCCCTTTTTGTGGCGGATCTCCAAATTATAATTTTGCACGACAAGTGCCCAACGCATAAGGCGTTGGTTCTGGTTGTACATCCGGTGGAGAAAAACTAAGGGGTTATGGTCAGTATACACTATCACTGGTAATGCACTGGAACCAACATAAACTTCAAAGTACTGCAGAGCTAACAACAAAGCTAGAGCTTCTTGTTCAATGGTGGAATATTTTGTCTGACATTTGTTAAATTTCCGTGAGAAATAACAGACAGGATGGTCCACTCCACTCTGGTCCTGCCGCAGTAGAACAGCACCAGCACCTCTGGCACTTGCATCTACCTCCAGTTTAAACGGTCGTTCAAAATCTGGCGCAGCAAGAACAGGAGTACTACATAAGAGTGCTTTAGCAGTGTTGAAAGCAGTACGACAATCTTGAGACCATACAAATTTTCTCGCCGGACTGAGCAAATCCGTTAATGGAGCAACTACCGCAGAGAAATTTTTACAGAAACTATGGTAGTAGCCAACCATCCCTAAAAAGCGGCGTAGCTCTCTTCTGGTGGTAGGTGCGGGAAATGCATTTATAGCTGAGACCTTGGCATCTAGAGGGCGCACCTGACCATGGCCGACCTGTTTACCAAGATAAGTAACAGTGGCCTTCCCAAACTCGCACTTTGCTAAGTTCAGGGTTAGAGAAGCGGCTGCTAGACGTTCACACACTACCCTTAGAGTGTTAACATGATCAGACCACTCAGTGGAATAAATTACCAGATCATCAAGGTAAGCACTACAATTAGGAACTCGAGCCAATACTGTGTTTACCAGGCGTTGGAAAGTGGCTGGTGCGTTCCGCATCCCAAATGCCATGACAGCATATTGTAGGAAGTGATCTGGGGTCACAAAGGCAGAGATGTCGGAGGCACGTGAGGTTAACGGCACCTGCCAGTAACCTTTTAGAAGATCTAGTTTGGTTACATAAGTAGCAGCACCAACAGTATCAATACAGTCATCCAGTCTGGGTAACGGGAACGAGTCGGGCACTGTGACAGCATTGACCTTCTGATAGTCCGTACATAATCTGGATGTCCCATCAGGTTTAGGAACCAGAATGCACGGAGAACTCCAAGGACTTGAACTGGGCATAGCCAGGTTATTCTCCAGCAAATAACCGACCTCATCCCTCATTATCTTTCTTTTAGAGACGTTGACACGATAAGCATGTTGCTTGATAGGTGCAGCGTTTCCAACATTAATGTCATGTTCTAACACATTTGTGCATGTAGGAACATCATTAAAAAGACATGGAAAGCTGTGTAATAGTCTCACAATATCATCTGACTGTCTGTCCGTTAAATGAATCAGGCTTGACGGGAGAGACAGCAGCATCTCTGAATTGGGCAATCTAGCACACTGCTGCTGAGTATTGCGCAACTCCAAACCATCTCCGTCAACACATCATTAACATGACCTCCCACTACAGCCGTAGCAGCCATAGAGACAGCCGACTCGGCCAGTTTCTCTGGACTGTCTATCTGATTGACGGGTCTGGTGTGGTATGTCTTCAACATGTTAATGTGGCACACACGAGATTGGCGTTTTCTATCAGGAGTCTGTATCACGTAGTCAGTTTCACTTAGTTTTTTTTCAATTACATAAGGACCAGAGAAACGTGCTGACAATGACGCTCCTGGCACAGGCAACAATACAAGAACTTGGTCACCTGGCTGCAGTGAACGAGAAACAGCCTGTGTGTCATAGTGTCGTTTCATCCGTTTCTGTGAGGAAGACAGCGCTTCCTTTGCTAGAGCACAGGCACCATGTAGGCGCTCACGAAAGCGACTAACGAAGTCCAACACATTTTCTTTCACACACAACTCTTGTGATAAAAACTGATCCTTAAGGACTTTCATAGGTCCTCTCATGGTGTGTCCAAACACCAGTTCAGCTGGGCTGAACCCTAGGGATTCCTGTACTGTCTCACGGACAGCAAACAAAACTAGAGGAACTCCCTCATCCCAATCTTTCTCAGATTCCAAGCAATATTTACGGAGCATAGACTTCAGTGTCTGATGCCAACGTTCAAGCGCACCCTGAGACTCTGGGTGATATGCGCTTGACACACGGTGTGTAACTGACAAGGATTTTAACACTTGTTTGAAAAGTTTAGAAAGGAAATTCGTACCCTGATCAGTTTGTATCACCTTAGGTAACCCAAAAGTTGAGAAGAATTTGATCAACGCTTTACTCACCACCGGAGCAGTAATCCTTCGTAGAGGAATGGCCTCTGGGTACCTGGTGGCCACACACATAATCGTCAACATAAACTGGTTACCAGATTTTGTCTTTGGTAATGGTCCAACACAATCAACCATCACATGTTCGAATGGTTCACCTATGGCCGGTATGGGACAAAGAGGCGCGTGGGAAATAACCTGGTTCGGTTTCCCAGTTACTTGACAGGTGTGGCAAGTCCGACAGAACTGAGCCACATCTTGTTTTAAACCAGGCCAAAAGAAATGTCGCAAAACTCGATCATAAGTCTTGGTGACTCCCAGATGTCCGGACCACTGGTGATCATGAGCGAGGGATAAAACATTTTGTCGAAAGACTGTAGGAATCACTATTTGGTAAACAGCATTCCAATCTCCGCCAGCGTCAACATGGGATGTCCATTTACGCATGAGGAGATTACCATCAATGAAGTATGCCATGTTTTTCTTCTTTAGCTCCTCCTCTGAGACAACACTAGAAAAACATTTAGCCAGGCTAATGTCAACCTTTTGGTTAGCGATCAGCTGCTCACGAGTAACTGGTAACTGTATTGCCTCAGCAACAAGTTCCACATCCTTCTTCCTTTCTCTGGACTGTTGGTCAGACTGCACCAGCTTACCAGAGGTAGCACCCAAACTATCCTCTGGGTCACACTCTCTGAATAGAATCGTGTTCGACAAATCTATCACTTCACCCACTTGTCGTGCTTGAGCACGTGTGACAGCACAAGCGGGGAACACATCTGGATAACCCTGTTTGCGTTTAAGCAGAAAGCAATCATTAACCATATGTCCCACCTTATGACAATAGAAACAGTGACGCACATCTTTTGGGCGTGCTGGATGTACTGCTGGTCGACTAGGACTAAAAGTTAACAACTCTGCGGCCCTACTCTCCGTACGAGACGAAAACACGCTCTTATGCGTCAACACAAACTCGTCTGCCAATACAGACGCTTCCGACAGTGAGGATACCTTCTGTTCATTCAGATAAACTACAATGCGTTCGGGTAAGCAATTTTTAAACTCTTCTAACAAGATTAACTCCCGTAGAGAGTTAAAATAAGTTACCTTACTAGCACTGTGCCATTTGTCAAACAGATTTCCTTTGTCTCTAGCAAACTCCACATAAGTCTGAGTAGAAGCCTTTTTATGAGACCTAAATCTCTGTCGATATGCCTCAGGAACAAGCTCATAGGCACGAAGAACAGTAGCTTTGACCATGTCATAATTCAAGCTGTCTTCAAGAGGTAGCGCTGACAGAACCTCTTGGGCTTTACCTGTTAATTTACACTGAAGTAATAGGCACCATACCTCTTCGGGCCATTTCAATGCTACTGCTATACGTTCAAAAACACTGAAATAGGAATCAACCTCTGACTCCCTAAACACAGGTACCAAGGTGATCTGTCTACTAATATCACAAGTAGCAGACGACACAGCTGGTGAGGACGGCTCACTAGAAGACATAGTATGAGCAGAGACTAACCTCGCTGTTTCTGCCTCTAGTTCCATTTTACGCATCTCCAGTTCCATCTTACGCGTCTCCTGTTCTGCCTCTAGTTCCATCTTACGCGTCTCCTGTTCTTGATCAAGCCTACGCGTCTCCAGTTCCATCTTACGCGTCTACAGTTCCTGATCAAGCCTACGCGTCTCCAGTTCCATCTTACGCGTCTCCAGCTTGTCTTGCCTGATCTGTGCTCGCTCTTCCGCCTCCATTTGGAGCCGTGTCGAGCGGACATCCATCCTGGCATCACTGTCAGTCAGTGGGGAGAGTGGGTCAAAACGGGGCAATGTGGCTGGAGCCTTAGCCTCGTCCTCAGACACCGATGGGCTTACAGGAGCAGCAACCACATCCCCTACAGGAGCAGCAGGGTCAAGCGGCGGTAATTCAAGCACTCGCTCGTTCAACAATATCTCTAACACTGCTTTCCTCACTTCGGCTTTAACTAAAACCCTTGATATGGGTACAGAAAAGTGGTCAGCCAAAGCCTGTAGATCCACTCTACGGCAATTCTCAAAAACCTCCCACGTAGGGTTTTCCAAAAATGCATCCAACTCAAAAGTAGCCATCCTAAACTAGCAACACGAGCCGTAGAATACTGAACACAAAAAAAACAGGTAGTTACAGCTGCCAAGCTCAACACTGAACCAGACACTAACTAATTTGCATGAGTATCAATGAGATATATCCCAGACGAGCCCCCACATTATGTTACGAACCCTGTGGCTTTAAACGTCTAGGGTGGATGGACATGAGACCCGTAACATAATTCATGCAAATTATAAGCGTGACATGGAACAGTGAGAAATAAAACTACACGACAACCATAAACTACCGTCGAACATAAAAGGTTTATTGTTGAACACATGGTAAAGGTTTGGGAAAAAGGGCTGAGCAGGACCCAAGAAATGAAACAATAGTGTAAAACACCCCTAAACTGATCTTGCCTGCCTCAAGAACCGCTAAGCTACTGCTAATCATACAAAAATACAGTGGGTGGTCCGCTCAGGTCTAACTAGTGTTTTTAGACAGTTTTCTTCCTACGGGTAATGTACGCCCAAGGGCAACTTGCTTAAACTCCCCTTTTCCCAGAAACACACAGAGTTACCAAACAGAGTAACCAGCAAATGAGTGAGTACACAAAACACAGGACACCACAGTATTCATACTCACATACGAAAAGTAGTCTAACAAAGTTACCAAACAGAGTAACCAGCAACTTAGTGAGTAAACAAAACACAGGACACCACAGTATCCATACTCACATACGGAAATAGTCTCTAACAAAAAACACAACTGACCGGCTTTTAAACAATGGGATGTGTGATGGAAAAACCAGCTACAGGTGGTGCAATGCAGAGGAATGTTCACTGATTGGTCCACCTTAGCAATCAGCAGACACCTCAACGACCACCAATCAGGAACATACAGGACACCTGTGATTAGGGCAGAAGGAGAGGAAAAACACAAAAAGACACAGGATACCTGTATCCGTAACAACTGAGCATCAGCTTAATATTCTTAAGTTTGACCCTTGGTCTATGAGTGATAAGGTCTGTTTTCTGTTAGGACAACTCAATATAGATTGTCCATCATCATCATCATCATCTGTATGAGGTCTTGAAGGTTATACAGCTACAAATAGAAGTGCTCAAGAGCAACCATCTGACTTCTGTGTTTATCAGCAAGTACGAAGGTCCAGAGGTTGTGCATTCACTTCGTTGTTATAAGAGGTCTGCCTATGACCTCCAACATGAGTATAGAAAACTGTTCACATGTTCACAAGGTCAGATGAACCATAGTTCATTTAGGGACGGCTGGTGGGAGGAGCTATAGGAGGACGGGCTCAGTGTAATGGCTGGAATGGAATGAATGGAACGGAGTCAAACATGTGATTTCCATATGTTTGATGGGTTTGATATCGTTCCATTTATTCCATTCCAGCCATTACAATGAGCCCATCCTCCTATAGCTCCTCTCACCAACCTCCTCTGGACTCCACTCATGTGGAGTCATACATTGAAAAGAAATGAACAAACAAATTGCACTATTATCTGTATCATCAGTTCATGTTAGTAATTTAGCTACCAGCTGTTTCCATGCTCATGCCATGCTATTATTGTGATTATATTCACACACACAATCACAGTTGTTGGTCTATTCCTTAGCAACTGTATAGCAACAGTCTAGGCCTATACATGAGAAAAGGGACAGCATGTACAGTATCTCATGAAGTTAGAGGAAGATGTCATGACTAGCATGGCAGAGATGGAGTGATCTCACAGCGAGAGGAACGAATAGTCCTTTCACAGAAGCAACATTCTCTTCCTCTGTATGCATTAGACATAACTGGAACAGCCATTTCCTTTTCCTTTGTGGATTTCTCCAAGCCATATAGCATACAGTGCTCTCAAAACAGCCGAGGGCACCTTCAAGGGCACTTATCCAGAGTCTCCAGAGACAGAAAAAGCCCAGGGATGTAGAATTTAGTGTGTGGGAAGATGGGGACCACAGGGGATGCAAAT
The DNA here is from genome assembly GCF_964263955.1 of Coregonus lavaretus. Classification (NCBI taxonomy): domain Eukaryota; kingdom Metazoa; phylum Chordata; class Actinopteri; order Salmoniformes; family Salmonidae; genus Coregonus; species Coregonus lavaretus. Next base: position 7,937,253 of record NC_140024.1, on the reverse strand, counting down.
TGTGAGTTGGATCCCCAGGGGAATGAGAAGGGAGTGATCAGAAAATGGCTGCTATGGGGAGGGAACTTTGTTGCTTTTGTGATATATGGATTTTATGGTTTAATGGTATACTGTATGCCTGTAGGACTGTCTGTGAAAAGGGAATTTGCAGTGGGTCCATAGAGTGGGAGTGGGAGCCACAGGGCTGTTAAGACAAAACGCAACCAACTTTTCTGATGAGGAGGCTATAAAAGGCAACTTCAAATGCATTTCCTCCAGTTCATAGTGAACATGTCTCAACACCCAGGGACAATCTATTTGGATTTGAAATGATGAGCAAGTTGTGATCAAGTTTATGTTACCATCGTTCCACACTATCTTCTGAATATCAGGAAGCCCACATAACATATGGATTAACTCAACACTTGAAAAGTGCTATGGTCTATAATGGTTTTCTACTAGGAACCAAATAATTGACTAGCAACCTTCACTCATTATATAATTGTTCTTCTACAGTAATTTGGGTTTGTTCAATGATGGTGAAAGTCAAATTGATCATATCTGAGTATTAGATCTGCCAATTGATCTCCCCAAACAAAACCTCAGGGGAAATAGACGTGTATTGATAAGGTATAGGGCAGGTTATTGGTCTGCTTGGGGACACCCCCATAGTCCCTGCTACAATAAGATTTTAAAAAATAGCTGCCTTTATTGCTGTGAGGTCTTGGGACTTCCACACACCTGGAGGTAAGCACGGTCTTCTGCAATGTAAATATATTCTGATAGAAAAACCTTCTTCAGACATATTAATATGCCTAACCTTTACAAAGGGTACTCTTTGGAGAAATAGAGTTCATGTTGAGTAGTGGACGTGGTCTAGCTCTTAGTTGTTTTCTTCATCTCTAAGGGCTGGGTGTACAAGACAGTGCCTTGCAAAAGTATTTATCCCCTTGGTGTTTTTCCTATTTTGTTGCATTACAACCTCTAATTTAAATGAATTTTTATTTGGATTTCATGTAATGGACATACACAAAATAGTCCAAATTGGTGAAGTGAAATGAAAAAAATAGAAATTGTTTTTAAAAAATGGAATAGTGGTGCGTGCATATGGATTCACCCCCTTTGCTATGAAGCCCCTAAATACGATCTGGTGCAACCAATTACCTTCAGAAGTCACATATTAGTTAAATAAAATCCACCTGTGTGCAATCTAAGTGTCACATGATCTCAATATATATGCACCTGTTCTGAAAGGCCCCAGAGTCTGCAACACCACTAAGCAAGGGGCACCACCAAGTAAGCGGCACCATGAAGACCAAGGAGCTCTCAAAACAGGTCAAGGCCCCCCACCAAAACTCACGGACCAGGCAAGGAGGGCATTAATCAGAGAGGCAACAAAGAGACCAAAGATAACCCTGAAGAAGCTGCAAAGCTCCACAGCGGAGATTGGACTATCTGTCCATAGGACCACTTTAAGCCGTACACTCCACAGAGCTGGGCTTTACGGAAGAGTGGGCAGAAAAAAAGCCATTGCTTCAAGAAAAAAATAAGCAAACACATTTGGTGTTCGCCAAAAGGCATGTGGGAGACTTCCCAAACATATGAAAGAAGGTACTCTGGTCAGATGAGACTAAAACTGAGCTTTTTGGCCATCAAGGAAAACGCTATGTCTGGCGCAAACCCAACACCTCTCATCACCCTGAGAACACCATCCCCACAGTGAAGCATGGTGGTGGCAGCATCATGCTGTGGGGATGTTTTTCATCAGCAGGGACTGGGAAACTGGTCAGAATTGAAGGAATGATGGATGGCGCTAAATACATGGAGATTCTTGAGGGAAACCTGTTTCAGTCTTCCAGAGATTTGAGACTGGGACGGAGGTTCACCTTCCAGCAGGACAATGACCCTAAGCATACTGCTAAAGCAACACTTGAGTGGTTTAAGGGGAAACATTGAAATGTCTTGGAATGGCCAAGTAAAAGGCCAGACCTCAATCCATTTGAAAATCTGTGGTATGACTTAAATATTGCTGTACACCAGCGGAACTCATCCAACTTGAAGGAGCTGGAGCAGTTTTGCCTTGATGAATGGGCAAAAATCCCAGTGGCTAGATGTGCCAAGCTTATAGAGACATACCCCAAGAGACTTGCAGCTGTAATTGCTGCTAAAGGTGGCTCTACAAAGTATTGACTTTGGGGGAGGGGGGTGAATAGTTATGCATAGTTTGTTTCACAATAAATAAATAAATGAATCTTCGAAGTGGTAGGCATGTTGTGTAAATCAATTTTAATTCCAGGTTGTAAGGCAACACAATAGGAAAAATGCCAAGGGGGGTAAATACTTTCGCAAGCCACTGTACTAGTTTTAAGCTCAACAAGTTCATACACTACATGAACAAAAGTATGTGGGTACCTGCTTGTCGTACATCTCATTCAAAAATCATGGGCATTAATATGGAGTTGGTCTCCTGGGAAACCTTTTCCACTAGATGAACTGACTTGTCAGAAAGGTTGAAAGTGCTGTGGTCTTCATTAAGGCCATTCTACTGCCAATGTTTGTCTGTGGAGATTGCATTGCTGTGCTCAAATTTATGCACCTGTCAGCAACGGGTTTAGCCGAATCCACTAACTTGAAGGGGTGTCCACATACTCTTGTATATATAGTGTTTGGCAAATGCCAAATTTGTTCTCCAGTTAAAAAAAATACAAAAAAACACAATTGATTAATTGATGGATTGATTGATTTGAATTGGTCTTTACACATTGTGAAATGGTGCATGCATGAAATTAGAATAGGATATTGTAATTTTTTATATTGACTGGATGGAGTGGATCAAAGCTCATTAACTGTCAGATTCAGTCTAACTTCTCCCCAGGGAGCCTCAGAAGCCATGCCTTAGCATCAGAATAGAAGTCGTCAGTTAAACTCCCTATGAACCGACATCCACAAAATATTAATTAGGGTTCATTTGCCTTTTACTGCAACAAACCCATAGAATGTACCAGTGTCTCAGTGACATATTACTGGAACAGGGAGGATTCAATGGTCTTTTCAATAATTTACCATTAAGGGAAAGATGACATTAATCATCATTGCCATTTTACTTCCCTCTCTGATGTTGCTTTACATAATAAATGGCAATTCAAAAGACCTGCAATTCTATTATCATCCCTCTTTAGGTAAAATGAAATTCCACAAGAAGTGATGGACATGCGGCTGTCCTAGACCTACATTTCTTCTGTAACTCTTGAGAAATACTTCCAATATAAATACATTTTTGCTATATTTTTGTGTGTTTCCTGACTGTTCCTTCCTTTTAGTATGACTATAACAGGCACATAAACCTCAGTCTGGATATTTCTTAGAATGCACTGACATTGCTATGACCTTTTCCAGTCATGTTTTATCCATGGCTGATAGTGGACAGAGAGATTTACCCCCTTCTCTACATCTATAGAATGTCACAGACATACAGTTGAAGTCGGAAGTTTACACACACTTAGGTTGGAGTCATTAAAACTCATTTTCCAACCACTCCACAAATTTCTTGTTAACAAACTATCATTTTGGCAAGTTGGTTAGGACATCTACTTTGTGCATGACACAAGTCATTTTTCCAACAATTGTTTACAGACAGATTATTTCACTTATAATTCACTATATCACAATTCCAGTGGGTCAGAAGTTGACTGTGCCTTTAAACAGCTTGGAAAATTCCAGAAAATTATGTCATGGCTTTATAAGCTTCTGATAGGCTAATTGACATCATTTGAGTCAATTGGAGGTGTACCTGTGGATGTATTTCAAGTCCTACCTTCAAACTCAGTGCCTCTTTGCTTGACATCATGGGAAAATCTAAAGAAATCAGCCAAGAAAAAATTGTAGATCTCCACAAGTCTGTTTCAACCTTGGGAGCAATTTACAAATGCCTGAAGGTACCATGTTCATCTGTACAAACAATAGTACGCAAGTATAAACACCATGGGACCACGCAGCCGTCATACCGCTCAGGAAGGAAACGCGTTCTGTCTCCTAGAGATGAACGTACTTTGGTGCGAAAAGTGAAAATCAATCCCAGAACAACAGCAAAGGACCTTGTGAAGATGCTGGAGGAAACAGGTACAAAAGTATCTATATCCAAAGTAAAACAAGTCCTATATCGACTTAACCTGAAAGGCCGCTCAGCAAGGAAGAAGCCACTGCTCCAAAACCGCCATAAAAAAGCCAGACTATGGTTTGCAACTGCACAAGGAGACAAAAATTGTACGTTTTGGAGAAATGTCCTCTGGTCTGATGAAACAAAAATAGAACTGTTTGGCCATAATGACCATCATTTTGTTTGGAGGCAAAAGGGGTCGGAAGCTTTCAAGCCGAAGAACACCAACCCAACCGTGAAGCACGGGGGTGGCAGTATCATGCTGTGGGGGTGCTTTGCTGCAGGAGGACTGGTGCACTTCACAAAATAGATGGCATCATGAAGAAGGAAAATGATGTGGATATATTGAAGCAACATCTCAAGACATCAGTCAGGAAGTTAAAGCTTGGTCGCAAATGGGTCTTCCAAATGGACAATGACCCCAAGCATACTTCCAAAGTTGTGGCAAAATGGCTTAAGGGCAACAAAGGTATTGGAGTGGCCATCACCAAGCCCTGACCTTATGTTATGGCGCCGATGAAGATGGAGGCGTCGCGACTAGCTCTTAGGAAACTTTGCAGTATTTTGTTTTTTTTATGTATTATTTTTTATATTATTTTCATATTATTAGCTCAAGTGTTTTGCATCATTACATTCAGCCGGGAAAAACTATTGGATATCAGTGCGGCGGTAACTCACCAGCATTACGACCAGGAATACGACTTTCCTGAAGCAGATCCTATGTTTGCTCTCCCCAGGGCAACTGAACTCATTCCAGCGGCTGAACCAAAACATCGCCGGCGGAGGAGAGGCACTCGGAGCGGCCTGCTGGTCCGACTTAGGAGGCGCGCACACCACCCACCGCTTCCAAGTATTCTACTCGCTAATGTTCAATCTTTGGTTAACAAAGTCGACGAACTACGGGCAAGGATTTCTTTCCAGAGAGACATCAAGGCCTGTAACATACTCTGTTTCACGGAAACATGGCTCTCTTGGGATATTCTGTCAGAATCGGTCCAGCCAGATGGGTTCTCAGTTCATGGCGCAGACAGGAATAAATATCTCTCCGGGAAGCAGAAGGGCGGAGGTGTGTGTTTCATGATTAACGACTTGTGGTGTAATTGTAGTAACATAGAGGACCTCGAGTCCTTCTGTTCACCCGACCTACAATATCTCACAATCAAATGCCGACCGTATTATCTCCCAAGATAATTTTCTTCGGTTATAGTCACGGCCGTGTATATCCCCCCTCAAGCCGATACCACAACGGCCCTCAAAGAAATTCACTGGACCTTATGCAAACTGGAAACCACACATCCTGAGGCTGCATTTATTGTAGCCGGGGATTTTAACAAATTTGAGGACTAGGCTGCCGAAGTTCTATCAACAAATCGACTGTTGTACTCGCGCTGCTAAAATCCTCGACCATTGCTATTCAAACTTCCGGGATGGTTATAAGGCCCTCCCCCGCCCTCCTTTCGGCAAATCTGACCACGACTCCATTTTGCTTCTCCCTTCCTATAGGTAGAAACTCAAACAGGAAGTACCTGTGCGAAGGACTATTCAACGCTGGTCTGACCAATCGGAATCCATGCTTCAAGATTGTTTTGATCACGCGGACTGGGATATGTTCCGGGTAGCTTCCGAAAATAATTTAGACATATACACTGAAACAGTGACTGAGTTTATCAGGAAGTGTTTAGGTGATGTTGTGCCCAATGTAACTATTAAAACCTACCCTAACCAGAAACCGTGGATAGACGGCAGCATTCGCGCAAATCTGAAAGCGCAAACCACCGCTTTCAACCATGGCAAGGTGACTGGGAATATGGCAGAATACAAACAGTGTAGCTACTTACTCCGCAAGGCAATTAAATTGACAAAACATCAGTATAGAGAGAAAGTGGAGTCGCAATTCAACGGCTCAGACACGAGACGTATGTGGCAGGGTCTACAGACAATCACAGACTACAAAAATAAAACCAGCCATGTCGCCGACACCGATGTCTCGCTTCCAGACAAGCTAAAAACCTTCTTCGCCCACTTTGAGGATAACACAGTGCCACTGACGAGGCCCACTACCAAGGACTGTGGCCTCTCCTTCTCCATGGCCGACGTGATTAAGACATTTAAGCATGTTAACCCCCGCAAGGCTGCCGGCCCAGACGGCATCCCTAGCTGCGTCCTCGGAGCATGCGCAGACCAGCTGGCTGGTGTGTTCATGGACATATTCAATCTCTCCCTTTCCTAGCCTGCTGTTCCCACATGCTTCAAGAGGGCTTTCTGTACCCAAGAAAGCAAAGGTAACTGAACTAAATGACTCGCCCTGTAGCACTCACCTCTGTCATCATGAAGGGCTTTGAGAGACTAGTCAAGGATCATATCACCTCTACCTTACCTGTCACCCTAGACCCACTTCAATTTGCTTACCGCCCCAATAGATCTACAGACGATGCAATTGCCATCATACTGCACACTGCCCTATCCCATCTGGATAAGAGGAATACCTATGTAAGAATGCTGTTCATTGACTATAGCTCAGCATGCATTCAACACCATAGTACCCTCCAAGCTCATCATTAAGCTCGAGGCCCTGGGTCTGAACCATGCCCTGTGCAACTGGGTCCTGGACTTCCTGAAGGGCTGCCCCCAGTTGGTGAAGGTAGGAAACAACATCTCCACTTCGCTGATCCTCAACACTGGGGCCCCACAAGGGTGCGTGCTCAGCCCCCTCCTGTACTCTCTGTTCACCCATGACTGCGTGGCCAAGCACGCCTCCAACTCAATCATCAAGTTTGCAGACGACACAACAGTAGTAGGCTCGATTACCAACAATGATGAGACCGCCTACAGGGAGGAGGTGAGGGCTCTGGGAGTGTGGTGCCAGGAAAATAACCTCTCACTCAACATCAACAAAACAAAGGAGATGATCGTGGACTTCAGGAAACAGCAGAGGGTGCACCCCCCTATCCACATCGACTGGACCACAGTGGAGAAGGTGGAAAGCTTCAAGTTCCTTGGCGTACACATCACCGACAAACTGAAATGGTCCATCCACGCAGACAGTGTGGTGAAGAAGGCGCAACAGAGCCTCTTCAACCTCAGGAGGCTGAAGGAATTTGGCTTATCACCTAAAACCCTCACAAACTTTTACAGATGCACAATTGAGAGCATCCTGTCGGGCTGTATCACCGCCTGGTATGGCAACTGCACCGCCCACAACCGCAGGGCTCTCCAGAGGGTGGTGCGGTCTGCCGAACACATTATCGGGGGCAAACTATCCGCCCTCCTAGACACATACAGCACCCGATGTCACAGGAAGGCCAAAAAAATCATCAGGGACATCAACCACCCAAGCCACTGCTTGTTCACCCTGCTATCATTCAGAAGGCGAGGCCAGTACATTTAAGTCATTTAGCAGACGCTCTTATCCAGAGCGACTTACAGTTAGTGAGCGCATACATTTTCATACTGACCCCCCGTGGGAAACAAACCCACAACCCTGGCGTTGCAAGCGCCATGCTCTACCAACTGATCTACAGGGGACAGTACAGGTGCATCAAAGCTGGGACCGAGAGAATGAAAAACAGCTTCTATCTCAAGGCCATCAGACTGTTAAATAGCCATCACTATCACATTAGAGGCTGCTGCTGCCTATTGAAATCACTGGCCACTTTAGAGGCCTACAAACCTGACTCAGTTACACCAGCTCTGTCAGGAGGAATGGGCCAAAATTCACCCAACTTATTGTGGGAAGCTTGCGGAAGGCTACCCGAAACGTTTGACCCAAGTTAAACAATTTAAAGGCAATGCTATCAAATACTAATTCAGTGTATGTAAACTTCTGACCCACTAGGAATGTGATGAAAGAAATAAAAGCTAAAATAAATAATTCTCTCTACTATTATTCTGACATTTCACATTCTTAAAATAATGTTAAATAATGTTTGGAGAGCTCCTTGGCCTTCATGGTGCCGCTTGCTTGGTGGTGCCCCTTGCTTAGTGGTGTTCCAGACTCTGGGGCCTTTCAGAACAGGTGTATATATACTGAGATCATGTGACAGATCATGTGACACTTAGATTGCACACAGGTGGACTTTATTTAACTAATTATGTGACTTCTGGAGCTAATTGGTTGCACCAGATCTTATTTAGGGGCTTCATAGCAAAGGGGGTGAATACATATGCAAGCACCACTTTTCCGTTATTTCGTTTTTAGAAATCTTTCAAACAAGTTATTTTTTAAATTTCATTCACCAATTTGGGCTATTTTATGTATGTCCATTACATGAAATCCAAATAAAAATCCATTTAAATTACAGGTTGTAATGCAACAAAATAGGAAAAACGCCAAAGGGGATGAATACTTTTGCAAGGCACTGTATATCCAACTTCTAATGTTAGATAGGAAGTCTGGTAAGTATTCATTGCTATATTTACTCGCTTGGTGACCTTCCGTCAATGTTAAATTAGTCTTTCATCATAACCTCATGGGCTTTCCTTCAAAGTGAATTGTGGTCTTTAAATGGGTCATGGAGGAGGAAAGCACTCAACATCCATGAAGTGCATTGGATATTCAAGGACAAGACACTCAACCAACCAATCACACACAAACAAACCCACATTCATCGAATCACAACTGATTTATGACAAACACGCTATGCTGAGAATCAGATTTCTGAGCCTTGGTGTGAATCAAAGAAGATTAACAAATTTCTTTATATACAGTATATACCCTAGTTTGCAGTTTCTGTACAGATTAGGGGAAAATCAGGGGAGAATGTGTGTAAGTCTAGGGCATAATCCTCAGCATTAGATTGAATAACGGTGCTCTATTTATAACTGTCTGGATGGCTGAGTTACACTTCATCAGGGCCAGGTTGGGAGGGGTGAGTGTGATCCCAGTAATTGGCAGACAACCATCTCTACAACACAATGAAATGCCCTCTTAAAGGCAGATTCAGTGGAAATAAAAATGGAGTTAGTTATTGTCCATTGTAACTTATTTCACCACCTGATGAAATTTGGCAGCCTCCTACAGTCTTACAACAACAAACAGACTTGCATAATATGTGGTCTGAAGCAATGAAACTGAGACCAGAGCTTTGTCCAACCAACATCTGTTCAACAGAACCATTTCATAAGTCTAACTTGCAGGGGCGTCATGCACCCCCAAAATCTGAGGGGGCACAAAGTACATGAGGATGGCTTGGGGGTGGTCCAGAGGGGGGCTAAGTTGGAGAATTTTGCATTTTTCAGACACCTGAAAGAGCTTTTTTCCTGCAATCTAGAGCCAAAATCATTATGCTTAATTCTATGTAAAAAATATGAATATTTTTCTGCATATCTAATCATACCTCTTGAGCTGTCTGTATCTTCCAGACTGGTTCTTTTTTTAAAGAAACGAAATATGCTTCTGGGTAAAAGATTTAAAGAAATATTCAGTACATTTAGTTATTGCTTGCTTTTCTAAACCTTGTCGGCAGGCATGCCAGCTAGGATAGACAAGCTAGCTACTCTAACTTGATTGATAGCCTGGCTTCTTGGTAGCTAGTTATGAGGTTGGGAGATTGGGGACCTATTTGGGCTAGTATAAGTGGCTAGTTGTATTAGAGAGAAAAAACAAACAAACTATTTGTATATATTTTAACAGGACAAATCTGAGGGAGCACGTTCCCCTGTGCCTCCTACGGGCATGGCGCCTCTGCTAACTTGTGACCTCCATATATGTAAGTAAGGACAGAAAGAGGAAGGAGATTTTTTTGTTTGTGTACATACAGTATGTCACCCATCAGAGGGCTGCACTGGTGATATTGGGAGAGCAGTATAGGCCAATTATTTTGATAAACAACCCCAACATTTTAGGGCTAAATGTAAAATCATTGTATGGCTTTGACCACTCAATTTACAAAAACTCTGCATTGCCTACTATTTTCAGTTAGATACAGTATGTAAAATCAATATAATATCAAGTTTTATTTGCCACATGCGCAGAATTTTTATTTATTTATTTTTATTTCACCTATATTTAACCAGGTAAGCTCATTTACAACTGCGACCTGGCCAAGATAAAGCAAAGCAGTGCGATAAAAACAACAACACAGAGTTACAGATGGGGTAAACAAAACATAAAGTCAAAAATACAACAGAAAATATATATACAGTGTGTGTGAATGTAGTAAGTTATGGAGGTAAGGCAATAAATAAATAGACCATAGTGCAAAAATAGTTACAATTTCGTAATTAACACTGGAGTGATAGATGTGCAAAAGATGATGTGCAAATAGAGATACTGGGGTGCAAATTAGCAAAATAAATAACAATATGGGGATGAGGTAGTTGGGTGGGCTAATTTCAGAATGGCTGTGTACAGGTGCAGTGATCGGTAAGCTGCTCTGACAACTGACGCTTAAAGATAGTGAGGGAGATAAGAGTCTCCAGCTTCAGAAATGTTTGCAGTTCGTTTCAGTCATTGGCAGCAGAGAACTGGAAGGAATGGCGGCCAAAGGAGGTGTTGGCTTTGGGGATGACCAGTGAGATATACCTGCTGGAGCGCAGACTATGGGTGGGTGTTGCTATGGTGACCAGTGAGCTAAGATAAGATGGGGATTTGCCTAGCAGTGATTTATAGATGACCTGGAGTCAGTGGGTTTGGCGATGAACATATAGTGAGGGCCAGCCAACAAGAGCGTACAGGTCACAATGGTGGGTAGTATATGGGGCTTTGGTGACAAAACCGATGGCACTGTGATAGACTACATCCAATTTGCTGAGTAGAGTGTTGGAGACTATTTTGTAAATGACATCGCCGAAGTCAAGGATCGGTAGGATAGTCAGGTTTACGAGAGCATGTTTGGCAGCATGAGTAAAGGAGGCTTTGTTGCGAAATAGGAAGCCGATTCTAGATCTAACTTTTGATTGGAGATGCTTAATGTGATTCTGGAAGGAGAGTTTACAGTCTAACCAGACACCTACGTATTTGTAGTTGTCCACATACTCTAGGTCAGACCCGCCGAGAGTAGTGATTCTAGTCGGGTGGGTGGGTGCAAGCAGCGTTCGGTTGAAGAGCATGCATTTAGTTTTACAAGTGTTTAAGAGCGGTTGGAGGCTACGGAAGGAGTGCTGTAAGGCGTTGAAGCTCGTTTGGAGGTTTGTTAACACAGTGTCCAATGAAGGGCCAGATGTATACAAAATGGTGTTGTCCGCATAGAGGTGGATCCGAGAGTCACCAGCAGCAAGAGCGACATCATTGATATACACAGAGAATAGAGTCGGCCCGAGAATTGAACCCTGTGGCACCCCCATAGAGACAGCCAGAGGTTCAGACAACAGGCCCTCCGATTTGACACATTGAACTCTATCTGAGAAGTAGAGTTCAATGAACCAGGCGAGGCAGTCATTAGAGAAACCAAGGCTATTTAGTCTGCCAATATGAATGCGGTGGTTGACAGAGTCGAAAGCCTTGGCCAGGTCGATGAAGACGGCTGCGCAGTACTGTCTTTTATCGATCGCAGTTATAATATTGTTTAGGACCTTGAGCGTGGCTGAGGTACACCCATGACCAGCTCGGAAACCGGATTGCATAGCAGAGAAGGTACTGTGGGAATCGAAATGGTCGGTGATCTGTTTGTTAACTTGGCTTTCAAATACTTTCGAAAGGCAGGGCAGGATGGATATAGGTCTGTAACAGTTTGGATCTAGAGTGTCACCCCCTTTGAAGAGGAGGATGACCGCGGCAGCTTTCCAATCTCTGGGTATCTCAGACGTTATGAAAGAAAGGGTCCAGATTGTCTAGCCCAGCTGATTTGTAGGGGTCCAGATTTTTCAGCTCTTTCAGAACATCAGCTGTCTGAATTTGTGTGAAGGAGAAGAAGGGGGGGCATGGGCAAGTTGCAGCGGAGGGTGCAGAGCTGGTGGCCGGGGTAATGGTAGACAGGTGGAAAGCATGGCTAGCCGTAGCAAAATGCTTGTTGAAATTCTCGATTATTGTAGATTTATCAGTGGTGACAGTGTTTCCTAGCCTCAGTGCAGTGGGCAGTTGGGAGGAGGTGCTCTTATTTTCCATGGACTTTACAGTGTCCCAAAACTTTTTGGAGTTAGTGCTACAGGATGCAAATTTCTTTTTGAAAAGCTACCCTTTGCTTTCCTAACTGATTGTGTATATTGGTTCCTGACTTCCCTGAAAAGTTGCATATCGCGGGGGCTGTTCGATGCTAATGCAGTACACCACAGGATGTTACGTAAAAATGTATGCACACACGACTGTAAGTCACTTTGGATAAAAGCGTCTGCTAAATGGCATATTATTATTATTATTATGTTTTTGTGCTGGTCAAGGGCAGTCAAGTCTGAGGAGAACCAGGGGCTATATCTGTTCTTAGTTCCCTAATTTTTTGAATGGGGCATGCTTATTTAAGATTGAGAGGAAAGCACTTTTAAAGAACAACCAGGCATCCTCTACTGACGGAATGAGGTCAATATCCATCCAGGATATCCGGGCCAGGTCAATTAGAAAAGCCTGCTCGCTAAAGTGTTTTAGGGAGCGTTTGACAGTGATGAGGGGTGGTCGTTTGACCTTGGACCCATTACGGACGCAGGCAATAAGGCAGTGATCGCTGAGATCCTGGTTGAAGACAGCAGAGGTGTATTTAGACGGTAAATTTGTCAGGATGATATCTATGAGGGTGCCCATGTTTACAGATTTAGGGTTGTACCTGGTAGGTTCGTTGATAATTTGTGTGAGATTGAGGGCATCTAGTTTAGATTGTAGGTTGGCCGGGGTGTTAAGCATATCCCAGTTTAGGTCACCAAGCAGTACGAACGCTGAGGATAGATGGGGGCAATCACTTCACATATGGTGTCCAGGGCACAGCTCGGGGCTGAGGGGCGTCTGTAGCAAGTGGCAACAGTGAGAGACTTATTTCTGGAAAGGTGGATTTTTAGAAGTGGAAGCTCAAACTGTTTGGGCACAGACCAGGATAGTACGATAGAGCTCTGCAGGCTATCTCTACAGTAGATTGCAAACCCACCCCCTTTGGCAGTTCTATCGAGATGGAAAATGTTGTAGTTGCCAGGATTCAGACACTGCCAGAACATCAGGGTTGGCGGAGTGTGCTAACGCAGTGAATAACTCAAACTTAGGGAGGAGGCTTCGGATGTCAACGTGCAAGAAACCAAGGCTTTTACGGTTACAGAAGTCAACAAATGATAATGCCTGGGGAGTAGGAGTGATACTGGGGGCTACAGAGACTGGGTTAACCTCTACATCACCAGAGGAACAGAGGAGGAGTAGAATAAGAATATGGCTAAAGGCTTTAAGTACTGGTCTTCTAGTGCGTTGGGTACAGAGAAAAAAAGGGGCAGATTTCCGGGCGTTGTAGAATAGATTCAGGGCATTATGTACAGACAAGGATATGGAAGGATATGAGTACAGTGGAGGTAAACCTAAGCGTTGGGTAACGATGAAAGAGATAGCATCACTGGAGGCACCGATTGATTCGGTCTCCGCGTGTATGGGGGGTGGGACAAAGGAGCTATCTAAGGCAGGTTGAGCTGGGCTGGGGGATCTACAGTGAAGTAGTACAATAAGAAATAACCGAAACAGCAATAAGCAAGGCATATTGACATGTGAGAGAGGCATAAAGCAATCACAGGTGTTATTCGAGAGAGCTAAGACAACAGCTGGTAATGGCGACAAAGTTTGGTCTAAGGCTAAACATAAACAGGATGCGGTACCGTATAAAGGAACAGTCCAGCAGGCATCAGCTGTATAGCTGAGTTATCATAAGGTCCGGTGAACAGCAATAGGAGAGTTCGGAGGTAGTTTGGGGGCTTCTACAGCAGTGGCGAGCAAGAGGCCACGGCTTGCGTGTGCTAGTGGGCCGGGGCTAGCAGATGGATCTTTGTGGTCGACGTCGTAACGGCAAGCCTGTTGAAACCACATATGACGATTTCGTTGGCAGACCAGTCGTGTTGGATCGGCGGGGCTCCGTGTCAACACTAGGAGGTCCTGTCCGGTTGACAGAGAGGTAGATAGCCGGGAGATGGGCCTGGCTCGAGGCTAGCTCAGGGCTGATTAGCCAACAACTACATCCATTTGGTTGCAGCTAGCTAGTTGCGATGATCCGGTATTAAAGGTCCAGTGATTCAGTGATTCCGGCAGAAAAACCGATATGTTCTGGGTCGATAACGCGCTGTGCAGACAGTGCAGACTGGCCGATAATAGTCCAGGCTACAGCTGGCTGGTAGGTAGTGCAGGCCACGGACAATGGTAAAAAACCGCTAACGGTGGCTAATAGCAAGTAGCTAGTTAGCTGGCTACTCCCGTCCGGTAGACAGAGAGGTAGATAGCCGGGATATGGGCCTGGCTCGAGGCTAGCTCGAGGCTAACTGGTGTGTGCTTCGGGGGCAGCGGTGATTAGCCAACAGCAACATCCATCCGGTTGCGGCTAGCTAGTTGCGATCCGGTGTTAATGTCCAGTGATTCAGTTATTCCGGCAGAAAATCAGATGTTCTGGGTGAAAACCGCTAACGGTGGCTAATAGCAAGCAGCTAGTTAGCTGGCTAGCTGGCTAGCTAGTTTCAACTGGAGATTCTAGATAAAAGGTAAGTCAATAATAGAATCCATTCCACATTGAGTGAGGCGGGTTGCAGGAAAGTATATTTTGTAGAAGGATGAAAAGTGTGATAGGGAAATAAGTACGAAAAATACAAAAAAATACAAAAAACAGGCTATTTACACGGACACACAACAAAGAACACGACTGCACTGCTACGCCATCTTGGAATACAACAGGTGTAGACTTTACAGTGAAATGCTTACTTACAAGCCCTTAACCAACAATGCAGTTTTATGAAAAATAAGTGTTAAGTAAAAAATAGATAAGTAATAAATAATTAAAGAGCAGCAGTAAAATAAAATAACAGTAGGGAGGCTATATACAGGGGTACCGGTGCAGAGTCAATGTGCGGGGGCACAGGTTAGTCGAGGTAATTGAGGTAATATGTACATGTGAGTAGATTTAAAGTGACTACGCATAGATAATAAACAGAGAGTAGCAGCAGCGTAAAATAGGGGGTGGGGTGGGGTGCAAATATTGCAGTTAGCCATGATTAGCTGTTCAGGAGTCTTATGGCTTGGGGGTAGAAGCTGTTAAGAAGACTTTTGGACCTAGACTTGGCACTCTGGTACCGCTTGCCGTGCGGTAGCAGAGAGAACAGTCTATGACTAGGGAGGACCCATGCCAACTCTTTTCAGTCTCCTGAGGGAGAAAAGGCTTTGTTGTGCCTTCTTCACGACTGTCTTGGTGTGTTTTGACCATGTTAGTTTGTTGGTGATGTGGACACCAAGGAACTTGAAGCTCTTAACCTGTTCCACTACAGCCCGTCAGTGAGAATGGGGGCGTGCTTAGTCCTCTTTTTTTCCTGTAGTCCACAATCACCTACTTTGTCTTTCTCACATTGAGGGAGAGGATGTTGTCCTTGCAATACACTGCCAGGTCTCTGACCTCCTCCCTATAGGCTGTCTCATCGTTTTCGGTGATCAGGCCTACCACTGTTGTGTCGTCAGCAAACTTAATGTTGGTGTTGGAGTCGTGCTTGGCCACACAGTCGTGGGTGAACAGGGAGTAGAGGAGCGGACTAAGCACGCAACCCTGAGGGTCCCCGGTTGATAATCAGCGTGGCAGATGTGTTGCTGCCTACCCTTACCACCTGGGGGGCGGCCCATCAGGAAGTCCAGGATCCAGTTGCAGAGGGAGGTATTTACTCCCAGGGTCCTTAGCTTAGTGATGAGCTTTGAGGGGACTATGGTGTTGAACGCTGAGCTGTAGTCAATGAATAGCATTCTCACGTAGGTGTTCCTCTTGTCCAGGTGGGAAAGGGCAGTGTGAAGTGCAATAGAGATTGCATCATCTGTGGATCTGTTGGGGCGGTATGCAAATTGGAGTGGGTCTAGGGTTTCTGGGATAATGGTGTTGAGGTGAGCCATAACCAGCCTTTCAAAGCACTTCATGGCTACGGACGTGAGTGCTACGGGTCGGTAGTCATTTAGGCAGGTTATCTTACTGTTCTTGGTTACAGGGACTATGGTGGTCTGCTTCAAACATTTTGACTCAGTCAGGGACATGTTGAAAATGTCAGTGTAGACACTTGCCAGTTGGTCAGCGCATGCTCGGTGTACGCGTCCTGGTAATCCGTCTAGACCTGCGTCCTTGTGAATGTTGACCTGCTTAAAAGTCTTGTGTCCGGATACATATTTTTCCATGTTGTCAATTAAGTGCCGTCCCATTGTGGTTATTTTGCACACTGCAAGGGCTGTTTTGCGGACACAAGGTGTGTCTGAAATATGTCTGAAATAAATCACTCGGTATGTACATAAAACTGATTAAACAGACCTAGAGATGCATGTCCTTCACTCTGCACCACAGCTGTTTTATTGGATACCCTCAAAATCATACTTATAATGTACTGTATGTGTGTGTCCCTTTTAAGTATTTTACAGAGTATTTTAACTTAATAATTATAATTGTTATCTAAGTACATGAGTGGAGTAATGTCATCGCTCAGCTACGGTTCCTAGCTCTAATCTTACTGATGTAGTCTAAGAGAAGTGTGTGCAGTGTAAATTATCCATATTTTCATCTTTATTATTGGGATTCCCAGAAATCTTATTAAGAAAATGTGCTAAACATAAGAACATTTGGAGTACCCAAATTCACTCAACCAAATACAATTTCTGCCCAGCTGAAAGGTAGAATATGATGAACGTTTGGACCCATTCAACTGCCATCAGATTAATGCTCTTTGGCTGAGAAAATGAGAGACGTACTACAACTCGCAGGATAAATCACTAGAAAGCATTGGCTACATTGCGTCATCAGTAAGTCTGTAGCTATTGCATAATGTATTCAACATTCAAGTAATCCAGTTCCCCTCTAGTACTTCACTGTCAAACCCTAAGCCTTCACAGCCATTCAACTGGAAAACTCCATTCTAATGAACTGAGAAAAGCTATTAGGGCTTGTTTGGGGCCTTTCTCTGCACAATTTTATTTTATTTGATATATACGACTATAGTTGTTTTATGCAGGACCCACATGCCCTTGTGTATTTTATGAGTTTATATTTTTTTGACAGACATAAAGTTGAGTTCAATTTCAAATTCAATGAAACAAAAGCCAACATCATCAATGAGGAAGCTGAGTAGTTTATATTCTGTTAACATGTTAAACATACTGGAGCTTGTTCTAACATACATATACCTGTATATCTGACATTAAATCATTTTCCCAGTTCCCACCAGCCAAAACATTCTATCAAAGCAATATTTCAATATACCTGACGTTGGACATCAATGCATTTTGTTTTTGTTGGAAGAATACTCATAACTGAAGCATTATATGAAAAATGTACCTGATCTTTTCATCAGTTTGTGAGTTTGAGAGGATCTATATTGAGTTTCCTACCTGAATGTGACAAACACTGGGCTGACGCATACAGTACACCTCTGGGGATTCCCACAGGTTTCTCATTACATCTGTGTAAGAGGCTGTACCTCAGGAGAGAGTGCTCTCTCTCCCCAGCCTCTCTCCCTCCCTCTTTGTTATGGTCAGATGCTGCGTGACCTGAATGCCCATAATAGAAGGCAAACAGCTGTGCCTAGGGAATCATTGGTCTGGCTTCCCTGTCAAACCTGATTATGGCCAGGTCCAGAATAATCTCAAAGATTAAAATGGCCAGTTAGTCTGACGATGGATATATAATGATTCTGAGACCCACATACAGTAATGTATCTCAGCCCCACATAGAATGACGTAGAAAATGAAAAAAATGAGTATGAGTACCAGGAATTCAAGGAGGATGAGTACCTGGAATTCAGCTCCCACTACACCCACCTGTTATTATCAGTTCCCGGAGCTCCTTGCTCTTCCTCTGAATCAGTCATCACTGGATTGGTGAAGGAAAATGACCTTGTCAAGCCCTCTGGGAAGGTTTTCACATTGTATTTCCAGTCTACTAGGAACTCTATCCACGTTCCAATGTTGTTGTTTTTTAGTCACCCACCATATCAGCATTCTAAAAACATTTCCCTCTGGACCCAAGGGTGATCAGTGAAATAAGGCACAAGATGTGAAGATAAAGTATTAAAGGGGAAATTCACCCCAAAAATGTAACATTCATATTTTGTTCATTTTTCTGTGCTCTTTAAAAAACTGCTGAAAACCTTAAGTTACCAAATTTGCAAATCCTTGATGACTAAATAAAAATGGTGTCATTGACATTACTTTGTTCAGTGTCACTGGCCTACACACAATTCCCCATAATGTCAAAGTGGAATTATTTTTATTTTTATTTTTTATTTTTTATTAAAAATGAAAAGCTGAAATGTCTTGAGTCAATAAGTATTCAACCCCTTTGTTATGGCAAGCCTAAATAAGTTCAGGAGTAAAGATTTACATAACAAGTCACATAATAAGTTGCATGGACTCACTGTATGCAATAATAGTTTTTAATATGATTTCTGAATGACTACCTCATCCCACACACACAATTATCTGTAAGGTACCTCAGTCGAGCAGTGAATTCCAAACACAGATTCAACCACAAAGACCATGAAGGTTTTCCAATGCCTCACAAAGAAGGCTACCTATTGGTAGATGGGTAAAAGAAAAGCAGACATTGAATATCCCTTTGAGCATAATGAAGATATTAATTACACTTTGGATGGTGTATCAATACAACCAGTCACTACAGAGATAAAGGTGTCCTTCCTAACTCAGTTGCCAGAGAGGAAGGAAACTGCTCAGGGATTTCACAATGAGGCCAATGGTGACTTTAAAACAGTTAAAGAGTTTAATGGCTGTGATAGGAGAAAACTGAGGATGGATCAACAACATTGTAGTTACTCCACAATACTAGCCTAATTGACAGAGTGAGAAGAAGGAAGCCTGTACAGAATAAACATATTCTAAAACATGCATCCTGTTTGCAACAAGGCACTAAAGTAATACAGCAAAAAATGTGGCAAAGCAATTAACTTTTTGTGCTGAATACAGAGTGTTATGTTTGGGGGAAATCCAATACAACACATTACTGAGTACCACTCTCCATATTTTCAAGCATAGTGGTGGCTGCTTCATGTTATGGGTATGCTTGTAATCGTTATGGACCGGGGAGATTTTCAGGATAAAAAATAAACAGAATGGAGCTATGCACAGGGAAAATACTATAAGAAAACCTGGTTCAGTCTGCTTTCCACCAGACGCTGGGAGATGAATTCACCTTTCAGCAGGACAATAACCTAAAACAAAGGCCAAATCTACGCTGGAGGTGCTTACCAAGAAAATAGTGTCCGAGTTAATAGTGTTCGAGTTAATAATAATATTACAGTTTTGACTTAAATCTACTTGAAAATCTTTGTCAAGACCTGAAAAGGGTTGTCTAGCAATGATCAACAACCAATTTGACAGAGCTTTAAGAAGTTTGAAAAGAATAATGGGCAAATGTTGTACAATCCAGGTGTGGATAGCGCTTAGAGACTTACCAGAAAGACTCATAGCTGTAATCACTGCCAAAGGTGCTTCTTCAAAGTATTGACTCAGGGATGTGAATGCTTATGTAAATTAGTTATTTCTGTATTTCATTTTAAAATGATTTGCTAACATTTCTAAAAACATGTTTTCACTTTGTCATTATGGGGTATTGTGTGTAGATTGGTGAGGTAAAAAAATCTATTTAATCCATTTTAAAATCAGGCTGTAACACAACAAAATGTGGAATAAGTCAAGGGGTGTGAATACTTTTTGAAGGCACTGTATAATGGCGGTTGAGAGGAGGGGGGCGTCCATCTGTAGGGACATTGTGTTCCTGAACAGTACATCCACGCCCAAACAGCTGCCTGACAAGTGATTACCCAACCAACCTCAAATTAGCATTCTAATCAGCTCATATGGTCGTCTTATTGTTCACTGAAGAATGGAAGATGACAAAAAAGAGATGGCCTATATATAGATGCCGCTACAAGTTACTTCTCAGAGAACATTGTGGTACTTGTGGTACTTGCAGCATCAATCAGGGTAAATGAGGTTCAGTATACAACAGTAGATCTCATGAATGGGAGGCTAACACTCAAAAGAAAATGATACATATTGTCTCTCCTTTAATTCTGTCAAGAGTGAAATATATTTAGTGTTAATGTGCTTTGCTGACCTGGGAATGATGCCCTTCAAAGGTACAGTAAAGGTCTGCTGATCTTGAAGGTGATATGTGTGTTGAAATAATTGAGTTGAAAGACAGACAATGCCTGAATCCCAACCTTTTCACATTGTAGTCAGGTACCTCTCTATGAAACATTAATGTCAATGTTAATGACCCAACCGAATTGTACACCTCAGCAGAAACAGATGTCATCCACTGCACTATAAATGTTAATGTCCATGACTTACTATTGTGATTGAAGCAATGACACAATGAAACAGTACATGTATTATCCACATTGTCAAAGGTTAATCCAGAACACTTGGTCAAAGGTGGAATGTCATCAGATAATGTACAGGCAGTAGTGAACTGATATCTTCTCTCTGTTCCAATATGGGCAGCATGTTTCTGCATCTACTGTTTGTTGGTAGGTTACCCTTGTATCCTAGAAGCTGTTTTTCAGGGACACAAAGGTGGCCATGTAATTGGTAGATCGGAAGTGGGAATTCCAGACACAGGCCAATAAGTAGTGGAATGTTATCATAGACATGGTAATGGTGATCCTTGCCATGTAGGTCACTTGTCACTTGTCAAGAAGTAAGACTATTCATCAGGTCGAGAGAGGGGTAATCCAAGTTGACAGGACAATACAGCGTCAGGCTCCACCATGGCAGGCAGTTACACAACACAGGGTCACTCAGAGCCAAATGCTACTTTGAAGTGACAAGATTACACAATGGCAGGCAAAGTTTTCGTTTCTCTGGATACTAATATGGTTAAACTATATTTATTTACATGTTGCTCTTTCCCTTACACTCTACATCAACTTGTTTCTTTAGACATATATTTACTCAGGCAGGAAATTTAATTAGAATCTGTTTTGACAGTATTGTCTTATGTACTTATAGTAAATGTGTTTGCCTTTCATTTTGAAACACTGACTGGTGTGAGAATCAAAGTGTGATTATATTAACTGATTTTAATCTCGACTTCAAACGCTGTGCCATAATCCTTTAAAAAAGACGAGATATCAGACGCAGGGAGAGAGACTGGGAAATCTTCTTCAAATGTTGCAAAAAGAGAGAGAACAGTCTGCTTCTCCACCAAAAGTTCTCCAGACATTACAAATTATATTGTGCATTTTAGTGCTGTTCAATCAATCGTGTTGTGCTGAATTCCAATTTGATATCTGTGTCATCCAAAGGACAGCACCCTTCATAGAGCCATACTGGCCCTCCAACACTACTTCCTACTACATACTACTCACCAATTCAAATATTAACCAGTCCCAACCCTACCAAGCGTCAGATATTAGCTAGCAGAGGGATTCTCACTACTGTGCTTTGGATTTGGGCTATCGTGTTGACCATTCACACTTTCATTTAATAGCATTACATTTATCTAACAGAACCATACATTTAGTCACCTAGCATTCCTTTGAAGTTACGAAAGCTGATGTAGGTGTATGGTGGGCTTTTCTGAAATGATAGTAGCAGTATAAAAGGAATTAGCTAGGATTTTGTTGGTTTCGTTTATGAATCTTTCTTTATGAAACAAATGAAATCAAGGACAATAGGCAAGTGATGTCAAGCGAGCTACAGCAATCAATGTAATGTTAGGTAGTGGATGACAATGACAATGATTGATTGTCTACAGGCTTAAAGAGGATGATCCACAAACTAGTCATGGCAAGCCACTGATGTGATTCATTCTGGTAATTCAAGCGGAGTGATAGAGGGAGGGGAGGGTAAACAGCAGTTAAAGCTTTTGGTAGAGAACTGAGAGTGAGAAAGAGTGGGAGGGGTTAAGGGAGAGACACAGGGAAAGATGAGAGGGAGGAAAACAGGACAACCAATGACAGGCTTAGGTCACAATGCACACTTCAAATGTCGTCTACAGCCAACAGCAACCCCGTTCCCAGCACTTCCTGGGGTAGGTAGCCTAGACTGATGTTTATTATCATACCCTTTGCATCTCTCTACATTATATGTACAATATCACATCTCCAACTCCAAATTGGCCCATTTTGTACTGAAATTGCAGTGTTCCAGGGTCAACCATGGGTATTTTTGAAGATACATAGTTTATTTTATGTATTTGATATACTGATTAAGCACTTCGATTGGAAACCCTTTCAGAGAGAACGGTTACCCCCATCTCTTAAAAATAGTCTTCACTAAACTAGCGTTACCAGAACTGAATGTAGCACTTATGTCCTGCTTTATTTAAAAGGCTTTAGTGGATTGGTTGATCCCAGTTAACGTTTCTCATATCATGTCTCTTCTTCTTCAGTGAAGAGGATCATATTCATGGAGGATTCCATTCAGTCTAAGTTTATTCTGATACTTCCATGCTTTGATAATATGTTTCTCTGTCTGGCAAGCAGAGAGACGGCAGCCTCTTAAAATCCATATTTTACTTTGCAGAGAGGTTTATTCACTTAACTGTAAAGCATTACATTGGCACAATATCACTGTCTTCTCAACTTACCCCAGGGAAGACCAGTGGCAATGAAAAATGTATCATGCAAGCACAGAATATATATTTATTGAAGCAATTGTGAGGTATTATGTGCTCTGCCCTTCCATAACTGAATGACTAGAATGTCTATTTTTAGCATATTCAGTAAAATAGCAAAAGTAAATAAGTCTGTTTCATGACACTGTGTGTGTGTGTGTGTGTGCATGTGTGTGTGTGTGTGCGCACTTGTGTGTGTATGTAACATAATGAGAAGCTCCATGCATAGCCTCCTAATGGAACTGTTTACACTTTGTCAAAAGCCTGAGAGACAGAGACAGAGGTGACTGACTAAAGCACAGTGTCCCTGGTGAGGTCTAATTACACACAAATGTATTAAGCAAAAGAGACTCATGTTAAGAAGATTGGAGCCAATAGCTGGGAGTGACTCCGAGTGACTCTATCTATTACACATCAGTGTGATTGTCATTCTAAGTATAAAGCTTTATAAAGCTTCAAAGTACATTGGCACTACAGGGATTTTTTTTATTGAATTTAAATCCCAGACATCTACTTGCTGACAAACTGTCCATTATTTTTAGGGTGGGCAGGCAGGTACTCAACACCCAAGAAACGTACATCCAATATATAATAGGCCAAAACTCAAAACATTAGATGACACATAACAGATTCACATTGAAACCATGATTTTCCCAGCTCCAGCTCCAGCTCCTGAGGCAGAGCGGGATATGAGAGAGCAGTGGCTGAGCTGAGCCTGCTGCTGGTGAGCCAATCTGCTGCAGCCTGACAGGGTGATGGATACTGTTGTGTTAAAAGCTGATAGATTTTCTGCTGATCCAACGCCACCGTGGGCTGCAGCTGAAGCTGCTCCTCTTTTGTGAGGTGACACATTGCTCTAAATATTGAAGCCAGTGGGCAATGCTCAGAGGTGACAAAAAATACTGGAAGAACTGCCTGAAAGATTTGCACCACAGATTTTATGTATATGAGGATCAGCTTTTGTCTTTCTCCACTGGGTGGGTGAATGGGAAAATATGTTATTTTCTACAGTAGACATACAGTAAAACTTATTGAGGCATTCTAAACCACATCGATTGAGAAACAAACCATAAATTAATTAATCTGTATACTCCGAATAGATATTCACGTAATAATAAGGAATTTCCCTCGATCACGCCCACAAATTGGAGAAAACCAACATTCTTTCCTATTGACCACGATTGTAAAAGAGCCAACTTCGTTGATGATTTCTTGTTATACAGAAATAACAAAACATGACGAAAAGCTGCAGTATTGTTCAATGTACCTGTAACCAGGTCAAAAATCCTGACCTACGGTTCTCAATGCTCCCATGTAGGGAAATAGAGCCTGCGAGAAGAGCTGTTCGGCGTGGGAGAGTGGGAAATGAAGGGACACGGTGTCCAAGTAGTCTACATGTAGCTATGTGTGTGGAAAACACTTCCTCACAGATAAGATATTTAACTTGTTTAGTATAGTCCGTTTGTAACTCCACTCACTACTTGTAGCTGTATAGTCCGTTTATTTATGTTGTTGGTCTTGGCTAGCTAGTTAGCACTCACGTGGCTGCTGGCACCGTCATGAAAAGGGGTATGAGGGAAGCCCTACAATAGTACGTTTTTATAAGTAGTGAGAATGCTCAGGAGCAGGCATTGTTAATTAAAAGTAATCTTTAGACATTTCTTAAATGTAGTTTTGTAATTGACTAAAACAAGCAGACAAAAAGAAAATTGCTTTTGAAAAATGTTTTTGCTGTGAGACAATGGGGTAACCTAGTTAACCACAGGTAGTTTTCTCCACAGAACGCAACGTTCTATCTAATACCGACTGGGAGTCTGGGATTATTGCAATAGTAACATTAATGTTGACTCAATCTTCAGCATGTCATTATTAGCTGTTTCTGCAATGGTACATTTTAAACACAAGAGGTGGGTGTAGCCACATGGTCACATTAATGTGCTTCTACCTTGGGTTTTGAGGAGGATAGTGTTTGTTTTAGAAAACAGAAATGTCCCATGCGGAGAGGCTGCTCTGTGTCTGCACAGCACGCTGTGCTACTTAGCAAACTGCAGCCTCAGCAGAAGAAGTTAGTGAAATGGTTTACAGTTAATCAGGGCAGACACAGGAAATGACCTCGCAATTCATCTGCCTGAACACCTGCCGACTGACTCCTGGGTAGGCAGATTTCTGGGGAGTTTACCCAAATCTTTCTGACTTTGAATTTCCAATTGGACTGGTTTTTGAGGTCAGGCAAAGTATCACATCTTACCCACATCTCTACTAGCCTGGTAGAACCGGCCTGATTTCTGCGTTTACCATTCTGTTTTACTGTGAATAGAATGTTGAACGAAGCGATCAGGCTGGTTCCACCAGGCTATATCTCTGCTGCCCAATTCAGACTCTCCTTTTTCATTCAGTTGCTTTCTCCATTTGTTCAGTTTCCCTGCTGGAAATCCCCATTGAGATATGGATGACTCAACACCCCTATATTATTATTTATATTATTTATTATATCATTTCAAAATATGAAGTGGAGTAAACAAAATAAAACCCTGAGGGCCTTGCTATTACCCCCTAATTTTGCATGTTCTGTGGAGTAAACTCAGAATCTCTGATTACCTACAATTCCCCATGATCTATCACTCCCCATGAACTTCATCAAGCAGCTCAAATTGCATTTCTATCTTTGGGTGAAACTGAATAAGTAGAGGGAGCGACTAACCAACCAACTGTTATTGGCCAAAAAGGACAACAATTTAGTGAACTTTACCAGACTTGTTCCAGTGGTCCTGTTTTATAGTTGTGATACCCTGATGCTGTATATACTGTAAATGGGGCTCATGAGCTTTATTAAGTAAGGTACATTTGTTTGAGTGTGGCTTCAAAATATGATGAGTACAGAAGGCTTATAAGGCGGAGGAGGACCCATTTCAAGTTTTGCTTTCTATAGAGACATCCTGATTGTGTGTGTTCAGCATTTCTTCCTGTGAAGATAAGATGAGGACCTTATACAGTATTAAGAATCCCCAGCCAATGACAATGTCTTCGCTGCACAGGAAGTCTAGACAGTGAGCAGAGCGAATTAATTGACAATAATGTACCTAACTATGCAACTGTCTTATTCAATGTCTACTCTACCAAACAACTGTTTGGATACAATGAGTAAGCTATCAGATTTCATTACACACACACACACACACACAGACGTACACACACAGAGAATATTCAGTATTTGATTATGGCTAAGCTGTCCCAAAAAATGTAGTACTGCAGGATTTCTGATTAGATTTTTCCCAAGCGATTCAATTTGAATAACAAAATGTGTTTGTTTTTTATGTTCCCTTGATGGGCTCCAGTCAGGCAGTGGATGTTTACTCATGGTGATCTGAAACAGGGCTCCCTGTACAGTAACAACAGAATGCTTTTTCACAAAGATTGTGGGATGAATAGGTGGACAGAGTAGGGCCTCTACACACTCTGCTCAAAACGCAGGACATTCTGCTTGGGAGATGAGGGGATATCTGTTTGAGATTGTAACATAATGTTACAGATCTTATCAGTGATTATGAATGCATGTCTTGTGTCTAACTAATGCTAAGAAAGATAATCCGTTTTGATCCTGTGGTGGTGGCGACACCAACTAGACACAAATCTTTTCAGAATTTGAAGAAAGCAATCAAAGCATCTCCTTAGGCGTTGGGTAGTTCTGTTGAGAGGTTGTTGGCCATGTAAAGCCTCAGTGCCTAGCACATAGCACAGCACACACACGTCTCAAGTCCCTGTGGCTTCTACTGCCATAAATCCCATCTGGGAAACAACATGGAGGGAACAGCTCAGTTCTGCTACTCTTAACTTTATTCGCTGTTAGCTGAGATTTATCTCACCATTAACCCCTTGTTATTATTTAATTTGTGTGGAAAAAACAAAAAAATGGACTGTGAAAGATTGGCAGTCCATGACCACTGAGTCAACCTCGAAGAATCATGGTTTTTGTGTGAGTCTTTATGGATCTTGGGGGGTAGATGTCTAAATTTGGGAGTGTATTTCACAGCATGTGACATCATAATTGATTAGCTCAGACAGTACAGTAGCCTTCTGGACCCAATTCATAGACAATATGTACTTACGAACATGGACGCTTTGTACCTGACCGGCCTGTTCTTCAGAATCTGAGATCCTTTTACCATTGCGAGTAATGCCACCCATCTTTTACCAGTGGTGATCATTCACTTGAGAGAATGTTAAAAAATACATTCTGACTGAATAATACATCCATGATGGCTCCAGTGTAGCCCATTAGGATAATTAGAAGTCAGCTAGCATTAAATTAATATGGATGTGTTGCCTGGAGATGGGAGGGGGGCTCTGAAGTTTCAACTTTCATTTAACAATCAGACATCTCATTAATCAGGACAAAACAACAGTGTCTCCATGCACTTTTCTTCCAGACTAGTGACAGACATTACATACCCCAACATGGCACTGTGTACTAGGTCGAAAATGTAAAGGTTAAGATAACGTTGTCACAAATCTGGGACCAGCGCCGTTGCTAACTACCAGCGCCGCTGCTAACTAGCATAGCTGGTCCCATTATTGCAAAGAGTTATCAGATATTAGCAGTGTTGGAGAACATTACTTTTAAAAATAACTCGTTACGTTACAATGTTACTTGCATTAAAAGGAACTAGTTACGCTACAACGTTACTTACTATGGAAAGTAACTTGTTACATTATTTTTGCGTTACATTACTTTTGCTTTACCAAAAACAGAAAACCCTCTGAAGATGCCTTGCATGTGTTGGTCATTCATTCTTATACCCAATAGAGGGTATAACACACTACCTTTGAATGGCTTGCATAGCCTACCGTCCGTAGCCTAATCTATAACTCTGGGCCATCAAGTAATAATGACAGACGCAATATCTCCTTTACAATACTTAAAATAAATGATTTTGTTGAATTATTTACACATAAGTAAATACATATATAAAACCAACTGGGCACAGTAAAATGAGAGCTCAAATACAAGGACAACTGGCTACCAATCTGTTTTGCACACAGATACGAACTGGGCAGAGAGATTCTAGGCCTGATCACCAACAACGATGAGACAGCCTATATGGTGGAGGTCAGAGGCCTGGCCGTGTGGTGCCAGGATAACAACCTCTCCCTCAACGTGACCAAGACAAAGGAGATGATTGTGGACTACAGGAAAAAAAAAAGAGGACTGAGCATGCCCCCATTCTCGTCGACGGGGCTGTAGTGGAACAGGTTGAGAGCTTGAAGTTCCTTGGTGTCCACATCACCAACGAACTATCATGGTCCAAACACACCAAGACAGTCGTGAAGAGGGCACGACAGAGCCTATTCCCCCTCAGGAGACTGAAAAGATTTGGCATGGGTCCTCAGATCCTCAAAAAGTTCTACAACTGCACCATCGAGAGCATCCTGACTGGTTGCATCACCGCCTGGTATGGCAACTGCTCGGCCTCCGACCGCAAGGCACTACAGAGGGTAGTGCGTACGGCCCAGTACATCACTGGGGCCAAGCTTCCTGCCATCCAGGACCTCTATACCAGGCTATGTCAGAGGAAGGCCCTCAAAATTGTCAAAGACCCCAGCCACCCTAGTCATAGACTGTTCACTCTGCTACCGCACGGCAAGCAGTAACGGAGCGCCAAGTCTAGGTCCAAAAGACTTCTCAACAGCTAATCATGGCTACCCGGACTATTTGCACTGCCCCCCTCCCCCACCCCATCTTTATACGCTGCTGCTACTCTGTTAATTATTTATGCATAGTCACTTTAACTCTACCCACATGTACATATTACCTCAACTAGCCGGTGCCCCCGCACATTGACTCTGCAACGGTACCCCCCTGTATATAGCCTCCCTACTGTTATTTTATTTTACTTCTGCTCTTTTTTTCTCAACACTTTTTTTGTTGTTGTTGTTTTATTTTACTTTTTCTTAAAAAAGAAATGCATTGTTGGTTAAGGGCTGTAAGTAAGCATTTCACGGTAATGTCTACACCTGTTGTATTCGGCGCATGTGGCAAATACAATTTTATTTTATTTGAAAACTATATGATCACATTGTGTAATTGTAGTGCTGTTTCCTTTATGTTTATGGTGAAGACTGAGCATTCTTATCAACTGAGCCTAACTTGATCACCTAGCTACGTTGTTGGCTTTAATTACCAGACAATACATGGGGCACTCGCCTGAACCCGATGATCCTGTGTTTGCGTGTGAATCCTGCAAGTAGCGTAAATAAAGGCTACTGGCTCTGCCATCTCGCTACCTCTCTAGCTACTGCACCAGCTACCATGCCAGCTACCTGCCACAACATTCATGCCTAGGGGGAGGGATTTAAATTTGTTATAAGTGCCAACAAAGAAAAAGAGAAATAATATTGTAAAAGTAACTAGATAACTGATTAAACTAATGCGTTATGTTGCTCGTTACCACAAAAAAAGTAATCTTAGTACTCTAATGCGTTACTTTGTAACGCGTTACCACCAACACTGGATGTTAGAATCCCATTTGTCATCTTCAACCTAGACTGTGTACACGTCAAATCACTTAATACATAGACACATATCAGCCTGTAATGTGTTTTAAAGATTAACAGCCTATGTTGTGATTTTTTATTGGACCATAGACAACAGAGCCTAAGCCCATGCATGTGGTGCATCTGTTTGAAAGAACAGCAGGGTTGTAAAGATTTGATATGGAGTCTATACCGGAGATGGCTGCAATTAAGCAGGGTTTCATTCTGTTGTACAGTTCCTATACAGACAGCATTGTCCTGTATTCTTTTTTGGGATAGAACACATAAAGGGTATAGACCTAGTAGCAAGGAGAATCAACATGATTAGACTAATGACTACACCATCTTTTTGCCATCAGGGGAGGTTCTCCAGTAATTGGAAGAATTAATGCTCAAAGTTGTGTCAGCTCATTATTGGTGCAATAATTCCCATCTGTAACAATCCACATTTTGCAATCCACCGAACAAACACCAGGTCCCAGTATGTCTGTGGGGTGTTTGCATGAGTTGTGGGACTGGTTTTTGCATAATTGTGTTTGTAGGAATTTCTCTGTATTTATTACCTCCGTACATACAGTTGAAGTCGGAAGATTACATACTCCTTAGCCAAATACATTTAAAATCAGTTTTTCACAATTCCTGACATTTAATCCTAGTAAAAATTCCCTGTCTTAGGTCAGTTAGGAACACCACTGTCACGGTTCAGACAGACGACCAGAGGACCACAATTGCGTCACACCAGAAAGTTTATTAAACTTAAGGGAAAAGGGAAGTAGGGAGTGAATGAAGGCTCCAGGGGTAACAGGGATCCCGTCCAATGCGCTGGGTCTGTGCCCCCCCCAGTGGCAGCGATGCGTCCTATGAAGCCGGTGGTGGGTGGTCCAGAAGTCCTGGGGGGGGGAGACACAGACACAACAGGGCGGAATGAAACCAGGCAGCAGTACAGTTCAAGGGAAATCCAAAATACGTAGTAGCAAGGCAGAAGGCTGGTCAGAGTTACCGGGATTGAAGAGTAGTCAGGAGTCGTAATGGCAGAAGCAGGTCTGGATCTCCTGAGGCAGAAGAGTATCCAAAAAACAGGCAGGTCCGGGGTCACAAAACCAGGGTGAGACAGAAGCGCGAGCAAACAGGTTCCGGGTGTGAGCTTTGCAGACGATCTGACACCGGAGAGCTGAAAGACAGGGCCTTAAATACTGGGAGAGGTAGTGGGTAATGCAGCGCAGCTGGCAGAGTAATTAGAGCAGAGCAGAGCAGGAACAGGTGGAGCTAGTTAGGCTGAGTAGAGAGAGTGGTGAGCAGAGTGGAAGAAAATAAAGGTGGTAACCCGGTGGAGTGAGAGGCCCATGACAGAACCCCCCCCCCAAGGGACGGCCCCAGAAGTCCCAAGAGCAACACCACGCCGGGCGGGAGGAGGGGAGCCGGAGGAGGGCTAGAACTCCTCCGAACGGTCCGAGTGAACGTCCTCATCCTCGGAGGAAGCCGGAGGGCCGTGGTCGGGAGATGGGACAGGTCCCGAGACAGGATCAGGCACAGGACAGGAAGCCGAGCGGGCCGGACGGTTAGGGACCCCTCTGGGGCGGCCCCTACGGATTGCAGGTTGATCAGGATGCCGTTGGTGGAAAGCGGTGATGAGAGTCCTATCCACAATCCGACTAGCTGGCACCCAGGTCCTTTCCTCAGGTCCATAGCCCTCCCAGTCAATGAGGTACTGGAGACCCCTACCCCTCCGTCTGGACCGAAGCAGGCGGCGGACGGTGTAAACCAGACCACCATCGACGAGCCGTGGAGGAGGAGGACCAGGCGCAGCAGGGACCAGCGGACTCTCATGGATGGGCTTAATCTTGGACACATGGAAAGTGGGGTGCACCCTCAGGGAATTAGGCAGTTGGAGCCGGACAGCAGTTGGGCTAATCACTCTTATGATAGGGAATGGGCCAATGAACCGAGGTGCCAGCTTCTGCGACTCCACCCTGAGTGGCAGGTTCTTCGATGACAACCACACCCTTTGACAAACATGGTAGGTGGGAGCAGGAACTCTCCGACGGTTGGCCCCGGTAGTGTAGCTGGCAACGGACCTGAGGAGTGTGGCTCGGGCTTGTGACCAGGTGCGGCGACATCGACGGGCAAAAGCAAGTGCAGATGGGCAAGTAACCTCCTCCTCCTGGCTGGCAAATAGAGGAGGCTGGTATCCATAAACACATTGGAAAGGGGACATACCGATGGCAGAGCAGGTCAGAGAATTGTGTGCGTACTCCACCCATGTCAATTGCTGCGACCAGGAGTGGGGGTTGCGTGAAGTCATGCATCGCAGTGCCTTCTCGAGCTCCTGATTAGCCCGCTCTGACTGCCCATTGGATTGGGGATGGAATCCGGAAGTCAGACTGACTGTGGCTCCCAGCAGGTGACAGAACTCCTTCCAAAAAGCGGAGGAGAATTGTGGACCACGGTCAGAAACTACATCCTTAGGCAGTCCGTGGATCCGGAAGACGTGTTCCAGGACCACCTGGGCGGTCTCCTTGGCGGTTGGGAGCTTGGGGAGGGGAATGAAGTGTGCCATCTTGCTGAAACGGTCAACGATGGTGAGAATGACGGTCATGCCACTTGAAGGGGGCAGCCCCGTGACAAAGTCAAGGGCGATGTGAGACCAGGGACGTCTGGGCACAGGCAGGGGCTGCAGCAATCCGGCTGGGGGCTGGCAGGACGACTTGTGTTGGTTGCAGATGGGGCAGGCTTGGACGAATTCCCGTACATCCTTCCTCAGAGAGGGCCACCAGAACCTCTGGGCGAGCAGGTTGTAAGTGCGGGTGGAGCCAGGGTGACAAGCTAGGCGGGAGTCATGTCCCCACTGAATGACCTGGGACCTCAGGTCTTCGGGGACAAAAAGGCGGTCAGCTGGGCAAGTGCTGGGACCTGGCTGGTTACGGAGAGCCTCCAGCACCTGTTCCTCAACAGCCCAGGTCAGAGCTGCAACGATGCAGGGACTTGGCAGAATCGACACAGGGTCCTTGGAGGGGGTGTCATCCTTCTGGAATTGACGGGAGAGGGCGTCTGGCTTGGTGTTGCGTGATCCAGGCCGGTATGACAGAGTGAAATTAAACCTGGTGAAGAACAGGGCCCAGCGGGACTGCCTGGAGTTCAACCGTTTGGCCGTGCGGATGTACTCCAAGTTCTTATGATCGGTCCAAACGAGAAATGGAATGGTGGACCCCTCCAGCCAGTGACGCCACTCCTCCAAGGCAAGCTTCACAGCCAGCAGCTCACGGTTCCCTATGTCGTAATTGCACTCAGAGGGGGACAACCGACGTGAGAAAAAGGCACAGGGATGGAGCTTCCTATCCTCCGCAGCCCACTGAGAAATCACAGCACCAACTCCCACATCCGAGGCGTCCACCTCCACAATGAATTGCCGGTCCACATCAGGCATCTGGAGGATGGGAGCGGAGGTGAACCTCACCTTGAGGGTACTGAAGGCTTTGTCGGCTGCTGGGGTCCAGGTGAAGGGTTGCTTGGTGCTGGTTAGAGCAGTGAGAGGGGCAGCAACGGTACTGTAGTTCCGGATAAACTTCCTATAGAAGTTAGCAAACCCCAGAAACTGTTGCAGCTTCTTTCTGTTCTCCGGAACTGGCCATGAAGTGACTGCTGATACCTTGGCAGGATCCATTTGGATACTTCCCTCTGCCACTATGTACCCCAGGAAGGCCACTGTCTTGACGTGAAACTCACATTTCTCTGCCTTGGCGTAGAGGGAATTCTCCAGAAGACGATGAAGGACTTGCTGGACATGGCGGGTGTGTTCAGACAGGTTTCTGGAGTAAATTAAGATGTCATCCAGGTAAACGAAGACAAACTTGTTTAACATGTCCCGCAGTACATCATTCACTAGAGCCTGGAACACAGCAGGAGCATTGGTGAGGCCAAAAGGCATAACCAGATACTCGTAGTGGCCTGTTGGTGTATTGAATGCGGTTTTCCATTCATCTCCCTCCCGGATCCGCACTAGGTGGTAAGCGTTTCTGAGATCCAACTTGGTAAAAACAGTGGCTCCCTGGAGCAACTCAAAAGCAGAGGTGAGCAGAGGCAGAGGGTAACGGTTTTTCACTGTGATGTCGTTGAGTCCCCTGTAGTCGATGCAGGGGCGAAGAGATCCGTCCTTCTTCCCCACAAAGAAGAAGCCAGCACCAGCAGGAGATGAAGATGAACGGATTAATCCTGCGGACAGAGAGCCATTGATGTAGTCCTCCATGGACTTTCTTTCAGGAGCAGACAACGAATAAAGACGACCCCTTGGAGGAGCTGTTCCAGGGAGGAGGTCGATGGCACAGTCGTACGGTCGGTGAGGGGGCAGAGATGTGGCTCTTGCTTTGTTAAACACCTCTCTGAGACCATGGTAGCATTCTGGGACATTGGAGAGGTCAGGAGCGGAGTTAGTAGGTACTGGCCGAGGGGGTAGTGCGGCAGCAAGCAGGCAGGTTCGGTGGCAGTCCTCTCCCCACTCCCTGATCACCCCGGTCACCCAGTCGAGCTGAGGGTTGTGCCGGCGGAGCCATGGGTAACCCAGGATGAGGGGTTGGCCTGGAGAGGGGAGCAGGTGAAACTGGATAGTTTCTTGATGGTTTCCGGACAGACCCATCGAGACCGGGGCCGTGACATGAGTGACCGATCCGAGTAAGTGTCCGTCCAGTGCCCGGGCAGGAATAGGAGGTGTCAAACGGAGGTTCTCCAGTCCCAGTTGGCGTGCCAGCTTGATGTCCATTATGTTGGCTTCGGCGCCAGAATCCACCAGAGCAGCCAGGGTGTGAGTTGAGTCAGAGAGGCGGAGGTGAACTTGCAGCAGGGGTTTGCGGTCGGAGGACTGGAGGGTCATTGAACTCAACCGGACTCCCCCTACGCCCGGTGAGCTTCGGCCCTTTAAAGGGCAGGTTACCACACGATGTCCATCACCTCCACAATAGAGGCAGAGGTTTGAGGTGAAGCGGCGCTGGCGCTCTGCAGGAGTGAGGGAGGCTCGCCCAATCTCCATAGGCTCAGACTGATCAAGCTGACCTGGGTGAGTGGCAGTAGATGACAGGAGCCCAGTCGGATCTCTCCGAATGCCGGTAGTAGGTGGACCTTGGCGCCCCCTCTCACGACGACGGGTCTGTATCCTTCTGTCGATCCTGACAGTCAGTGCGATGGCTTCATCAAGAGTGGAAGGCAGTTCATGGGAGACCAACTCGTCCTTGATATAGTCAGCCAAACTATGGAAGAACGCGTCCACCAACGATGGTGTGTTCCAAGAACTTCGTCTAGCCAGGGTTCGGAAGTCGATGGAATGGTCTGCGACTGTACGTCTGCCTTGTCGAATACTGAACAGCTCACGAGACGCCTCTGCGGTGGGTGAATCCAGGTCAAACACCTTCAGCATCTCCTCAGCAAACAGGTCGAAGGTTGCACAAGCGGGGGTTTGACGTTCGAACTCTGCTGTTCCCCAGAGTCGAGCTCGGCCCGTCAGGTGAGTGATGGCATACCCAACTTTAGCCCCCTCCGTGGCGAAGGTCCTTGGCTGCAAGGAGAACTGAAGTCGGCAGCTAGTCAGGAATGGCCGGACCTGGGTTGAATCGCCGTTGAACCGCTCGGGGTTTCCAATCTTGGGTTCCGGAGCAGCGGCTGCAATGACCGGGGCAGGTAACTCGGGGGCTGGGCTGGTGGGCAGACTGGCTGGGGTAAGGTTGGTGAGGAGTTGAATGATCATGGCGAGTTGTTGTTGCTGCTGCTGGAACTGCTGCTCATGCTCATCGGTTTCCATGTCGGGGAAAGTGTGCGCTGAGTCCATAATGGTCAGATCGTACTGTCACGGTTCAGACAGACGACCAGAGGACCACAATTGCGTCACACCAGAAAGTTTATTAAACTTAAGGGAAAAGGGAAGTAGGGAGTGAATGAAGGCTCCAGGGGTAACAGGGATCCCGTCCAATGCGCTGGGTCTGTGCCCCCCCCAGTGGCAGCGATGCGTCCTATGAAGCCGGTGGTGGGTGGTCCAGAAGTCCTGGGGGGGGGAGACACAGACACAACAGGGCGGAATGAAACCAGGCAGCAGTACAGTTCAAGGGAAATCCAAAATACGTAGTAGCAAGGCAGAAGGCTGGTCAGAGTTACCGGGATTGAAGAGTAGTCAGGAGTCGTAATGGCAGAAGCAGGTCTGGATCTCCTGAGGCAGAAGAGTATCCAAAAAACAGGCAGGTCCGGGGTCACAAAACCAGGGTGAGACAGAAGCGCGAGCAAACAGGTTCCGGGTGTGAGCTTTGCAGACGATCTGACACCGGAGAGCTGAAAGACAGGGCCTTAAATACTGGGAGAGGTAGTGGGTAATGCAGCGCAGCTGGCAGAGTAATTAGAGCAGAGCAGAGCAGGAACAGGTGGAGCTAGTTAGGCTGAGTAGAGAGAGTGGTGAGCAGAGTGGAAGAAAATAAAGGTGGTAACCCGGTGGAGTGAGAGGCCCATGACAACCACTTTATTTTAAGAATGTGAAATGTCAGAATAATAGTAGAGAGAATGATTTATTTCAGCTTTTATGTCTTTCATCACATTCCAAGTGGGTCAGAAGCTTACATACACTCAATTAGTATTAGGTAGCATTGCCTTTAAATTGTTTAACATGGGTCAATCGTTTCGGGTAGCCTTCCACAAGCTTCCCACAATAAATTGGGTGAATTTTGGCCCATTCCTCCTGACAGAGCTAGTGTAACTGAGTCAGGTTTGTAGGCCTCCTTGCTCGCACACCCTTTTTCAGTTCTGGCCATACATTTTCTAT
Organism: Coregonus lavaretus; assembly: GCF_964263955.1. NCBI lineage: Eukaryota > Metazoa > Chordata > Actinopteri > Salmoniformes > Salmonidae > Coregonus > Coregonus lavaretus. Next base: position 7,901,105 of record NC_140024.1, on the reverse strand, counting down.
AGGATTGAGGTCAGGGCTTTGTGATGGCCACTCCAATACCTTGACTTGTCCTTAAGCCATTTTGCAACAACTTTGGAAGTATGCTTGGGGTCATTGTCCTTTTGGAAGACCCATTTGCGACCAAGTTTTACCTTCCTGATTGATGTCTTGAGATGTTGCTTCAATATATCCACATAATTTTCCTTCCTCATGATGCCATCTATTTTGTGAAGTGCACCAGTCCCTCCTGCAGCAAAGCACCCACACAGCATGATGATGCCACCCCCGTGCTTCACGGTTGGGATGTTGTTCTTCGGCTTGCAAGCTTCCCCTTTTTTCCTCCAAACATAACGATGGTCATTATGGCCAAACAGTTCTATTTTTGTTTCATCAGACCAGAGGACATTTCTCCAAAAAGTACGATCTTTGTCCCCATGTGCAGTTGCAAACCGTAGTCTGGCTTTTTTATGGCGATTTTGGAGCAGTGGCTTCTTCCTTGCTGAGCGGCCTTTCAGGTCATGTCAATATAGGATTAGTTTTACTGTGGATATAGATACTTTTGTACCTGTTTCCTCCAGCATCTTCACAAGGTCCTTTGCTGTTGTTCTGGGCTTGATTTGCACTTTTCCCACCAAAGTACGTTAATCTCTAAGAGACAGAACGCGTCTCCTTCCTGAGCGGTATGATGGCTGCGTGGTCCCATGGTGTTTATACTTGCGTAATATTGTTTTTACAGATGAACGTGGTACCTTCAGGCGTTTGGATTTTGCTCCCAACGATGAACCAGACTTGTGGAGGTCTACCATTTTTTTCTTGGCTGATTTCTTTTGATTTTCCCATGATGTCAAGCAAAGAGGCACTGAGTTTGAAGGAAGGCCTTGAAATACATCCACAGGTATACCTCCAATTGACTCAAATTATGTCAATTAGCCTATCAGCTGCTTCTAAAGCCATGACATCCTTTTCTGGAATTTTCCAAACTGTTAAAAAGGAACCGCCAACTTAGTGTATGTAAACTTCTGACCCACTGGAATTGTGATACAGTGAATTATAAGTGAAATAATCTGTCTGTAAACAATTGTTGGAAAAATGACTTGTGTCATGCACAAAGTAGATGTCCTAACCGACTTGCCAAAAGTATAGTTTGTTAACAAGAAATGTGTGGAGTGGTTGAAAAATGAGTTTTAATGTCTCCAACATAAGTGTATGTAAACTTCTGACTTGGTGTATGTCTATGCTTGTGTCATGTACGGTGGGGCACATCTGCAATGCCACGACTCTTGCTCTCCCTGTAGGGTGCTGATGAAACACCAGGTTGTGTAATTGTACCTGGGCCCACCCTGGAGGAAAATTGTTACCTTGATTTTTGCGAGTTACTTGTCTCTGGTTTTGATGTGTGGTTGGTCAAAGAAAGGAGGGGTGGCTAATTAGCATATCAGTGATGAAAGAGGGTTCAGTCATTATCAAGCCCCTGTTGTGATCATAACTCAATATTTGGGCAATGGGATCTTGTTGATTAAAGCTGAGTTATAACAAAAGAGTAAACCTTCTGCACAGCAGCAATATACACCACTGACAGCAACCTGAAGCAAGTGATACACAATCAACATCCTCTTTCGAAGGACCACAGTATTTCCCCCAGTTTTTTTCCCAGTGTCCTCCATTGCTCTTTTCTTCCTCCAGCTCCTCATCTCTCCCTCCCACTTCAATCCACCCCCTCCCAGTTATTTTCCCAGACACCAAATTGACATTGACATTGTGATTGAGTGGAAGATTCCGTCTGTCCTCTACTTCAACAGACTCTCCAGGCTGCTGGTCTATGTTGAGGATCCTGCAGCAGATACCCAGCATTTATATCCTCCCGATTTCTTTTTTATATCAATAAGATGAGATATTCAGTCGCCAAAAATGCAGAGGCCTGTTCAGCCAGAGCATTGGCTTGTCTGTGTGCATCTTAGTTTTACTACGCTGCTGGATTTCTCTCTGTAAAAAACATCTTGTGTTATCTCACCCTCATGCCACATTATCAATTCTCATTTTGAGAAATGACAACCTTCGTCCATGGCACAAATGTACTGTGTTTCGTTTTCTCATTCGTTTTCCTCAGGGAGTGTATTCAGTATTGTTGGAGGGCAGCTTTGAACAGGAGAATGGCAACATTCTCATTGCCACGTCTCAGTGCGCTGCTTGCTGTAGCTAAGCACAGCTGTGCAAGCCTCAGGGCCAATAACTCCAGGTCTTTCCATCAAAGAAGAAAACAGAAACATTCTGGTCTCTCCATGGATTATGAATGTTCTCTTTTCCTCAAACTACACCAAAGGTTACATCTGCTAATCTTCATGTGCCCTTGAATCAAATTACAATTATTGACCATTTTACTCAGGACATTTAATATTCTTCCGGCTTAGAGGTACTGTATTTGCTGGAAGAATATTGTAAATGGATTATAATTAATTATAAACTCATCAACTCAATAAAAATGAGCCAATACAAATATCCACATGGGTTAATTAATTCAACATAACATGAACACAGAGACCGAGGATTACATTAGCAATACAATATTAATGGGTTACAGCAGTAGCACATGTGATTGTCATACTAGTGTTCATTTAACAAAACACAGAGTCTAATTTCTCATCTGCACAAGGATAATTGTTATGTGTCATGTTTCCTGTCGACATGTGTTATGTAGTATTGTGTAAATACATTTGTAATGAGTTGACAATGAGTTATTTGCTGTCAAATTGTTGTATTCATGTCAGTATTCTCCAAACCAACAATCCAGAAGAGACTTGATAATGAATAGTGAAGGAATGTAAGGATAACATACTAAAATAAAAGAACACACCAACTGTGTAGTCATGTTTTCAGATATCCTTCCAGGCCCTTTGCAATGATTTTGTTTTATTGCTAAAAAGGTTAAATCTGCTAAATGCAATGCCATTGTTAGCCTGTTATGCACTGTTATTCATGCTGTCCTGCACAAAGTATTTACTGACATATGCAGACCATCTTTCCTGGGAATAGAGAGTGATTATTTTCAAATTTTTCCCGTTCAATGGTTTTCAGGCAGCAGTCTGAGTCAGAATGTAAGTACCAAAGGACCATACCGCCACCCATCATGGCTTATCATTTGTCAATGTAATTAGACGTTGTGGTGGCAGGCTTCTCGACATGGTGGGGTTCTGTGACTTTCAGAAGTACACTAGTAGATAATGATGTTGGCAGCTCCATGGCTCACATCATGGATGTGCTGCTCATTAGTGTCAGCCCTCTAATATTCTAGCCCTATGAAATGGGGGTGAATGGATTAAATCCCCTCTACCCTCTCCATTACTCAGGACCAGACCTCTCTCTCTCTCTCTCTCTCTCTCTCTCTCTCTCTCTCTCTCTCTCTCTCTCTCTCTCTCTCTCTCTCTCTCTCTCTCTCTCTCTCTCTCTCTCTCTCTCTCTGAAAGAGAGTGGACTGGGGTGGCTATTGTGGTTGGATAGCTGACAAGTGTTGTTTGCAAATGTTCACAGGTAACTTACAAATGTGGATTCCAAAGAGTAATATATAAAAAATACAATTCCTAAAATTATTATTTTCATTGTAATATGTGTCCATTGTTCTTTCATTTGTGTAGTTAGGAAATACAAATTGGGCCTCAACTGCCTGCATCTTCAAACACCACAGAACAGGGGTGGCAGGTAGGCTAGTGGTTAAGAGTGTTCGGCCTGTAACTGAAAGGTTGCTGGTTTAAATCCCTGAGCTGATTAGGTGAAAAATCTGTTGATGTGCACTTGAGCAAGGCACTTAATCCTAATTGCTCCAGGGTCACCGTAAAACATGGCTGATCACTGGCTGTGACCCCACTCTCCGAGGATTTTTAAGGGGAGTGGGATATGGTGTTGGGGGTGGGGTTGTGGACGGGCTTTACAAAATGTTCCAGCTGATTTCCTTTCCTGTTTCATCTGAGAGGTCGCGCCTCTGGAACGTTCTGTTGGGTTTTCATACATCTGTGGGAATGCATTATAGCCAAGAAAACAGAACAGAGAAAAAGAAAAGGGAAGGAAGATACTTGTTGTGGTGATTATTCTGATAGGCTGTTGAGTGGCAGTGTTGACATTAACTGCTCCATGGGAAGCTGGCTCTCACAAAGGTATTCACAGGAGGATCCATCTAATCCCAGGGGAAAGCGATTGATGAAGGAGCATGGCCAATATCCTGTTGACTGAGGAGGACTGGGATAATGCTGGATGTAAAGAAAGCCAAGCATTCTATAATGGCTTTTGTTAAGACAAGAAACCCATTGGAAAACAAAACAAACTAATCTGTTCACACAGATCAATGGAAAGAGGATGGACAATTAAGTCAGGCAAACAGATGTGCTAATTAAAATTGCATTGATAATGAACTGAACCTGTTTTTTTGCCTATATGGCTTTTGCATGTACAGTGCTGAATTTCATTCATTGAAGTCAAGTCCTTCGTAGAGGTAAATGGGATTCTGAAGATAATGGAAATGTCATCAAGAATGAGTTGTTCTCTTATGTACTGTATAAGTCAGATAAAACTATTACATTCCCACTGTATGTGGTTTTCCATCCTAAGGAGGAGGAACTCAACTCTACTGTGTTCCCCAGATGAGGAAATTACAAATTATGATACACCAAAACATGCTGTGAATTTGGTACACTTGCCTCATTTAATTCCGACTGTGCTAGCTACATGATTGTTCTTTAAAGTCAGGATGTTGGACATGCTTTTCTCTGTATGATTTTGTGTCCAAATATTAAATACCACATACAATATAAACTTTCTCCCAGCGTGTTGACATGGTATATCATCAGTTATTTCAGAATGGCATGGTCTGCTGGTTTTGGTGTCATTTCACATGGGTGCAATTGATTTGTTGGAGTCGTTATTTGAACAGACAAGCACCTGCTGTTCCAGATGTTCAAAGTGTTAATCAGTTTATGATTGAGGGGTGACGAAATTATGCAAGCAATACCCTTTATACCCCCCCATCCCCTATCTCCCTCCCTCTCTCCACCAACCCATCATGTGGACTGGCCCAACTGCAGTAGATCATTGTGGCTGGTTGCCTGTATGTTTGTTGATATAACGATAGGACCTGAAATCTGGCAGCTTGAGTCCTGTGCTCGGCTCTCTCATATCCCTTCCCGTAGAATGGGTGTCACTGACCCCTCTTTACTAATTCAGAAGACTGCATGCCTTCCACATTTTGAGGAACAAGCTGTACCCCTGTCAAGTATAGAACTTTTTCATTTAATTTGTGTTCACTTGTATAGGTTCACAAGCTCTCCCTGGTCCAAATCAATAAAGCCACTGAATATGTAGGTAGCAGGATCAATGAAGGACATGGCTATATTAATGGAAATCAAAAATGGATCCAGTGTAATTGTAATGTACTCACAATAATAGATGCATGGCTGAAGAAAATCATTTCTGGGGTGGTATCGACTTTCCTGATCGCCCTCTTGGCCCCGTAGAAAAGTAAGGAGAGAGAGAAAGAGAGCAGTAGGAGACAGAGAGATGTTTGTAATGAGGGACTGAAAGCGAATGATGAAAGTACCGTTGTGAGAGCGGCTCGATCAGTTTCATTAGCCCCGATTTACACGCTTCTCCTATTCTCCTCCCCCACTCATGTCCTAACATGCTCCCACAACACCCCTCGCAGCATGAAGCTCCAATCCTGAAAGTAATCAGAGGGAGGTTAACACATCTACCACCAGCCTAAGTTACTATATATCTAGCAGATTTATGTTGAAATGCTTATCTATATTGGATATTACTCAAAGGACAATTTCCTGTTTCTGTTGCTCACTTCCTCATGATAACATGTGGTTGCCACGGTGATGGAAAGGTTATATTTTCATTGGAGAAGGAAGCCAGGTGCTCCAGTACCCAGATTACTTTCATCAATATGTATTGTGGTGCACAACTTCCTGCCGTTTGTCAGATGAACCAGAAGTAAGTAATGTATGAGGTTGTAGGTTGGAATACAACAACATTGCCCGTACTATCATTACTTGGTTGATGGCTATCACCCACTGAGGTTAGTGCAGAGAGGAGAGTAAAGAGAGGTAGAGGTACAGATATAGGATCTTGATTTGATCACTCTTTTGTTGCTAAGAATTTTTCTGCAAAGTAAACTTGTAAAAGGCTTCTAAAGTTTGTAATTTCCACTTTTAAATGTCAGACTTGATTTGCCCTAACAAAAAATGTATCAAACCCTACACAAATGTCCATAATCCACCATAATAATTCAAATTTCCTGCTGCTGCAGGATTATTTTCCTGCTATAGCAAACTGGCTCAAACTAAGATCCTACATATGTAGTACTGTTAGATTGCCTAGACTTGGCTGCCATGGTGATGTAGCCTCATATGACCTGCTGAAAGCCACTCCACTGCTAATGGATACTCCTGGGTAGCCTTTAGGCATGGGCTTAACACTGTCCCCTAAAATGTGTGAACATTTCAAATTAGATCAATTACATAGGCCTATAAATACATTGGATTATTTGGTGACACTTTTGATATACTACCTGTGTGTAAGTAATGCATTATAAATGCATTATAGGCATGAATGTATAGGCATTAATAATGTATTATAATTTTTGCATTCATAAAGATTATTAGAAGGAGCTATGGGCTGTTGAAAAATCTTGTATCAGTCTTAAAATTCCATATGGGCATTTCATACTGTAGAAAGAGTAAACCTAAGAGTTTTTCCATTACATGCATGTCATGTTGACCACTATTGATGGCTGATTGATGGATGGATAATTCCATTAAAAAGCATTACATTGATCAAGGGAGCATATTTGATTCTTGTAATTAAAACATGTCTCTGTCAATGGAGCAAATGATCATATTTTTATATTGATTCATTTCAAAGCTCATGAAATACCCAACCCAACCAACAATAACACACAGAGATTGCTTTCAAAAGAAAAACAGAAACCAAGTTTTTTAGGAGCATGGTTCCCGTCCCACCTAAACAGGGGATGTCACTTTAAATCAGTGTCAAGGCGATAATTGAAAGCTGTGGAATGGAAATGTGTAATCTCTCCTATTATATTTCTTTGGCTTGGGGACACGAGCATGATTATCTTTTTACTCATAAGGTGACCTCATTCAATTAAGAAAGACGCACCGAAGGACATAGAATCAATGGTGGACCAGAACCAATTAAAAAACAGCTAATTGCAGATGCATTTTTAAGTGAATTGAGTAAGTAGCCGTCAATAACAACAGCTCCTGCCAAGAAAATTATGCAGGGGAGTAACCAGAGAGAATATGCTCTTAAAGGCATATGCTTCCAGATGCCTGTCTGCTATCGACTAAAGATGTGGTGGCTATACTCCCATATCAGGGATGCTCAACTGAGAATGGCTAAAATGCTTAAGTCCCCCCTCCTCCTCGTCCTCTCTCTCGCTGACCAGTTATTTTGAGACTGAAGGAGAGTAATTGAAGCCAACATCGTTTGGAATGGTCGTAAATGTTTGACATGACATGAATGTTAGAAAATAAAAACGAATTGGGATTGCTTTTGATGAATTACTGTTTTATTGGTACTTAGGCTAATTAGTGGAACAATACCTCAGTTAATTAAACAGACTTTTATAATGATTAGAGTGAAGTACACTTTTATCTACACTACCAGGCAAAAGTTTGGACACACCTACTCATTCAAGGGTTTTTCTTAATTTTTTCTATTTTTTACATTGTAGAATAATAGTGAAGACATCAAAACTATAAAATAACACATATGGAATCATGTAGTAACCAAAAAAGTGTTAAACAAATCAAAATATATTTTATATTTGAGATTCTTCAAAGTAGCTACCCTTTGCCTTGATGACAGCTTTGCACACTCTTGGCATTCTCTTAACCAGCTTCATGAGGTAGTCACCTGGAATGAATTTCAATTAACAGGTGTGCCTTCTTCTCTTATTTGTGGAATTTCTTTCCTTCTTAATGCATTTGAGCCAATCAGTTGTTTTGTGACAAGGTGGGGGGTCTTTTACCTATTTGGTAAAAGACCAAGCCCATATTATTTCAAGAACAGCTCAAATAAGCAAAGAGAAATGACAGTCTATCATTACTTTAAGACATGAAGGTCAGTCATTACGTAAAATGTCAAGAATTTTGAAAGTTTCTTAAAGTGCAGTCGCAAAAACCATCAAGCACTATGATGAAACTGGCTCTCACGAGGATCGCCACAGGAATGGAAGACCCAGAGTTACCTCTGCTGCAGAGGATAAATTCATTAGAGTTACCAGCCTCAGAAATTGCAGCCCAAAGAAATGTTTCATAGAGTTCAAGTCACAGACACATCTCAATATCAACTGATCAGAGGAGACTGCAAAGAAACCACTACTAAAGGACACCAATAATAAGAAGTGACCTGCTTGGGCCAAGAAACACGAGCAATGGACATTAGACCGGTTGAAATTTGTACTTTGGTCTGGAGTCCAAATTTGAGATTTTTGGTTCCAAGTGCTGTGTCTTTGTGAGACGCGGTGTGGATGAACAGATTATCTCCGCATGTGTAGTTTCCACCGTAAATCGTGGAGGAGGAGGTGTTATGGTGTGGGGGTGCTTTGCTGGTGACACTGTCTGTGATTTATTTAGAATTCAAGGCACACTTAACCAGCATGGCTACCACAGCATTCTGCAGTGATACGCTATCCCATCTGGTTAGGGCTTAGTGGGACTATCATTTGTTTTTCAACAGGACAATGACCTAACACACCTCCAGGCTGTGTAAGGGCTATTTTACCAAGAAGGAGAGTGATGGAGTGCTGCATTAGATGACCTGGCCTCCACAATCCCCCGACCTCAACCCAATTGAGATGGTTTGGGATGAGTCGGACAGCAGAGTGAAGGTAAAGCAGCCAACAAGTGCTCAGCATATGTGGGAACTCCTTCAAGACTGTTGGAAAAGCATTCCAGGTGAAGCTGGTTGAGAGAATGTCAAGAGTGTGCCAAGCTGTCATCAAAGCAAAGAGTGGCTATTTGAAGAATCTCAAATATAAAATATATTTTGATTTGTTTAACACACTTTTTGGGTTACTACATGATTCCATATGTGTTTTATTTAATAGTTTAAAAATAAAGAAAAACCCTTGAATGAGTAGGTGTCCAAACTTTTGACTGGTACTGTATACCAAAACTAAGGCATGGGTAATTGACAAAATAATAATTATAAATAATGAAATTAATTATTAATAATTTGCATCTCCACATCATGATTTTTTTGTGTAATTTCACTAAATCTATGTGAAAGTGTAACCAGGAGTGTATGATAGAGAGATTCAATTTGAAACAGGTGAAACGTGATGGTCTTGTCATAGTTGAAGACCGAATCCCTACTACCTCCACCCAAACAGTGACATCATTTTTGAATCATCTACCTACCTACTAACAAGGGAAGCTTTCAGTTTCAGCAGTGGGGAAAATGGGGTGGAGATACACACACACACACACACACACACACACACACACACACACACACACACACACACACAGTTTCGTGCAGTTGTACACTCTTTTTGGACTTAGGCTCTGACACTAGACACTTGCCACTGTCATGTCTTATCGACCTCCTCGGGTCAGGAACTTCTCGAAAGCCATAACACTTGTAACCACCACAAACACAATTAAAGATGCAGACAGACAATCTCATGGATGGGAACGCTCCCGTCTTCTAAACCGCTTTGGCAGCAGATCCTGGGGACCCAAAGGAGGTGCAGACTTTTGTTCCAGCTCAAAACTAACAGAACCTATTAAACTAATAAATTAATTGAATCAGTTGTGTTAGTGCAGAACTGGAACAAGAACATGCACCCCCTGTGGGTCCGAAGACCAGGATTGAAGAACACTGTAAATGTTTGGTGTGCAGTATTTATTATCCTATTTCATTTTAATCAGAATGTAATAATTGGATGGATATGGATGTAAACCCTGAAAATAAAGAGGACAGAATGGACATACTAATTGCAATGTAATCATGCAATCCATGGAACCATGGAGTCAACTAATTCATTCCTACAAACACGTGTACATGCACGCACGCACACACACACACACACACACACACACACACACACACACACACACACACACACACACACACACACACACACACACACACACACACACACACACACACACACACACACACACACACACACACAGTTGCTAGGTTTGAGAAATGTGAAGCTTTGACACCTGAGCATTAGCTACAAATCAGTCTTGTTCAGAACCTACAATATGTAACTTGCGCCTTTGCTCTTGGAAGAGTGCACGTTTGTTGATTGCTGAGACAGTACTAATCAAGCTAATGGGTTCAAGTCATTGGAAAGGAGAGTTATATCAAAGCACAGGGAGAAGCTCATTACCACTATTGATTTGCACTTAAATTTGAAAATGATGATCAGCCGTAAAAGTGTATTATTCTGGCCTCTTTCTTGCTCTACCGTATCCATATGCAAGAGACACTTGTTAATTTTGCTCAATCTTGTTGATTAGAAAGATCAAGTGTTAGCCATGGCGAATATAACAAAGCAGTACCATGGAGGCATGTACTTTATATAGGTCCAGTAAATTATATACATATTATATCGTCTCCCATTGCTTTTTGTTATCACATAATGTTATTGAACTGTTGGACATGTAGAATGAGTAACTAAATGTGTTGTCATAATTCAATATTCAACTGTCACAGGGTATTATTCACCTGTAGCTTTCACATGCTCTTTGTTGAAAGGCTTTAAGGAGCTAAAATGGAAAACATCTCTGTCTGTGTGATGGCAAGCAGCAGAGGGGGAGGTTATTCTGCAATTGTCTGGCATTATTTGAAATAGATATCTCCCAGCCCCATGTCTCCCTGTAAGATAATATGGCAGCATGTTAAAAGGCCCCATCAGGCTGGGGGTAGAATGACTGAGGAGTGGAGGTGAGCAGTTCCAATGATTCTGCAAATGCTGGGAAAATTAGTCTCTGCCTCAGTGCATCCAAGCATCAGATCCATTCCAAAATAACACTGCTCTTTGCACCCAGTAGTCAACATAGCGATAGGATGAAAATAGGTTCAATATAGAGATGCTTGAATAAATGCACATAATCCCATCCCTTTATATTGAAAGTAAATGCCATGTTCAGACTGCTACTGCATTTATGAGTTGATATTTCAGCATCGTGTTTGTATTTGTTCCCAGGCATCACTCTGGTTCATCTCGTATTCCAAACACCCATTCAATGCATTGGTTAGGTTGCTATGAATTACATGTAAACGCTAACTTTAAATGCTACAATCTTCTGTCTATTCTGCTCTTCCTGATCAACAGCTAATATGAGCACTGATAACAAAGAAAATACCGTTGTGCATACAACAAGAACACATAATGAATGCCTCTACATGATCTTCTCTGAGTTCCTCCTAGCCCGGCATCACATGGATAATGTTGTTTATCAATCATAGTTCTGACTCTTTTACGTTCGTTTTGTGTACCTTACATATACATATTCTTGGATTGTTTGCCCTGCCCTTTCACCAATTAGGCAAAATCCTGCAAAGCTTTGGAGAGAATTACCTAAATGTTAAACAACACAATTAGTCTCTGCAGCATCCATTATGCAGGATGCCCACAGAAAATGGAGGCAGCGGTGAAAAATGGTGCTAGAGGCTGTTACTGGCTCCCATACGTCTCGTCTCCTTGGCAATATTTTAACGTTTATCCAATCGATGCCTTATTGCTCTATAATCTGGGCTAAATCAGAGCCATGATGGCCTGTTAGTTCCTAAAACAGTACTGAAAAGCTTCAGTTGAAGACAAAATAGAACATTTCAAATATACTGTATGAAGACTGGCTATCAGCATCTAAAATGACCGAATTGATGAACTTTGCATTTTGTTGACAACTTGGAGTGTATTTTCACTGGGTAACCAAAGTGTTTGCCAAAAAGCATGATTCAATCAATAGCTGTAGTTTGCATTGTTACAATACAACCCCATATAGCATAGGCAGCATACTGAACATAAGGTTATCAGCAATAATACATTATTAGCACTGTAAGGGTTATTGGAGTTAGCATTGAGAATGGTATGCAGTATCTGAATTGAATATGGAATACTTAAATTATCAATGCAATAAATGACCAAGAATATAGAATGATGTATTGGGGCACAATCTATTAATCCTGAATGATGAATAGGCTTGGTGTCTTGAAGAAGACATGCAGAAATGTAGTCAAAGTCTTGTAGAAACATATGGGGAAAATGGTATAATGATTTTATCCTAAGTAGGAGAGTAAATGTAAAGCTATTGCCGTCTTATTGATATCTGGGATAGCAAATGAAGAAAACATACACCAAAAACCTGAGGTACAGGGTTATCAAGGTGCTTCTTCAATGCTTGCTTTGCAATGATAAATCACTTGACTGTTAATTACATTGATGTCCATGCTCTTGTAAGTCACACCCTTAATGGATTCTGTCTGTCTAGTAGGCTAGTCTAGATCAGTACTTATATCATGTATAGTGTAAAAAAAAATCATGGAATAGTTGCTCTCAAAATGGTGATAAGTGGTAATAGCATAAGCAACCATTCCTTATCATGTCATTGTCCATAGGCTACTTTGACCTATGTGGGTATGGTGGAGAGGACTTTGGAGAGCTGTATTTTGTGATCAAGCTATGACCTCAACACAGGATGTCACCCCACATGCAAATTAGTGGAGATGTGGATGGTGACTCATTTGTTTACTTCTCTTCTCTACGTTATCAAAGCAGCCTGCTTGGTCAAACTAGGACGTGATTCTGGGCCATGATACACAGTGTAATTGGGACATTGTCACACAATGCAAACATGTTCCCCTGATATAAACAAGTGCCCCTATGCGTTATGTGGTAGCGTGACCCAAACAGTAGGCTGCTGATGTCACAAATAACATTAGCACAAATAAACAACAGCTATGTGACTGTTCCGATGCTAGCATAAGTCTCACCCACTAAGCCTTCTCTAAGGCCTGTGTCAGAATGCCTGCAGATTCTCATTTTTAGTCATTTTGCGTCTCATCCCAATTCCAATGTGGTGCAAGACTTGGCAGATATGGGGAATCACATCTGAAGAATCAAGGAGGGAGCAGGGGAGATCAAACCAGGTATAGAATCTGAAGAGAGATATAATGAGATGGGATTACTTTATCGAACTCGGCAGGACGGCGGCAGCCCCTGCAAGTCTGGCTTTGTCAGATCCATGTCCTCTTAAGCCTCCGTTGGGCTACAAAGCCCCTGCACACTGGGGACTTGGCGCTTTATTTGCATCTCAGAGAAGCATGCCGATACCTCAGACTGCAAAAGAGATGAAAGAGAAGGAAAATGCAGCAAGTTTAACAGAATCCATATCATCCCTAACATAAATGCAGGGGTTCACCATACAAGCTTCATGTCAAGCTGCAGCTCTACAGCTGAACTTCCAAAAGTCGTGGGTGTTATTTCTCATAAGGATCAAACAGTACAGACACACAAATCATATGAACATTCTCAATGCAGCTTTTGCACAATTGACACAGCAGAAGTATCTTGCAGCTATAACATTACTAATTCTCATTTGCAGTTATCAGGACATCTGAATGCAAATGCAAATCTAAAATAATAAAAGACCACGCATGAGGAAACTTTAGGTTTCTCTTGTAAATCTTGTCCATTGGGCAGCTAGGGCCTAATCACTATTTTGACCATCTGAGGTAGAACACACATCATGGACTCTATGGCCATGGCACATTATGCACTTCAAGGCAAAGGGGGTTGTGCACAAGTCATGGCTCAGAGAGAGCATCTGAGGAGACACATGTGACAATAAATGTAAGGGCAGAAATAGAACCAAGAGATGGACAGCAATTACCCCAGGCATCACAGGGCCAAGACCTTTGACTGCTCGTTCCCACCCCAGAGAGAGACAGACAGGAGCTCAATGTGACAGTGCCAAAGACAACCCGCCACAGCCAGGACAGTCACTCAGAGGCTCATGATTTTTGTCATGATCAGAATGCTGACACATCACTTATAGGTCAGAGGAGAAATGAGCCATTATAGACCGGGGGACACAATGGGTATGTCACATCCTGAGGATATAAGTACAGTATAAACAACAAAATCATCACTAACCACAGCATGCTTTCAGTTTTATTTCCAAAATGAGCATTGCTTGACCTATTATGTTTAGATCAGTTACAAACGGCATTTACAAGACTGATCCATAAACCAAGGTCGGTATTCAGTCTTGAGAACTGTATGGTTAGTATAGCCCCTGAGTCTACCCCAATGATTTCAAGTCAGAATACTGCAACAAATGAATATTGGAAATGCATTCAAAAGGTGAGGTCTTCTTGCTGTAGTTGAACCACTGTTGTTGCAGTTTCCTGAATAGCCACTCACAGACATGCACATGCTCAGGATCATTTGTTGTAAAATGTTTACTGTCTAATGAAAGGTTATAATACAATCAAATGAACCCCCCCCCCCCCCCCCCCCCCCAAAAAAAAATAACATACTTTATTTGTGTTTTAAGGCATGAAGGCACAAAGGAGATAGCATACTACTCTGTGTGATGGTATTTTATGTAAAGGTTTCCTTCATCTGCAAAAGAAAAATTGAATAAGTATGGATTGCATTCCTTCCATTGATGTGGTTGACATTAAGGAATAATAAAAAGATGAATGCACAGAACGCGAAGAGTGGTGTGACATTTGGGTGGCATGTCATTGGATTATTGCCAGCATATTTCAATTTTTAACCCATATCAGAGAAATGCTGCTTCCCCCACAATGATACTTTCGTCATTGTCGTTCACTCCCTCATTACAAACATCACTCTGTCTCCTACTGCTCACCCACTTCTTTCATCTTATTCTCTCTCTCTCTCTCTCTCTCTCTCTCTCTCTCTCTCTCTCTCTCTCTCTCTCTCTCTCTCTCTCTCTCTCTCTCTCTCTCTCTCTCTCTCTCGCTCTCTCTCTCTCTCTCTCTCTCTCTCTCTCTCTCCTCTGCCAGTCTATTTGCGCTTTGATTGAAGGAGGGAGACGTGGGAGATCTTTAAACAGATCAAATCAGCGCCACCATTGAAACTCATTTGGAGCCATTTCACAACTGAAATACTGGATCATTAGCCGCTTTGCTCCCCTCCACCCTGGATCACCAGTAGAGGAGGAGGAAATTCACTCCACTCCATCAAGCAAAATCATCTGGGAGCTGTGACGTTACCACTAAATCCCCATCCGCTCCCCAGCTCTTTGTAACAACCTCTCGGTAATGATGGCAGCGGGAATCAATTGCCAAATCCCATTCTGGAGCCTTGATCTTTTAAACCCCCCATATTGAAAATGCAAATATTGGTCAGAGAATAAGGAAGCTCTACTTTGACAATGCGTGTGTGACCTAAAGAAAACTTGCTTCCACCCCGATAAAAGTGAATAGGTGTTAAGCCGCTACTGGAAATATTAGGATAAATTTCACATTTCTTGCATTGATTGCGGCTGTCAATTCCTGCAGGACGCCTGGGTGACTGAATGAGTTCATAATGAAGGGCTACAGGTAGTGGTTTTCTCCAACAGAATGATATGGAACAGCCATGACCCCAGGGGTTGCCAGTCTATGGGGGCCTGCAGCTTTCCAATGAATTCATCTGAGTTTCTCTTAATGTAATTTGATTGGAGCCACCGGTTAATTGACTAACGAAATTTAACCAACGGGAAAATCATGTGCAGTATGTTAGTATAGCTGATTCCCTACTTGTCCAATAGCTATGCCTCCAGTATTGTGCAATAGTTCTGCAATGCCTGGTGTTCTGGAGAAACAGAAGAGAACACTTACAGCCTTTACAATCAGGCCTGTCTGAAAGGGCTTATAAAAATACATGCACCAAGCTCTGCTTTCCCCTGTGATGAATAAACCATTACTATACAAGCTGGAGGCCGGCCGTGTTTGAAGACCTCTATGGTGCATACGATTTTAAATAAATCCTCCTTTGCCTTTGGTTGTTGCAGCCTCTCCCAAAGTCACCCTCATCAAGAACGATATCCCTGCCAGAGGTTGCCTGGGCATGATTTACAATGACAGTAGTCTTGTTGCAGGTCATTCAGGTTGTGTCTCTGTGGTATTAAAGGAAATAAGGGTAATTGAAATTGAAAGATGACAGTCCTTTTGCTTTTTACCAAGACCTCCATCATTTCATGAATAAGAATTGTGTCATTATGCCACTTCTTGGACAGTTTTGGGTATGTCCTCTATAGAAAATCTGCTCAAACAAAGTTAGTGCTGGAGTCATTTTGACTAAACTGTAGCTAAGGTATTTTGGATGCAAACATTGTCAAAATTATAACTAATAATCTCATTACCAAACAGGTTATGAAGATAACATACTGTCATTTAAAAGACAAACAAGGAAAGGAGGCAACTGAGGTAGCTTCAGGCTTGTTATAGGGACAGTAGGTCTGGTGGTACCTGGTCTGTGAAAATAATCAGTAGCCTAATTTTGTACTGTGACCTCCATAGACAAAGTAGTACCATTGGCTACAGCATATAATACAGTGCCTTCAGAAAGTATTCACACCCCTTGACTTTTTCCACATTTTGTTGTGTTACTGCCTGAATTAAAAATTTATTACATTTAGATGTTTTTGTTACTGGCCTACACACAAAGTGGAATTATGTTTTTTTTCATGTATTACAAATTAATAAAAAAAAAGCTGAAATGTCTTGAGTCAATAAGTATTCAACCCCTTTGTTATGGTAAGCCTAAATAAGTTCAGAAGTAAACATTTGCTTAACAAATCACATAATAAGTTGCATGGACTCTGTGTGCAATAATAGTGTTTCACATAATATTTTTTTATGATTACCTCATCTCTGGACCCAACACATACAATTATCTGTAAGATCCCTCAGTCGAGCAGTGAATTTCAAACACAGATTCAACCATAAAGACCAGGGAGGTTTTCCAATGTCTCGCAAAGAAGGACACCAATTGGTAGATGGGTAAAAATGTAAAAAAGCAAGACATTGAATATCCCTTTGAGCATGGTAAAGTTATTAATTACACTTTGGTCATTCCAAAGATACAGGTGTACTTCCTAACTCAGTTGCCGGAGAGGAAGGAAACTGCTCAGGGATTTTACCAAGAGGCCAATGATGACTTTAAAACAGTTACGGAGTTTAATGGCTGTGATTGGAGAAAACTGAGTATGGATCAACAACATTGTAGTTACTCCACAATACTAACTTCATTGAGTGAAAAGAAGGAAGCCTGTACAGAATAAAAAATATTCCAAAACATGCATCCTGTTTGCAACAAGGCACTAAAGTAATACTGCAAAAAATATGGCAAAGCCATCAACTTTTTGTTGTGAATACAAAGTGTTTTGTTTTGGGCAATTCCAATACAACACATTACTGAGTACCACTATTTTTAAGCATAGTGGTGGCTGCATCATGTTAGTGGTATGCTTATAATCGTTAAGGACTGGGGAGTTTTTCAGGATAAAAAAGAAACGGAATGGAGCTAAGCACAGGTAAAATCCTAGAGGAAAACCTGCTTCAGTCTGCTTTCCACCAGACACTGGGAGATGAATTCACCTTTCAGCAGGACAATAAATTAAAACACAAGGGCAAATCTAAACTGGAGTTGCTTACCAAGGAGACAGTGAATGTTCCTGAGTGGCCGAGTTACAGTTTTGACTTAAATCTACTTGAAAATCTAGGACAAGACCTGAAAATGGTTGTTTAGCAAAGATCAACAACCAATTTGACAAGAGTTAGAAGAATTTTGAAAAGAACAATGGGCAAATGTTGCACAATTCAGGTGGGGCAAGCTCTTAGAGACTTACCCAGAAAGACTCACAGCTGTAATCACTGCCAAAGGTACTTCTACAAAGTATTGACTCAGAGGTGTGAATACTTATGTAAATTAGATATTTCTGTATGTAATTTTCAATAAATGTGTAAAAATGTCTAAAAACATGTTTTCACTTCATCATTATGGAGTAAATCAATTTTCAATTCATTCTATAACAACAAAATGTGGAATATATCAAGGGGTATGAACACTTTTTGAAGGCACTGTATATGTAATTACACAGCACCTCTGTGTTGTCTCAGGCCCCATTAGGACTGGTGGGAGGGAGGCTGCTGCTGCATAATGCAACAGAGTATGTAATACACAATCACTTTAAGCAGTGCACACCAATCTTTTATTCCACCGACTAAAGTGATCAAGCGTGACCCGTGGAGGCATTTCTGAGGACATGTTTACATGGAAGCATGACAAGAATTTAAAAAGGTCATTGAACTTGATGAACTACAGCTGCAGGACGTTTAACCTGTAATATGAAGAGATGCAGATGGAAACTGGAGAGGCAGACGCACAGATAAGATGGCTGACGCAATCATTTCAAATAACGAATCAGAGACTCATCACAGGGTTTTCTAACATAATCTGGTATCGCAATCTGAGGTTTATCAAATGGGTGCAGAGCATGATTTCGTACACTTGCTTTGGTATGTGAGGTATTCTGCCGCTGGGGAAAAATAAAGACAGTCGCGCTTTAGACCCCTGGCATCATGTCCCTCAAGAGAATCCTTGAGCAGCGATTGATGATCTCACCTCGTCTTTACTAATTACCACTCTGGATGGGGTGGTCAGGTGTAAGGTAAGCCATGAAAATTAGATTAGAGGAAGTCTAATGGAGAAGTCAAGTGGCGGTGTGAGAGGGCATATAAAGTCAGCCTGGAAAAACACAAGATGGAAGGCTTCACACTGGTTCAAGTGGCCAGATGGAAAGCTTCATAGTGGTTCAAGAGGCCAAGGATATGACGCAAATGCTGCATTCAGTCAATTCTTGTTGTGTGTCATAATAATAGTCACAACATAATGCTATTATTATGTCTAGAACTCACCTTTGTATTGGTAACAAAGGTTATTATGCCTTCAATTATGTTGGCTTGAGATGTAACCTATTCTGTGATCTTTTTGTTAGACCCTGTGTCCTGACACAGGGGGAAGAGGGTTCATACTGCCCTGTTGAGTAATATCAAAAACTTTTTAAAAATAGCCTGCACAGCCTCTCGCCTTGGCACTTAGCATAACAGAGATGGATTGGGGTAATAGCAGAGGTTATAGCACTGGGCTCTGTCCATATGAGACATTTGGGCTGCAGTCCAGACTTCAGCAATAATTCACCTTTCAAGCACCGTCCTCAACACAGGCACTGCTCTAGTTCTGCAGCCTTGCCAAGAAACCACCTCTCCCCATTTTCAAACATATGAGAGATGATGCATCTCCTTGATGTCCAACATGATGATCCTTCTTTTATCATCATGGTGAGGTCACTGAGCAGTCCTGACCCCTCTTTTCTCCATTGCATATGGAGTAGCTGAGAAAGCTATTTAGAGCTCTCTGGTCTTTTTTGGTTGCCTAAACACAGTCTTGCCAGAGAAATGTGTCCAGTTACAAGTACAACCCTGGTCCACAACAGTAACAGCATTAGCCTTAGGTGTGAACAGTACAGCAGACCTGGGATAACTATAGTTTTAATTATTTGAATACAGATCTCAGAAAATTACTCCAACGTCGTTTTAGAGAATTTGGCAGTACGTCCAACCGGACTCACAACCGCAGACCACGTGTAACCACGCCAGCCCAGGACCTCCACATCCGGTTTCTTCACCTGCGGGATCATCTGACACCATCCACCCGGACAGCTGATGAAACTGAGTATTTCAATTGACTGATTTCCTTATATGAACTGTAACTCAGTAAAATCGTAAACTCTCTGACTAAAATGCCCTCATTCAAATAAATAAACCCTTTGATTGGACTAGTAAACTGTCATTAAGACAGGTCGGGTGAGCTAGCGAACAGGCTAGCGCAAACAGGCTAGCAAACGGGCTAGCGAATGGAACGAGCTAGCGTAGAGAGAGAGCGAGGATTGGTAATAAGGTTTATGAGGTAAAAATAAATAATATTCTTCCCACGCAGCAATTATTCATGTATGAATCATGATGTTGGTGAGTAGTTTTTTGTTTCAAACTGTTTACATTGTTTTGTTGAATGTTTGTTTTATGAAACGAAAGCACAATGATGACGTATTTGATTTCTGCTGGAAACCAACATTGATTTAATAAGGCTTTAATCATAATACTTTACAAGGCTCATATAAAATACAAAAAGCAAATATTCATAATATATATAGTCCATATGTAACTGTTATAGCCCCCAAAGATCAGTAGGAATATACAGAACTAGAGAAATGTTTTTAAACATTCACCTCAGCTGAGTCATTCCAGAGCAGGGATAGTGGAAAACATTATGACCTACTCTGTTGATTCAGTCAAAGTCAAATGTTTAATAACTTTAACCATCCTGAACTCTGTTTGAGACCATAAACTTCTTAGAAGAAGAAATGTATTTTTTCCCTTTAAAAAAACTTGGCTACAATAATGGTACTGGTCTCGACTATTGCCAAGGGATCGATACTTGTGGACGCTGTTCCTGTATCAGCTCATCCGACAAATCCAATTCAATTATCTGCAACCAAAGGAGAAAAACAGATCTATCCCAGGTTTCAAAGACCTGAAGAGGGTTTTACTTTCAAGAGAGACAGGTGAGAATGTGAATTCTCCTCCACCTTCAGGATTGATTTCCCAATATATTTTGCTCTCCAAATGCTGTACAGGATGATCAGGGACCAGAGTGTCTGATAAGGGAATCAAAGAGCCAATGAGATGCCAAATATTGGATTTCTGACTAGTGGCATAGTTACTATAGAAATGTGTCATAAATTGTCTAAGAGTAAATATTAACCTGTAATAGTGTATTAGTAAATGCAATAAGACAAAAGTGAAACACAGCATGCAGACTCTTGGCTTCATAGTCAAATGTAATTTTCATTATATCAATCTGCACCATGTTGTGACTGCTCAGTTAGAACTGTTAGTGGAAGCTCTAATGTAAATGTTTCATTATTCTATAGATGTGGTAAAGAGGTAAATCGAACTTGACCAAAACAATGGAATTGCCATGGAAACGCGTGCGGGAAAGGAAAGGAAAGGGCCCCCTACATTTAGGCTATTGTTCATACAGTTGAAGTCAGATGTTTACATACACCTTAGCCAAATACATTTCAACTCAGTTTTTCACAATTCCTGACATTTCATCCTAGTAAAAATGCACTGTTTTAGGTCAGTTAGGATCACCACTTTATTTTAAGAATGTGAAATGTCAGAATAATAGTAGAGAGAATTATTTATTTCAGCTTTTATTTCTTTCCTCACATTCCCAGTGGGTCAGAAGTTGACATACACTCAATTAGTATTTGGTAGCATTGCCTTTAAATTGTTTAACTTGGGTCAAACGTTTTGTGTAGTCTTCCACAAGCTTCCCACAATAAGTTGGGTGAATTTTGGCCCATTCCTCCTGACAGAGCTGGTGTAACTGAGTCAGGTTTGTAGGCCTCCTTGCTCGCACACGCTTTTTCAGTTCTGCCCACAAATGTTCTATAGGATTGAGGTCAGGGCTTTGTGATGGCCACTCCAATACCTTGACTTTGTTGTCCTTAAGCCATTTTGCCACAACTTTGGAAGTATGCTTGGGGTCATTGTCCATTTGGAAGACCCATTTGCGATTAACCCCTTACAATTAACTTTGGTTAGTGGAGATGGAGGAGACTGAAACGAAAACATATCCTTAAAGTACTTTGCTTCCTCTTTCAAAATATGATTTTGTGAATCATGGGTGACTCCGTCATTTGTAACAAATTTCAGTAAATTATTTTTGGTCGCATTTTTGGTAGTATGTTGAATATTCAAAAATAATTTGATGCATTTTCTTCATATTCCATCCACTTTTTATTATACAGTGCCTTCGGAAAGTAGTCAGCCCCTTGACTTTTTTCACATATTGATACGTTACAGCCTTATTCTAAAATTGATTAAATTGTTTTTTCCCCCCATCAATCTACACACAATACCCTATAATGACAAAGCAAAAACAGGTTTTTAGAAATTGTTTGTCATTTATAAAACTTTTTTTGGGGGAAATATCACATTTACATAAGTATTCAGACCCTTTACTCAGTACTTTGTTGAAGCACCTTTGACAGCGACTACAGTCGCAAGTCTTCTTGGGTATGACGCTACAAGCATGGCAAACCTGTATTTGGAGAGTTTCTCCCATTATTCTCTGCAGATCCTCTCAAGCTCTGTCAGGATGGATGGGGATCGTTGCTGCACAGCTATTTTCAGGTGTCTCCAGAGATGTTCGATCGGGTTCATGTCCAGGCTCTGGCTGGGCCACTCAAGGACATTCAGAGACTTTTCCCTGAAGCCACTCCTGCGTTGTCTTGGCAGAGAGCTTAGGGTCGTTGTCCTGTTGGAAGGTGAACCCTCACCCCAGTCTGAGGTCCTGAGCACTCTGGAGCAGTTTTTCATCAAGGATCTCTCTGTACTTTGCTCCGTTCATCTTTGCCTGGATCCTGACTAGTCTCCCAGTCCCTGCCACTGAAAAACATCACCACAGCATGATGCTGCCACCACCATGCTTTACCGTAGGGATGGTGCCAGGTTTCCTCCAGACGTGACACTTGGAATTCAGACCAAAGAGTTCCATCTTGGTTTCATCAGACCAGAGAATCTTGTTTCTCATGGTCTGAAAGTCTTTAGGTGCCGTTTGACTACAAGCGGGCTGTCATGTGCATGTTACTGAGGAGTAGCTTCCGTCTGGCCACTCTACCATAAAGGCCTGATTGGTGGAGTGCTGCAGAGATGGTTGTCCTTCTGGAAAGTTCTCCCATCTCCACAGAGGAACTCTAGAGCGCTTTCGGGTTCTTGGTCACCTCCCTGACCAAGGCCCTTCTCCCCCGATTGTTCAGTTTGGCTGGGCGGCCAGCTCTAGGAAGAGTCTTGGTGATTCAAAACTTCTTCCATTTAAGAATGATGGAGGGCACTGTGTTCTTGGGGACCTTCAATGCTGAATTTGTTTTGGGCACCCTTCCCGAGATCTGTGCCTCGACACAATCCTGTCTCAGAGCTCTATGGACAATTCATTCGACCTCATGGCTTGGTTTTTGCTGTGACATGCATTGTCAACTGTGGGACCTTTTATAGACAGTTGTGTGCCTTTCCAGATCATGTCCAATCAATTGAATTTACCACAGGTGGAAACCAATAAAGTTGTAAAAACATCTCAAGGATGATAAATGGAAACAGGATGCATCTGAGCTCAATTTCAAGTCTCATAGCAAAGGGTCTGAATACTTTTGTAAATAAGGTATTTCTGTTTTCAAGGTTTAATACATTTGGTAACATTTCTAAAAACCTGTTTTCACGTTGTCATTATGGGGTATTGTGTATAGATTGCTGAGGATTATTATTTTTTAAATCCATTTTAGAATAAGGCTGTAATGTAACAACATTTGGAAAAAGTCAAGGGGTCTGAATACTTTCTGAATGCACTGTATATTACACTTGATCTTTCTTGAATATGTTCCTCCAGTTCTTTTTGTTTTTCATCTAATGTATTCTGTACCTCTATGGTACAGTTTTTTGCTATCTATCTGTAACGTTAGTGCCTCTATTTCCTTTGTTAATATTAACTATTTTGACCGAAATTGCTTTTGTTTTAAAGATGAGTATTGAATTGCATATTACGGCGATGCTTGTCAGACCATGAGACATCACGAAAAATTGGTCTTCTCACGAAAACATCTGTAGCGTCCGAACGGTTTGGCCTACAAAACTAATATGACAACTCTATGTAAAGATGAGACAAGGGTCACGGGACTGGTCTGAAGGTTACCCGGTACCGGTAGACAATTTTTATGGAAGTATGGAGGTAGTTTTGTGCCCCCCCAAAAAATGGGGTCAAATATGTGTCTGAAAAAACTATATTTCCTGAGCTTTATTATATCTTCTAGATATAGGACAGACACTTCAAAACCTTATTCCTTATGATTTATTTTTTGACTGTCTGTTTTCCATTCATGAATGTCTTATTCATTAACTTTCTTTGGGCTATAGTAGTAAAGAAAAATGCAATATTTTGTCAAATCATTTTAAAATAAAATGGTTTTATACCTACTTAATTCAAAATCAAATAGCTAAATTATCCATGGTATGACCATTTTAAAACAATTCCATATGTGCACCCCTTGGGGTCCTGAGGACTGAGTTTGGGAAACCTTGCAGTATGGAGAGGTTCATGTGAAAATATGTTTACATTGGGGAGGGGGTGCATTTCTTTTAATGACACCTACAATTGGATCATCCATATGATTGTTTCCAGCTATAATAAACTGATCAATTTGCATCTGATTTGATCTCAGGTGTGTGATTGCCCTAGGGCCCCAGCTTTAGTGAGTTTAGCATGACCTGGGGATGAGAGGTTATGTAAAATCAACATGGATGGATCCCAAGCCAGTCATAGTTTATTAAACTCCATTTAATTAATCAGCACCTCGACGGACCTGTGGATGTCCCAAAACTGATAAGGATTAACATGTGTCCTGACACTTCTACAGGAACACTGAGCAAGATTTCAGTAGGGGTATATAGATATTACCCAAGCAGTATCTCCCCCGTTAAATTAAATCTGACACCTCAGTTTTGACATGATCTGATGCAAACAAAACACACTTCACCGAAATGCCTAACATCTGCATAGCAAATAGGCATCCCAAATGCACTGTTCCTCTTGAATAGCCAATGTGTGTTATCCATGCATGGCTGAGATTTGCTGTAACAACCACAATGGATGCCAAGAGAAATGGAGAGCAGAAGAGAAGAGAGAGAGGTTCTACTTATGCAGCTCACTGAGAACAGATGTTCCGTTAACAACCAAGAACTAATGTGACCCCTCGCTCTTTGTCTCTGACAGTAGAGAAAAACAGAACAGAGAGAAAAAAACAGATGTTGGTTGTTACGCAATCCACAGGCATCCATGTGCTGAGTCTCCCATCACTGCAAATTAAAAACTGTTCTAAAATCAGCCCTGTCCAAAAATACGGCCGTGAAAAAATGCGAATAATGAAATTAGAGGTCGCCTACCAAAAAAATGTGAAGGTTGTAATAAAATAACAGCACATCTGCTGTAAGCGAGACATTCAATGCCTAATATAACCCCTCCATTCCTCACCCCAACCCTGCTCCTCATAAACCTGTCAATGTATCATGTTATAATCCAGAATGACAAGTGAGATTTCATCAAGGCAATGATCACCAAATGAGTGATCAGCGATCAGCATTGACTGCAACTCTCATTAGAGCCCTGATCACTCGCCTTAATGGACGTGTCTGGTGCGTATGTTTGACACTGGGAGCCTGTGGAAAATATGACACACACACACACACACACATATTGAGAATAAATCATGGTTATCAATATAATGCAGCCGTTATTGCTGCATCGATAAATATGCATGGCAAAGGTACTCTCTAACATAACACTTCAGTTTTGTAAATCAGTCATAACCTTCTTTCATGAGCTACAAAAACCCATGACTGGATAAATCAACTAAAAAAGACAATCCTTTAAGTGTGCAGCTTTCAAAGAAACACATGTAATACCCAATGCTTATGTTGTGTACATGCATGCTGCCAGTAGCACAGCAAAACATACAGACTAAGAGACAAACAGCATACTGTTGTCACACATTACTGAGATTGGCTTGAACCAGCTGGGGGTGAATCATGGTCTTGCCTTGAGCTGAGGATTATGGGGGAGAGGGATGACAGCTTTCTGCTTCTGCACTGAAGCAGTAGGTAGTAGGCTGTTGTAGGGGGCTGAGGCAGGGTTGTGTGTGTGTGTGTGTGTGTGTGCATGTGCTTGTGTGCCTGTTTGCCTGTGTGCGTGTGTGCGTGTATGCGTGTGTGCGTGTGTGTCTCTCTGTGTGTGTGTGTGTGTGTGTGTGTGTGCGTGTGCGTGTGTGCGTGTGTACATGGGTATTTCTATAAATAATGGGGCCAATGTGGGACATTGGGATAAAAATGTCAGAGGAATAAAAGTGAATATATGCAAAATCGCCCATAACTATTGTTGTGCAATTGTCTATCCTACACAATTGCGCACAGTAGACTCGGTGTCCAATCCGATGCACAAAAACATATGAAAACATGAACTCATTACCTTGATGGTTTCTAAGTTAAATCTAGTGAGACACTGCTGTAAATCAAGCAGACAACAACAGATGATCAACCTCAATTCGCTATGGATATTAGATCCAGCATGGATCCATGCACAACTGTCTTCACCAGCGTAAGGAATGACACCAAAATATTCTGGACATTCCTCGCGAACACATTTTTTTCCAGCACTTGGGCACATTGCATGCCCTATTACAACAGCTGTTCATCACTTGGCTGTCATTCGGAAAATTCCTTCCTGATGATGTGTGAAAATATCACGGAACAGCTTGACACCAAATGAGCATCTAACAAGTATTATTCATAATTATTGAAGAACCACGTTAATGACAGTTTCGATTTAGGTTTTATGTATCAAGGTAAGTTTAGGAAAGTATCAAGGAAAGGTGACTTTTGGTTAGAAACATTCGATTTTTCAATTACATTTATTATTTTGGATTTGTGTGCCTATGAAAACTGTTTTCAAAACGTAACATAAGGAGACACAAAATGTTACACTGTATTTCTGATATCAGCATACAAAAAACTTTCAGACAGCTAGATCCACACCCTCTCCACCGAATAGCAGGCAGGGGACAAAAAATTGTGATTGCTTTGCGACCTTGCAGTTAGCTATTGATTCCTTCCAAATCACTCATTGTTGAATTTGTGATTTCAACTTGTTGTGTAATGTTTATGTCCAATGGCTGTTGAGTATCGATACGTTGTATCTATAATTTCTCTTCATATGACAAGGATTGAAAAGGATTTGCCAGTATAACAAGAACTTACACTACGATAAATGCAAGGATAGAACATTTATGTTTCATGTGATTTTGGACAAATCCATCAAGACACCAACCATGATAAAGGATTTTAATTGAATATAGCTATGAACCCCCCTTATATCTTAATGTAATGACATGAAAACAAATTGGCAGATTATTATCAATGACTTATCGACAGATGTAACAAGTTGTCCAGTGTAGGGAATCCTCATGGGTAACCTAGTTTACACGCACACACACACACACACACACACACACACACACACACACACACACACACACACACACACACACACACACACACACACACACACACACACACACACACACACACACACACACACACACACACACACACACACACACACACACACACACACACACACACACACACACACACACACACACACACACACACACACACACACACACACACACACACACACACACACACACACACACACACACACACACACACACACACACACACAGTACTGAGGGAGATTACCATGAAGAAATTGTGATAACACTTTATTTGGATAGTCCATCTGTAGATGCTCTACAGCCAATCTACAGACAGATCAGTAACATTTCAAATAACTATCTACTAACCCTAACCCTAACCCTAGCCCTAAACTTAACCCTTACCCTAACCATTATTCTAATCCTAACCCTAACCATAACCTTAGCAAGCAGTTGCTTATCAACAGATAGTTTGTTGATAGTGCTATACTGGACAGTGGCGATTTTAGCATGTCAATCTTGGTGGGGCAAACTCCCCTTTTTTAGTTGCATGCCAGCAAAGCCACTACACAACATTTGATTATTTTATTAGCCCTATGTGGTCTAAAAAGGAAGGAAAATACAATCACGAAGATCCACTTTTATAGACAATATACCGACGCAGAGACAGCGCATTGCGCAAACAAAACAACCCTCGCACTATCAACTGGAATTACATGGGTCTATTACTGAAATTTTTGTTGAAAATCGGAAGAGACTGTCACTGGCAAACATGGTTACAGACCCAACAACATTATATAGTATCCCCTCCTCATGATGAAAAGCACATGAGCTAATTATAATACACAAAGTAAGCAAAACAATGAAATCATTCCTAAAATGATGAATAAGATACTAATGAGAGATAGACCTATATAACCAATATAACAATTGAGATGTACAAACTATGGCATAAGGGAACGATGAGCAAGCCGTAATTTTGATTAAGTAGTCGATATACAGTGCCTGGCAAAAGTATTCATCCCCCTTGGCATTTTCCCTATTTTGTTGCATTACAACCTGTAATTTAAATGGATTTTAATTTGGATTTCATTTAATGAACATACCAAAAATATTCCAAATTGGTGAAGTGAAATGAAAAACATAACTTGTTTCTAAAATTCTAAAAAATAAATAACGGAAAAGTGGTGCGTGCATATGTATTCACCCCCTTTGCTATGAATCCCCTAAATAAGATCTGGTGCAACCAATTACCTTCAGAAGTCACATAATTAGTTAAATAAAATCCACCTGTGTGCAATCTAATTGTCACATGATCTCAGTATATATACACCTCTTCTGAAAGGCCCCAGAGTCTGCAACACCACTAAGCAAGGGGCACCACCAAGCAAGCGGCACCATGAATACCAAGGAGCTCTCCAAACAGGTCAGGGACAACATTGTGGAGAAGTACAGATCAGGGTTATAAAAAATATCTGAAACTGGAACATCCCACAGAGCACCATTAAATACATTATAAAAAAATTGAAAGAATATGGCACCACAACAAACCTGCCAAGAGAGGGCCGCCCACCAAAACTCACGGACCAGGCAAGAAGGGCATTAATCAGAGAGGCAACAAAGAGACTAAAGATGACCCTGAAGGAGCTGCAAAGCTCCACAGCGGAGATTGGAGTATCTGTCCAAGGGACCACTTTAAGCCGTACACTCCACAGAGCTGGGCTTTACGGAAGAGTGGCCAGAAAAAAAGCCATTGCTTAAAGAAACAAATAAGCAAACACGTTCGCCAAAAGCCATGTGGGAGACTCCCCAAACATATGGAAGAAGGTACTCTGGTCAGATGAGACTAAAATTGAGCTTTTTGGCCATCAAGGAAAACTCTATGTCTGGCGCAAACCCAACACCTCTCATCACCCGAGAACACCATCCCCACAGTGAAGCATGGTGGTGGCAGCATCATGCTGTGGGGATGTTTTTCATCGGCAGGGACTGGGAAACTGGTTAGAATTGAAGGAATGATGGAAAAATAGTCTCCCGAGTGGCGCAGTGGTCTAAGGCACTGTTCGAATCCAGGCTCTGTCGTAGCCGGCCGCGACCGGGAGACCCATGGGGCGGCGTGCAATTGGCCCAGCGTCGTCCAGGGTAGGGGAGGGAATGGCCGGCAGGGATGTAGCTCAGTTGATAGAGCATGGTGTTTAAAAAGCCAGGGTTGTGGGTTCGATTCCCACAGGGGGTATGAAAAAAAAAATGTATGCACTAACTGTAAGTCGCTCTGGATAAGAGCGTCTGCTAAATGACTAAAATGTAAAAAAATTTAAATGTAATGGATGGTGCTAAATACAGGGAAATTCTTGAGGGAAACCTGTTTCAGTCTTCCAGAGATTTGAGACTGGGACGGAGGTTAACCTTCCAGCAGGACAATGACCCTAAGCATACTGCTAAAGCAACACTCGAGTGGTTTAAGGGGAAACATTTAAATGTCTTGGAATGTCAAAGCCCAGACCTCAATCCAATTGAGAATCTGTGGTATGACTTAAAGATTGCTGTACACAAGCGGAACCCATCCAACTTGAAGGAGCTGGAGCAGTTTTGCCTTGAAGAATGGGCAAAAATCTCAGTGGCTAGATGTGCCAAGCTTATAGAGACATACCCCAAGAGACCTGCAGCTGTAATTGCTGCAAAAGGTGGCTCTACAAAGTATTGACTTTGGGGGGTGAATGGTTATGCATGCTGAAGTTTTCAGTTTTTTTGTCTTTTCTTGTTTGTTTCACACAAAAAAATATTTTGCATCTTCAAAGTGATGTTGTGTAAATCAAATGATAAACCCCCCAAAAAAATCCATTTTAATTCCAGGTTGTAAGGCAACAAAATCGGAAAATTGCCACGGGGGGTGAATACTTTTGCAAGCCACTGTAACCATTTGTTCAGCACTTTGGAAATGTACAGCAACACAATTCAGAACATGGGCAGTTCTTACAGTATTCTCCCTGTACACCAAGTCAGAAATGTAGGATAAATATTATTATTATTATTATTATTAAATAACGGGGGCATATAAGCAGACAAAGAAAGCTTTCTTAGGGCGCGACACATGGGCTACTAACAGCTTACTACACAGCATACACTTAGTATTACTTTCTTAGCTACTGATCTCCCTGGCAAATTACATCATTTATGCAGCAGTATACAAGACATATTTTTGGACTCACCGTTGTGCTGTGCTCACTTGAACGTGGCGCGGCGATCCTTCTTGTGGGCAAACTTTGTCGTCAAACTTTGTCATCAAAGTCTGGCATTCTCTGATGCTTTCAAGACAACTGGGAACTCAGGAAAAAACAAGGTTGAATTATGACGTTAGTGATCTTCAGGTCTGAGCTCTAGAAAGAGGTCCGAGTTGAATGACCATTCAAAACGTATTTTCCCATTCCGAGCTTGTTTTTCTCAGAGTTCCCAGTTGTCTTGAACGCAACGAAGTCTGAGATGTCCCAGTTCCGAGTTTCCAGTTGTTCTGAACGCGGCAGAAGTCATGCTGGATTGACAGCATGGCAAATGTATTCAAACTTTTCTGGCCCATGGTGTTACGTGTGAATGTTTATCCTTTTAAGCTTGGAAAAGAGACCTTTTCAGACAGATGTTTTAAATCCTTAAACCCAGACTTGGACTAGACACCCTCTCCACCGAATAACAGGCAGGGCAAGCAAAATAGTGATTGCTTTGCGAGCTTGCAGTTAGCCATTGATTCCTTCCAAACCACTCATTGTTGAATTTGTGACTTCCAACTTGTTGTGTAATGTTTATGTCCAATGGCCGTTGAGTATCGATACGTTTTATCTATAATTTCTCTTCATATGACAAGGATTGAAAAGGATTTGCCAGTAGATTGACGACGTGATTCATGATGATGACTGCTTGGTCTAGCTTGCTAGCTAAGATTGTGAAAGTATGATGTTGACATGATCAGTCTAATCAAAGCTATGTCATTTTATCTGTGGCCAATGACCTTCAGCCTTCTTGGACGGGCACTTGTAATGGAAATCAATCAATCCAATGTATTTATAAAGCCCTTTTTACATCAGCAGATGTCACAAAGTGCTATGCAGAAACCCAGCCTAAAACCCCAAACAGCAAGCAATGCAGATGTAGAAGCACGGTGGCTAGGAAAAACTCCCTAGAAAGGCAGAAACCTAGGAAGAAACCTAGAGAGGAACCAGGCTCTGAGGGGTGGCCAGTCCCCTTCTGGCTGTGCCGGGTGGATATTATAACAATACATGGCCATTAAGGCCAGATTTTTCTCCAAGATGTTCAAACGTTCATAGATGACCAGCAGGGTCAAATAATAATCACAGTGGATGTAAAGGTTGCAACAGCTCAGTACATCAGGTGTAAATGTCACTTGGCTTTTCATAGCCGGGCATTTAGAGGTTGAAATAGCAGGTGCGGTAGGGAGAGAGAGTTGAAAACAGCAGGTCTGGGACAAGGTAACACGTCCGGTGAACAGGTCAGGGTTCCATAGCCACAGGCAGAAGAGTTGAAACTGGAGCAGCAGCATGACCAGGTGGACTGGGGACAGCAAGGTGTCATCAGGCCAGGTAGTCCTGATGCATGGTCCTAGGGCTCAGGTCCTCCTGGAGGGGAGGGAGAGAGAGAGAAATTAGAGGGAGCATACTTAAATTCACACAGGACACCAGATAAGACAGGAGAATAACACCAGATATAACAGACTGACCCTAGCCCCCCGGCACATAGACTATTGCAGCATAGATACTGGAGGCTGAGACAGGGGAGGTCGGGAGACACTTTGGCCCCGTCCGACGATAGCCCCGGACAGGGCCAACCAGGCAGGATATAACCCCACCCACTTTGCCAAAGCACAGCCCCCACACCACCAGAGGGATATCAACAGACAACCAACATACTACCCTGAGACAAGGCTGAGTATAACCCACGAAGATCTCCTCCACTGCACAAGCCTGAGGGGGCGACAAACCGGACAGGAAGATCATGTCAGTGACTCAACCCACTCAAGTGACGCACCCCTCCTAGGAACGGCATGGAAAGCACCATTAAGCCAGTGACTCAGCCCCCGTAATAGGGTCAGAGGCAGAGAATCCCAATGGAGAGATGGGAACCGGCCAGGCAGAGACAGCAAGTGTGGTTCTTCAATCCAGTGCCTTTCCGTTCACCTTCGAACCACTGGGCCAGACTACACTCAATCATAGGACCTACTGAAGAGATGAGTCTTCAGTAAAGACTTAAAGGTCGAGACCGATCTATGTCTCTCACATGGATAGGCAGACCATTCCATAAAAATGGAGCTCTATAGCAGAAAGCCCTGCCTCCAGCTGTTTGCTTAGAAATTCTAGGGACAATAAGGAGGCCTGCATCTTGTGACCGTAGCGTACGTGTAGGTATGTACGGCAGGACAAAATTGGAGAGATAGGTAGGAGCAAGCCCATGTAATGCTTTGTAGGTTAGCAGTAAAATCTTGAAATCTATGGCAGCACCCAATGGGGCTTGAACTTCCTAGCTCTCCCTGTAGATTCTGCGGTGACGTGCACTCCCCATTATGGCCCAACTAGAGAAGATTACCAACGCCTATGCTCTGTATTTTTGCTGGCTGCCCTGCCACCACAGAAAGCACTGAGCTAGGCTGAAACACCTGCATTTTGGAGATGCCTTACTCAAGAAAGAGACCATGTTTGTATGCGGCTTTATTATCTCAAGGATTGTTTTGTTTTTTACATTGTTTGCAAACTGATATGTGACACGAATTAATAACAAAATAACATGCAAAACTTACAACCAAAACAGGTGGGGCTCAGTCATCAGTGACAGCATTCATAATATGAGTAACCTAATGTATGTCCCTCTGACTACCCTGAATGCCTCTGTCAATCCTACAGCTATTGTATGCAGCAATCGTGTGCCTATGGACGTCAGTTATACTGTTAGCACTGAGGTGGTTTTCCCTAATAGGAAGTACACTGTGTGCAGCTCACCCTGCACTATCAGCTCAAACATAAATATCACTGTCATATCTATCTCCGATAAGCCTCCCAGTAGAGCAATAAAAACAATCAAGAATTCCAGAAAAGTGAAGAAAAAAACAGCCCACATTAACATATGTAGCCTAAGAAACAAGGTTAATGAAATCAATAACTTGCTAGTAACAGACAACATTCATATACTGACTATCTCTGAAACTCACTTAGAGAATACCTTTAATGATACAGTGGTAGCAATACATGGTTTCAATATCTTCAGAAGAGACAGGAATGCCAATGGTGGAGGTGTTGCTGTTTATGTTCAGAGTCATATTCCTGTAAAGCTTAGAGAGGATCTCATGTCAAATGCTGTTGAAGTAATATGGCTACAGGTTCACCTGCCTCACCTAAAGCCTATTCTGGTGGGAAGCTGCTATAGACTACCAAGTGCTCACAGTCAGTATCTGGATAGTATGTGTGAAATGCTTGATAATGTACAGTATGTGATATCAAAAGAGAGGTATATTTTCTGGGTGACCTAATTATTGACTGGCTTTCATCAAGCTGCCTTCTTAAGAAAACCTGGTTCAGGTTATCAGTCAACCTACCATGATATTTACAAACAGCACAGGAATGAAATCATCCACATGTATTGATCACATCTTTACTAATGCTGCAGATATATGCTTTAAAGCAGTATCCAAATCCAAGTAGTGATCATAATATAGTATTGATATCTAAGAAAACCAAATTGCTGAAGGCTGGGCTTAATATAGTGTATAAGAGGTCATACAATAAGTTTTGTAGTGATTCCTATGTTGAAGATATAATTAATATTTGCTGATCTGAGGTGTGTAATGAGGAGCAACCAGACGCAGCACTTGACACATTTATGACATTTCTAATTCCAGTTACTCATAAGCATGCACCCATTAAGAGAATGACTGTTAAAACTGTTAAATCCCATGGATTGATGAGGAATTGAAAAAGTGTATGGTTGAGAGGGATGAGGCAAAAGGAATGGCAAATAAGTTTGGCTGCACAGCCGATTGGCAAACGTACTGTAAATTGAGAAATTATGAGACTAAACTTAACAAAAAGAAGAATAAACTGTAAATTGAACAAAAAATGTATGATACAAATAATGATAAAAAGCTTTGGAGCACCTTAAATGAAATGTTGGTCAAAAAGGCAAACTCAGCTCCATCATTTATTGAATCAAATGACGTCACAAAATCCACTCATATTGCCAACTACTAAAATTATTTTTTGATTGGCAAAATTAGCAAATTTAGGCATTACATGCCAACAACAAATTCTGAACCTACACAGTCATGCATAATGACCAAATTATCAAAGACAAGCATTGACATTTAGAATTCCGTAAAGTGAATGTGGAAGAGGTGAAAAAATTATTGTTGTCTATCAACAATGACAAGCCACCTGGGTCTGACAACTTGGATGGAAAATTACTGAGGATGATAGTGGACGATATTGCCACTCCTATTTGCCATCTCTTCAATCTAAGCCTACAGGAAAGTATTTGCCCTCTGGCCTGGAGGGAAGCAAACGTCATTCTGCTACCCAAGAATAGCAAAGCACCCTTTACTGGCTCAAACAGCCGACCATTCAGCCTGTTACCAACCCTTAGTAAACATTTGAAAAAAAAGGTGTTTGAACAGATACAATGCTATTTCACAATAAACAAATTAACAACAGATTTTCAGCACGCTTATAGGAAAGGGCATTCAACATGTACAGCACATTCACAAATGACTGATGATTGGTTGAGAGAAATTGATAATAAAAAGATTTTGGGAGCTGTTTTGTTAGACTTCAATGCAGCTTTTGACATCATCGACCATAATCTGTAGCTGGGAAAAAAAAGGTGTGTTATGGCTTTACATCCCCTGCTATATTGTGGATAAAGAGTTACCTGTCTAACAGAACACAGAGGGTGTTCTTGAATGCAAGCCTCTCCAACATAATCCAGGTAGAATCAGGCATCCCCCCAGGGCAGCTGTCTTTGCCCCTTACTTTTTTCAATCTTTACTAATGACCTGCCACTGGCTCTGAGTAAAGCCTGTGTGTCTATGTATGCTGATGACTCACCATTATACATGTCAGCTAACACAGCAAGTGAAATCACTGCAACACTTAACAAAGAGCTGCAGTCAGTTTCAGAATGGGTGGCAAGAAATAAGTTAAAACTAAAAGCATTGTATTTGGGACAAATCATTCATGCGGAAATTTAGCAAGTTGAGGAGACTAAACTGCTTGGAATAACCCTGGATTGTAAACTGTCATGGTCAAAAAATATTAATGCAACAGTAACTAAGATCGGGAGAGGTCTGTCCATAATAAAGCGCAGCTCCGCTTTCATAACATTGTTATCAACAGACTATGGGAGGCGCACAGTACTACATAGAGCCATGACTACATGGAACTCTATTCCACATCAAGTAACTCATGCAAGCAATAAAATCAGATTTAGAAAAAATAAAAAAAATACACCTTATGGAACAACGGGGACTATGAAGAGACACACACACAGGCACAGACACACGCATACATACACACACACATAACATACGCACTATACACAGACGTACACATGGATTTTGTGTTGTAGATATGTGTTAGTGGCTTGAGGGCATATAGAGTAGTGGCCTGAGGGCATATTGTATATAACTGCCTTGGCAGCAGCTAATGGGGATCCATAAGAAAGACATAAATGTGACCGAAATTGCTAATACAGATGTTTACCCACACTGCTCTCTCTCTGTCTCATCCTCCCACCCGTGATGCATACATTCCATTTAGTAAGTGTGCCAATGCCAGGGCCAGTGCCAGGACGAGTTGGACAAGCATTTGAATTCCATGTGGGGGGGCACGTTTCTTTAACAGGACCTGCTATGTATGCATGCAGCATTTCTTTTTTATACACTATAACCGCTAGGCCTTGAGGGATCCCCCTTCAAGCTAATGAGCAGTCATTCTGACTGCAACATTCTAACAGTGTAATTAATACATTTCATTCATGCTATCGCAAAAATTGTAATTTAGTTAGGTTTATGAAGGTAACATTAGAATGAGAAAGAATATTGATTTAAAATAACACAAAAGCATTTTCATTAGTTTATGTTACTTTAGGATATACAGCTGTATGTAAAAAAAATCAACATAATAAGTGTTCAATCAATGTTATTTGTGGAGTGCCTTTGTTACAACTATGAAACAGAAAGCATAGGTGTTGGAACACAGTAACAGCTTCTTTTTATAACAACAAAATACAAATAAATACCCCAACCACCAACACGCAAAATGCGTGGTCAAATGATGAAATCATCAGTAGCCTAAACATCATTATAAGCGCCAAGTGTGCTTGATAAATATTGAAAATCAGCACAAAAGCAAAAATGGCATTATAATGAATATAAGTGCCTATATGACAGCAGTCAAAAATAATCATTTATCAGTTGGAGCATGTCCATGTCACATGAACAACAAAAGCTGGTGAGTGCGTTGCTGATTCATTTTTTTGCTTGAGATGTAGGGCCTGCTGAGAGCAGTGATGACATTTTGTACTGATAATCAGCCCGTAGCATTTTCACCAGCTTGTTCTATCCAAAAGGTGCCATCATGATTAATTTCTTCCCCACCAGCTATGTACTCCAAGTAGGCCAGAGTAGACTGATAAGACTGCTTGGATTCGGTGGACTGATAGAGGGTACATAACATTTTGAGATTATAATTAGAATAGATCAATACAATAGAACGGCCCGCTCTGTTCTTCATCCATGATGACATAATTATGCATCGTTCGCTGTCCCTCGCTCATCAACTCACCCATTCTCCTTCTCCTCCTTTCTCCCCCATCATGCTTAACTTAATTTATTTAACCTGTTGTTATATGTGTGAAATTAGTTCCGGTATAGTTTAGGTTCAGTTTCGAGGAAATTATCGGGGTGCCTCCTAAAATTGTTTATAACACCAGTTCTGATTGTGATATTAAGATTCTAACAACAACAGTGTGTTTTATAGACTTATTTAGTAAAAGTACAGAACGGACGGGTGCATGACTTAAAAAATTGCAGAGTAATAAAACATTTTAATTCATGAGCAGTACAAATGACTGCTTTAGAAGTTCTAGTGTGGGTTATATAGTATAGACATGTAATTTAACTGTAAAAATGTATTACCTTTTAATGTGGGATGAACACAATAAGTCATGATGTTTTCATCTGATTGTCAAACAAATCACTTAAACAAATAGGTTCCCTTCGCACGTTCGTCCAAAATAGCATCCGAGCGAGTGAAACAGCGCCCCTCCGTCTGACTATATGTAGCCCATGTATCTGGTGCGGTCTGGCAAAAAATGACATGCAATACTCCTTTGTCCAGACAGCATCAGATACATGGGCTACCATATAGTAAGACAGAGGGATGCCGTTTCACTCGCTCTGATATTTAATCTGAGATTTATGTGTCTTTCTGTAGGCCGCGTCTCTGTCAAATACCTGATCATATTTAAATATTTTTTGGGGACTGGCAAGGAGGTATGGTAGGGCGGGCCAGGCCCCTGAAGGCCCGCCCATGACTCCGGCCCTGGCCAATGCCCAGAATACATGGGAAGATCTTTCAGTTCAGTTTGGATGCGGTAAACATGGAGGAGAAGATGCCAGCCAGGGGATGGATCGAACGTGGAAGATGAAGGTAGAGAGGGAATACCAAAACTGCCTTTCATTTGTCAATGAGGCTTCTGATATTCCTCTGCTGATGGGGTGGCATATACAGCCTGCATGAATCTTTCATAACCTTCATTTCCCCTCTGCTACAGGAGATGAGAATACAGAGGTCACATTTGAGAGAGGTGCCTTTTGTGTTCCTGCTTGTTTTATATTTTAGCTTCACAGGATCCTTTCAGAGGCACTAGGTTGGTGCCACTATTGTTTCCAGCTTAGTGAGGTCCTCTTTACTGTGGCTAACTCTATCACCCCTGGGCCAATATAACAATGAAGTCATAAATGTCTTTCTCAGGCCATCACACAATGGCTGGCTTACTCCATAAAGGCTTATAATGAACATAGGTGCTCTTTATTATTGTTCTATAACTCTCCTGTCATAAAATACAAGATTAAAGAGGTGGACAAGGGTAAAAGTACAAACCAAGTTTCCATGACAGGGGAAATTAACATTTTCCAAACATGAATAGGGGGGATTTCTTAATTATTAGTCTGTTTTAGTCCGTTTTCTCTTCAGCCCAAAGGGAAAAGGATGATAGGGAGAGATGCAAATCTGTGCTGCACATTCAAAGCCAGATACCTCAAACCATTCTCAACACCACCCAATAACATCACTACACAGGGAAAATTGTTACAAGAGGTATCTGGCTTTGAGGTACAGAGAATCAAGAAAGTCGTTGTCTTTTGATAATTTAGCACCCCTACAATTATTTAATTAAACAGCAGAAAGATATGCAACCCATGTGAGTGCTACATAGTGAAATGCACACCTACATGCACTATAAAGCGCTTTGAGAACCAGAAAAAAAAGCAATCTATTATGATTGGATGTGAAAGGACAGGTGGATGAACTCAAATTCACGTCATGTGGACTCAATTTAACAGGTTAGCCAACATGTTAATACAACAATTACAATCCACTTTACCGACATTAAGTTTTAATTCCCTCACCATATTTATTACTTATCGTTGCTCCCATACTTTCATTTGCTGTGAGAGTAGAACACTCGGAGGGCTATCCTCACTGAGCCAATATCAGACGACAACGTGAGTCACCACGGCATCGGGGGATGTTTTGTCTGGAAGTACAAGACTGGATCAATGAAAGGGTTTGGGTATAATAATGTTGTTCCGGGCCATCTTTAAAGTGCTGCAGCCTCTTTTATATTACATCAAGTGGTTACCCAGCAAACCCGGAACATTCCCAGAACATTAGTTAAGATTCCCATTAAGTTCTAGTTAGTTCTAGTTAACTTTTTTTTTTTTTTTATGAATTTGGTGAAATATCCTTGGAATGTTGGAACATTCAGTAAAATGTTGTGTACAACATCTGTAACAACCATCACAGAACATTCCCCAAAACTTCTCATTAGTTTTTCAGGAAATGTAATAACACAGGAAATGTAATAACACAATTTGTTCTGTGAAAATCCCCAGAACATTCTTTAGGTTGCGGCAAATTTTCTCATAACCCAAAACTGTCCAGTTGTGCGGATGATTATACAATTTGTGACTCGTTTCAGGAAAGTAGGCGTATGTCACGCGTCACTACTTCACAGGAGCGCCATTTGAACGTAAATGTTTTATTTTTATCAAAATGCGTTTTTTGCCAGAAATGCCTTCTGGAACGTGAACTTTCATGTGCCTTAATAACAAACGTGTATACCATCTGTAAATACGAATACAATTGTTAAATTGCGAGCCTAGTTGGATTACCACAGAAAAAGACAGCAACCTTCCCGCTAGCCATAATTGGCTGAGATAATGAGTGGGCTGGACATGCCGAGAGATTAGTTCGGATTAGTCTGCCATGTAGCATGCTTATGTCTATAACATGAGCTGGTCAGTATGTGTAGGTAATCCTTTCTAATGTGGCTTTTTTGAAAGATATCACGTAGTGGAACTGCATAAGTGTTGCTCTCCCCTTTCTGGAGGACCGAGTTTTGAAATCAGTGGAATTAGAGTGTGATAGCTAAGGAGATGGAGAAGATTCTGGCGTTTGATAGCAAATATACAGACGGAGTCGAAAAGAGAACACACAGAAGGCTGTGGAATAAAACACCTGCCTCCGGATTACATCTTCAAACTAAGGGCAACCATGGTATCCGTGACAGGGAAAAGCGTCCATCCATGTATATGGGTAAGATAGTCTAGCTAGCTACATTTTCAGATATTACAAGTTTCTAATTTTGTCAGAAAGTCGTTTTTAGTTCAAGTTAAAGTGTACTGTTGGCTCGCTAGCTAACGTTACGTGTATGATCTGTGTAGTTATATTATTCGTATCTCAGAGCCATTTGCATTGCTAGTTATAGCCTAATGTTAGCTAGCTAACATTGAACCTGGTTGGTTAGCTACCTGCAGATTCATGCAGGGTAGTAAAGTTATGAGTTGGGATTATGGTTAATTGTTAAGCAAACTATCTACATGTCTAAACAAAAGACTCCACTATGCAAGTAACCATTTCAATAGAATGTTCATGATGTCACTGCGACAACTGTCGATAGACGTAGCTGGTAAATTCGCTCTGGCTATCTGCTCCGATTTAGTACTCTCATCTGAGTGTGCCAGAGCGCAAAATAACTGACAAATTTATGAATATGGCCGGTGTCAGTAAACGTTGGCAAAAAAGCATAATTAAATTGTTGCCAGCAGCACAGTTGCAGTCACCAACGCTCTGGATAACATAAAAACTGCCTAACCAGCTCTGCTAGTGCGAGTAAAATGGTCAGAGTGAGCTGTTCTCTCATTTGTGTCTGGAAGTAGCTAGCAAGCTAGCCAACGTTAGCCAGTTAGCTTGGGTGCTTGACTGCTGTTGTTAGGTCAGAACGCTCGGATCAACCCTACTCCTCGGCCAGAGCGTCCAGTGTGCGCTCTGAATGCGCCGAGAGCGAAACACTCTGAATTTATGAACGGACAATCTGACAATGCACTCTGAGTTTATGAACACCCAGAGTGCATTCTGAGCACACTTTGGCACTCCAAATTACATTTACAAACGCACCCGTAGTATAAACCAGCCTTTAGTCTTCAAATCTTTGATTGTTTAGTACATGGCCTCACATGTGAATCCTTAAAGAGATGGGTGGGCTAAGGCTTTAGAGGGTGTGAATGATACTGAATGGGTGTAGACAAATAAGAGCTCTCCAGTAGGTGTACCAAAACATTCAAGGGCCATTTTCTCAGAAGTGAGGTTACAAGTTTATCAACTTTCAAAGCAGAATTACTTTCCCATTGTTCCTCAACTGTAGTGTATGATATACCCTTTTCTAACTCTGAGTCTCTACTTTTATCCAATGTTAAAAACACAATTTCAAATTTTGCTACATAAGACCGAATTGAGCCGGTCGGTCACATTTTTCTAGGGTTCAAACTTAAAACAGATATGCTATGAATGTCATAAAACCGGACTTATTTGGAAATTGTGGAACATTATGCAACATCGGGGGAATGTTCTGTGCAACCTTTGTGAATATCACTGCAATATTATTGCAACATTAAGGGAATGTCTTGTGCAACCTAACGTAAACATTGTATAAATGTAATCACAACTGAGCATTGTTTTGTGTTTTGGGAACCTATCTGTTGTAATGTATCCACACTGTCCCCAGAACCTAATTAAATGTTCTGGGAACCGTTAAAGAACTCAGAAAGGTTGTTCTGTCAACATTCTTGAAACATAAAAGGAATGTTTTGTGCACCCTGATACAAACATTATCTGAATGTCAGCACAACTGGACAGTTTAGTGTTTTGGGAACCTATCTCTTGTCATATCTCCACAATGTTCCCACAACCTAAAGAAACATTTTGGTAACCTTTAAAGAACAGACTAAATGTTTTCTGGGAACATTCTTGTTACATCAGGTGAATGTGTTTTGCAACCTAAAAGAAACGTTATAGGATCATCCTCACAACTGGACAGTTTTGTGTTTTGGGATGTCCCCACAATGTTCTCACCAGACTGTTCCCACAACCTAATGAAACATTCTGGGAATCTTTAAAGAACAGATTAACTGTGTTCTAGTACCATTCTTGCAACATCAGGCAAATGTTTTATAAAAACATTCTATAATCATCAGCACAACAGTTTTTTGTGTCAAGAGAACATTTGCCGCAACCTAACAAATG
Organism: Coregonus lavaretus; assembly: GCF_964263955.1. Lineage (NCBI taxonomy): Eukaryota > Metazoa > Chordata > Actinopteri > Salmoniformes > Salmonidae > Coregonus > Coregonus lavaretus. Next base: position 7,859,053 of record NC_140024.1, on the reverse strand, counting down.
TTCTGGGAACTTTCACAGAAACAATTTTGGTTTGCTGGGTAGCTACCCATTACATTTTTGTCATTTAGCAGACGCTCTTATCCAGAGCGACTTACAGTTAGTGAGTGCATACATTATTATTTTTTTCATACTGGCCCCCCCTGGGAATCGAACCCACAACCCTGGCGTTGCAAACGCCATGCTCTACCAACTGAGCTACACGGGACCTAACACTTACCCATGACCTAACCTTGCTTTTTAAAATTATTGTTGCTCCTTTAAAAAAATAAGAAGAATCCCTCTGTATGTTTGGTACTGTTAATGAATCTACAGTGAATGACTCCTGCTGGAGGAATTCTATGCACGTTTTTTATGATATTGTATGTCTGAAATCTCTGAGTAACACATTGTTCCGTTCCTAAGAAACTACACATTAAAACATAATGAGATGTGAAAACAACTCAAATAAGCCCACCACTATTCTCTTAGTTGTTTTCCCATTGTTATTTACTCTATCTGTATATTTGAGATTCACCTTGGATAAGAAGCGAAGGGAACATCAAAGTCACTGAATTAAATTAAGCTACATCAATTGGTCTTGGTCTATCTGCCAGAATCCTTGAGCCTGGTATTTGTTTTTGTTTGCTTTTGTTTGTTTGTCTTTCTTTTTAATTCAAATTTTCAAGAGGCTGATAGGATGCACGTCCTTTATCATTGTGTGTAGCATTCAATTAATGGCTCAGGGGGATATATCCCCAGAAGCTCAAAAGAAGGAGAGAAAAAATACCAGAGATGACAGCGTGGAGGGATCCACTCCAGGCTGGCAATTTTTAAATGAATTAAGATAGCCAGGAGTTACCCCTGCAAAGCCAATAAACTGGATGGCACACTGTTTAACCCTTTCCCCCTGACAGGGATTATAAATATGTCATTTGCAGTTGAAGACGATGTGATTTATATACAATGTATCACCCAGGTACCCTCAAAAAGAATGTCAAAGCAGCTAAAACATTTATCAGAATGAGATGTTGGGGGCATGATGGGTAATATTGGTCATGATATGGGTAATATCAAGGATAATAGTGTGTAGTATCTCCTGGGGTGTGTGGGTTATGGAGAGAGAAAATAAACTCAGTGTGATAAAATGAGAGAATGAATTACACTGAATTAATGGTGTGTATGGTTCATGGTTGGCCAACCGCGTGCGGGTATCCCTATTTGTCTTATATAATGATGTAACTCTACTTTCTGTTCCAGTGCTGTTTCCATGTGACTTATCAAGAGTACAGGAACAAGTTGTAGGCCTAATCTTCAATTCCACCTATTTATATATTTTTAATAACTTTACTTTAGTTTCTTACTTACTGTTAAGATGTGATTAGATAGATATATATATATATATATATATATATATATATATATATACAAAATCATGTATAAAATCATGTATAGAGTAATTCATTCTCAAATAACTGGAACTTTCATGATTTAGCGTTTCTCCCACTTTGTTTTCAAGCAGGATGGTATATTATGTTTTGACAGAATCACTTATTCTGATGAAGTGTTTCATTTAAGAAGTGCATTATGAGAACATTGTGTTCATTATAATAATCTAATCTTCACAAAAGTGCATAAGTACAGAACATCATAAAACTCATATCAGATTGACCCTTGGAAACAGAGAACCAGTTGACTCAGAAGTTAAGTTTTGCACACTTAAGTGGTATATAAAAACATAATAATAATAATAATAATAACATTGGGATTTACCCCACTGGGCACAGACATCAATTCAACATATATTCCACTTTGGTTCAACATAATTTCATTAAAATGACGTGGAAACAACGTTGATTCAACCAGTTTTTGCCCAGTGGGACGAGTCGAGAACAGATGGGTTTTGTGTCACAGAGGTAATGTACAGTATATGGTTCTACTGTCAAAGGAAGTATGTGTAAGCTCAGTTACAGCTTTTGTTTCCCAATATCATAAAAGCAACAGGTTTCTATAAGATAGACACATACTGAATGAGAGTGGCCCTTTTTGATCTGACAGTAACAATGATATCCTTCCCATATTAACCTGGAGCTAACCATGCAGATAGCACTACTGGGTGATCTGAAAAGTCATAGTCAATCAATAATATAATAATAATTTTAGCAAAAATGTATATTTTCAATTTACAATCTGTAAAAACAATGAGAATAGAAGGGGTTCAGAACTTTTGTGAAAAATCACAGTCCAGTTGAAAAATATATGGCAAATAGAAATTCAATATGCATGGTGTTAAGAGATAGATGGGATGTGTTGAATGGAGCTGAAAAATTGAACTAATAACAACTAACAACAACTAATAACAGCAAGATAACTAATGTAAAGCATACTGTGTCCAAAATAAGTATATAGGTTATAGGTTGAGAGCGTTTGTGAAAGAGCACAGTTAGAAAGATATGGCATATAGAAGCAAACCGGATGGACATCATGAAAATGATCAGTGAGGTTGAGGGTAGAGGAAGTTCAGGAGTAAAAACAAACAAAATAGAATTATTGTAAAATTGACTGTGTCCATAAAATGTAGTATAAGCTGGAAGTAGAGGCCTAAGCGTTGTTGTTCACTAGTTTACTCTAATTGGGGGAGGGGTGGTGGGGTTGGAAAGTAATAAAGGGAAATATATTTATTACTTAGGATAATTGTGAAAAAAAAATCCAGATAATCACATTATAGGATTTTTAATGAATTTATTAGCTAATTATGGTGGAAAATAAGTATTTGGTCACCTACAAACAAGCAAGATTTCTGGCTCTCACAGACCTGTAACTTCTTCTTTAAGAGGCTCCTCCACTCGTTACTTGTATTAATGGCACCTGTTTGAACTTGTTATCAGTATAAAAGACACCTGTCCACAACCTCAAACAGTCACACTCCAAACTCCACTATGGCCAAGACCAAAGAGCTGTCAAAGGACACCAGAAACAAAATTGTAGACCTGCACCAGGCTGGGAAGACTGAATCTGCAATAGGTAAGCAGCTTGGTTTGAAGAAATCAACTGTGGGAGCAATTATTAGGAAATGGAAGACATACAAGACCACTGATAATCTCCCTCAATCTGGGGCTCCACGCAAGATCTCACCCCGTGGGGTCAAAATTATCACAAGAACGGTGAGCAAAAATCCCAGAACCACACGGGGGGACCTAGTGAATGACCTGCAGAGAGCTGGGACCAAAGTAACAAAGCCTACCATCAGTAACACACTACGCCGCCAGGGACTCAAATTCTGCAGTGCCAGACGTGTTCCCCTGCTTAAGCCAGTACATGTCCAGGCCCGTCTGAAGTTTGCTAGAGTGCATTTGGATGATCCAGAAGAGGTTTGGGAGAATGTCATATGGTCAGATGAAACCAAAATATAACTTTTTGGTAAAAACTCAACTCGTCGTGTTTGGTGGACAAAGAATGCTGAGTTGCATCCAAAGAACACCATACCTACTGTGAAGCATGGGGGTGGAAACATCATGCTTTGGGGCTGTTTTTCTGCAAAGGGACCAGGACGACTGATCCGTGTAAAGGAAAGAATGAATGGGGCCATGTATCGTGAGATTTTGAGTGAAAACCTCCTTCCATCAGCAAGGGCATTGAAGATGAAACGTGGCTGGGTCTTTCAGCATGACAATGATCCCAAACACACCGCCCGGGCAACGAAGGAGTGGCTTCGTAAGAAGCATTTCAAGGTCCTGGAGTGGCCTAGCCAGTCTACAGATCTCAACCCCATAGAAAATCTTTGGAGGGAGTTGAAAGTCTGTGTTGCCCAGCGACAGCCCCAAAACATCACTGCTCTAGAGGAGATCTGCATGGAGGAATGGGCCAAAATACCAGCAACAGTGTGTGAAAACCTTGTGAAGACTTACAGAAAACGTTTGACCTGTGTCATTGCCAACAAAGGGTATATAACAAAGTATTGAGAAACTTTTGTTATTGACCAAATACTTATTTTCCACCATAATTTGCAAATAAATTCATAAAAAATCATACAATGTGATTTTCTGGAGAAAAAAATTCTCATTTTGTCTGTCATAGTTGACGTGTACCTATGATGAAAATTACAGGCCTCTCTCATCTTTTTAAGTGGGAGAACATGCACAATTGGTGGCTGACTAAATACTTTTTTTCCCCACTGTATATGTATGTATATGTACTTATATGTACTTATATGTATGTATGTGTATATGTATGTGTATGTATGTATATATATATATATATATAGATATATATATATATATTTGTGAGATAAAAAACATATAGGGGATTGGAAGTGATGCAGACAAATACTTTGATGGAAGTTACAATCTATCTGCAATATTAAAGCTAAATAATTAATACAAATAAATAAATAAAACAATGATATGCTTCCCAGACTCCAACAACTCAGACAGTAACCCTAAAATCACAAGGGCTTTTTTGCTGTTGCTGAATACTGGAACATTCCTCTATGAAAGCACATCACCTTACAAAGGTCGTCAAAGTCAACGGTGTTGGATTAGGGTTGAAGAGATGATTTGAAACTATTTGAGCCACCCACTTCTCCTGCAATTATATTAAACATCAAACATTACCTAAACTGTATTTAGGCCTATCTATTTCATGGGGCCCTCCATCACCTGAGTAGCCTGATCCTGAACTATCAAACCCAGCGACCCTTTTTGATCCCTAGATCTAATTATTGCTGTGCATGATGAGATGTAGCAGCTGCTTGTTCAGCTGTGTTTTAATGAATGAAGATGAATGGACACATTAGTACAAGTGACTTTTGAATGTAAATAATGCACTCATGCTAATTACACCATGCGGTTATATAATAAGATTCACAATTTATGAAATCCTATACAAGAGATGGGGACATGCGTGTTTAAATCACTATTTTATAGGATGTCTCTATTATGTTTATGATGGACGAGCATAATGAAGCATGGCATTGCACATAGGATGTAATAAGAAGTAAAAGCTTTCACATTTGACTTCCTATATTTTCATGTGATGGGGTAGAATGCAAACACTGATCAATAGCATTGTCCTTGATTTCGGGGAATAGGTCAGTCAATTATCTCCATCAATCAGGGCAAACGATTACATTGCTTTTTTAATTGAAGAGAAAGGCAAGGATTTCCACTGAAAGCGTGTGTACTGTATAGAGATGTTCTGTTAATAAGAGAATCAGGAGACTACCCCCCCCCCCCCCCCCCCACCACCACACCCCACACACACACAAACACACACACACACACACACACACATACACACACACACACACACACACACACACACACACACACACACACACACACACACATATACACACTGAGAGATGCAGTCTGATGAGGCTGTGAAATATGACTCACTCATCCACATTGTCTTTGTGCAGCCAGTGAAATGCTATATGGACAGCGAACACAGTATGGTTGCATTTTGCTCACCCCCAGAAAACTGAGACATTACACATCTTTACTTCTCATCTATTGGGAACAACAAGATGCGTTATTTTCTTATTTTCTTTTATCTAAACTTTTGTTTTGAAGTCACCAAGTCTAAAACGTAAGAATTATAAACACAACTAACATCAACATTGTGTTGTCCTAAACTCTAAATGCATGGCATGGCAGGTGCTATGTCATATTACATTGCTAGGTAACACTGTACATCAAGCCAATTGACAGTAATGCCAGTATAGATATAAAAATTGATCAAATCAGCTTTGTCATTGGCCTTTGCAATCACTGTTATTCCTCTCTAATATGTAATACATTTTTGATCCCTCTCTGTGTATGTAGTTCAACAATACATGTTAACTGGGTTAATCCTCGGACTGTCTCTCAGCATACAACATAGCTCCATACTATTACATAATTTCATAGCACTGTAATTAGCAACAACACTGATGATGCACAGTTATTTATTTTAACTTGTAAAACATTACTTTATTTGGAGAGAGAGAGAGAGAGAGAGAGAGAGAGAGAGAGAGAGAGAGAGAGAGAGAGAGGATGATAGAGGGAGAGAGAGAGAGTGAAAGAGAGCGAGATAGAGAGAGGATGATAGAGAGAGAGCGAGAGAGATAGCGCGAGAGATAGAGAGAGATAGCAAGAGAGAGAGAAATAGAGAGAGAGAGAGAGAGAGAGAGAGAGAGCGAGAGAGAGAGAGAGAGAGAGAGAGAGAGAGATCGAGCGAGAGAGAGAGAGAGCAAGAGAGAAAGAGAGAGAGAGAGAGAGAGAGAGAGAGAGATAGAGAGAGAGCTAGAGAGAGAGCGAGAGAGAAAGAGAGAGAGAGAGAGATAGAGAGAGAGAGAGCTAGAGAGAGAGAGAGAGAGAGAGCGAGAGAGAGAGAGAGAGAGAGAGAGAGAGAGAGAGAGAGAGAGAGAGAGAGAGAGAGAGAGAGAGAGTGAGAGAGAGAGGGACCAAGATGGGCAGAAAGCCCCATGCAGGCCTGGAAGCTGCTAGCCTGATGATAGAGGCCATAAAGGCAGAACAGGGCGAATTAGTCATCACTATTTCAATTAATGACCCCATATCCCATCAGTGTATCCCTGTCCATCAGAGCAATGGTTCCCCTGCAGTCCCCCTCCCCGTAAACAGAATCCAGGCCTGTAAATGATCCTCCTTGTAAAATCACAGTAAGTCAGAAAATGACAGAAACATCCGATTTCACCTCAGGATAGCATTTATGATTACCACCTTTCCCCAAGATGGAGGGAGGAATAATCTATCTGAGCGGCAGGAGGCAAAACAGTACTTGATATGTTTGACATTCATGCTTATTTTATGAAAGGAACAATTAATTTGAAAAAAAGTTTAGTCCCCTACTGGGATGATTAAATGATAATCAGTATTTGTGCTTTCCCTAAGGTCAGCCTGTAACTCCAAGGACCATCTGCATATTTACCCTTGTTATGTTGTTTGCTTTTAACTGTCTGCTTTTTCCCCATGTAGTTTGAAACTAATGGAATAGATTTACAGTTGAAGTCAGATGTTTACATACACCTTAGGCAAATACATTTAAACTCAGTTTTTCACAATTCCTGACATTTAATCCTAGTTAAAATTCCCTGTCTTAGGTCATTTAGGATCACCACTTTATTTTAAGACTGTGAAATGTCAGAATGATAGTAGAGAGAATGATTTATTTCAGCTTTTATTCATTTCATCACATTCCCAGTGGGTCAGAAGTTTACATACACTCAATTAGTATTTGGTAGCATTGCCTTTAAATTGTTTAACTTGGGTCAAACGTTTCGGGTAGCCTTCCACAAGCTTCCCACAATCAGTTGGGTGACTTTTGGCCCATTCCTCCTGACAGAGCTGGTGTAACTGAGTCAGGTTTGTAGGCCTCCTTGCTCGCACACACTTTTTCAGTTCTGCCCACAAATGTTCTATAGGATTGAGGTCAGGGCTTTGTGATGGCCACTCCAATACCTTGACTTTGTTGTCCTTAAGCCATTTTGCCACAACTTTGGAAGTATGCTTGGGGTCATTGTCCATTTGGAAGACCCATTTGCGACCAAGCTTTAACTTCCTGACTGATGTCTTGAGATGTTGCTTCAATATATCCACATAATTTTCCTTCCTCATGATGCCATCTATTTTGTGAAGTGCACCAGTCCCTCCTGAAGCAAAGCACCCCCACAGCATGATGCTGCTACCCCCGTGCTTCACGGTTGGGATGGTGTTCTTCGGCTTGCAAGCTGCCCCTTTTTTCCTCCAAACATAACGATGGTCATTATGGCCAAACAGTTCTATTTTTGTTTCATCAGACCAGAGGACATTTCTCAAAAAAATACAATCTTTGTCCCCATGTGCAGTTGCAAACCGTAGTCTGGCTTTTTTATGGCGGTTTTGGAGCAGTGGCTTCTTCCTTGCCGAGCAGCCTTTCAGGTTATGTCGATATAGGACTTGTTTTACTGTGGATATAGATACTTTTGTACCTGTTTCCTCCAGTATCTTCACAAGGTCCTTTGCTGTTGTTCTGGGATTGATTTGCACTTTTCCCACCAAAGTACGTTCATCTCTAGGAGACAGAACGCGTCTCCTTCCTCAGCGGTATGACGGCTGCATGGTCCCATGGTGTTTATACTTGCATACTATTGTTTGTACAGATAAACGTGGTACCTTCAGGCGTTTGGAAATTGCTCCCAAGGATGAACCAGACTTGTGGAGGTCTACAATAATTGGCTGATTTCTTTTGATTTCCCTATGATGTCAAGCAAAGAGGCACTGAGTTTGAAGGTAGGCCTTGAAATACATCCACAGGTACACCTCCAATTGACTCAAATTATGTCAATTAGCCTATCAGAAGCTTCTAAAGCCATTACATAATTTTCTGGAATTTTCCAAGCTGTTTAAAGGCACAGTCAACTTAGTGTATGTAAACTTCTGACCCACTGGAATTGTGATACAGTGAATTATAAGTGAAATAATCTGTCTGTAAACAATTGTTGGAAAGATTACTTGTGTCATGCACAAAGTAGATGTCTAAACCGACTAGCCAAAACTATAGTTTGTTAACAAGAAATTTGTGGAGTGGTTGAAAAATGAGTTTTAATGACTCCAACCTAAGTGTACGTAAACTTCCGACTTCAACTGTATGTTTTAAAGTCAGAAGCATTGTGGAAGCATCATCAGAAACTAACCACCTTTACGTATAGCAATGCTTCCCATATCAATGTTCAACATTAATGTTACAGCGCTATTTATGATGATGGTCAAAGTGGTCTTTGCAGGTAAGCAGTTGCATGGTTGAGGTGCAACCTAACAGACAGATATCAATATGTTCGGCTGGACTGAATCCTCTTTTTACTTCGTAGTAAATAATGTTCCACTAGGTTCTATGCTGGAGCCATTACCATTCTCTTTACATTATATATGTGTGACTACTGTAGATGGCTAATTGCTCCCACATAGTGTTGGTTCCAAGGTGTGGCACATCAAGTTTGGTATTGTGTAGCCTATGATAGCCTACTCATAACAAACAGGTTAGGTGCAATGTTTTAAGACAGAAGGGTGATATTTATTAATGGTTGCCCATATGATTCTAAAGGTGTTATCGTGTTGGACCAGTGCATTTCTAATGCATTACTCCAGCCCTTCATTTCTGTTAACCCAACTGTTGGAATTCAAGCTCTTTCATTAGTTCAGCACTGTAGAATTTAATTCCAAAACACTATATATCCATTTTCAGAAATGTTGATAAATTAATTGTAATTGTTTAACTACAGAAATTATGAAAGACATTGGTGTGTTTATTTTTTATTTTTTTAACTATCTAATCATTGTATGGGATTGTTTAATGACATACATGTATTTGTTTAAAATCTATCACTTGGTTTCATTTCAGAGAGACAAATAATCATGTTTTTTTGCTAAATGCTATATATCCGCTTCACTCTCAGAGAGAGTTTTACACAGTCAAATGTAACAAATAACTACATTTTTTATAAAGAACTGTACAAATGATACATTTGTGACAACAATATTTAAATAATGTTTAAAGAAATAATTCAATACAGTAATATGAGATCTGTATGTAAAACATTTACATTTGACCTATATGTAATTTAGCAAATGCTCTTATCCAGAGCGATTTACAGTAAGTGCATTCATCTTTAAGGCCCAGTGCAATCAAAAACGTGATTTTCCTGTGTTTTAAATATCCTTCCACACTATGAGGTTGGAATAATACTGTGAAATTGTGGAAATTGTGATAATTCCCCTTTAGTGTAACAACTGTTTCAAAAGACTGCCTGACATGGTCTCTCCTATCATTGCTACGCAGACGACACACAATTAATTTTCTCCTTTCCCCCTTCTGATAACCAGGTGGCGAATCGCATCTCTGCATGTCTGGCAGACATATCAGTGTGGATGTCGGATCACCACCTCAAGCTGAACCTCGGCAAGACGGAGCTGCTCTTCCTCAAGGGGTGACTGCCCGCTCCATGATCTCGCCATCACGGTTGACAACTCCATTGTGTCCTCCTCCCAGTGCAAAGAACCTTGGCGTGACCCTGGACAACACCCTGTCGTTCTCCGCTAACATCAAAGCGGTGACCCGATCCTGCAGGTTCATGCTCTACAACATTCGCAGAGTACGACCCTACCTTACACAGAAAGCGGCACAGGTCCTAATCCAGGCACTTGTCATCTCCCGTTTGGATTACTGCAACTCGCTGTTGGCTGGGCTCCCTGCCTGTGCCATTAAACCCCTACAACTTATTCAGAACGCTGCAGCCCGTCTGGTGTTCCACCTTCCCAAGTTCTCTCATGTCACCCCGCTCCTCCACACACTCCACTGGCTTCCAGTTGAGGCTCGCATCTACTACAAGACCATGGTGCTTGCCTACGGAGCTGTGAGGGGAACGGCACCTCCTTACCTTCAGGCTCTGATCAGACCCTACACCCAAACGAGGGCACTACGTTCATCCACCTCTGGCCTGCTAGCTCCCCTACCTCTACGGAAGCACAGTTCCCGCTCAGCCCAGTCAAAGCTATTCGCTGCTGTGGCACCCCAATGGTGGACAAGCTCCTCCGCGACGCCAGGACAGCGGAGTCATTGACCACCTTCCAGAGACACTTGAAACCCTACCTCTTTAAGGAATACCTGGAACAGTATAAAAGTAATCCTTCTACAGAAATTATTTGATGTTGAGATAACAAATGGCTGCATTGGACCTTTAAGATAGCTAGGTGAGACAACCACATATCAGTCAAATATACAGGATACAAACGGTCCATGTAGCTCAGTTGGTAGAGCATGGCGTTTGCAACGCCAGGGTTGTGGGTTCAATTCCCACGGGGGGGCAGTATGAAAAAAAAAAAACTTTTAAAAAATAATGTATGCACTCACTAACTGTAAGTCGCTCTGGATAAGAGCGTCTGCTAAATGACTAAAATGTAAATGTAATAAAGAAGGTATATAGCGTTTTGCAAAAAAACACATAAAAAATAAATATCTGAGAACATTAATATTTTACACATACATAAAGGTACCCATACGCAATCATTTCTGTTGAATAAACACAAATGTGAAAAATTGGTGGATATAGCGTTTTGGAAATGAACTCTTCAATTGTAGTTGAATGGTCCATGTAATTTGCATGATAATTATTCGTAGGCCTTTGGGTTGAACAAACATGAGAACAGGATTAAATTCAGCATGCTTCATATATTTAATACCAGAAGTAAACCACGTTGATATTGTGTATTTAGTGCCTTCATGTTGCTTTCTGAACCATATTTTCTAATGAATGTTGGGCTGCTGGTTCACAATAGGTTAGTAATAAGTCTAGCTACTCATCAGATGTTTTTATAACATTTGAGACCCATTTCAACATTAATGTTGTCCTCGATAACATTGGTATTCTGCATGTGTTTGTTCATATGCAGGCGTGTATGTGTCTGAATGAATTGTAATGAATTCAGCGGGTGTGCTTTTCTAATTAACGTTCTGGGGACTAAAGTGTTAGGGTAATGAATTCCGAGCTTCAGTGCATTTGATAGCTGCCATTCCAGCTAATGGAAACAATGCTGAATAAAAGTGCATTTCTGTGTCCATCGACTACAGTGCTCAACAAAAACAATGAAAGACATTTCAAAGCAACATGGGAGAAAAGAGATGCACTGCTGTGTCCTTAAATTTTGTATATATATAAGTATGTGGACACTTGCTCGTCGAACATCTCATTCCAAAATCATGGGCATTAATATGGAGTTGGTTCCCGCTTTGCTGCTATAACATCCTCCACTGTTCTGGGAAGGCTTTCCACTAGATGTTGGAACATTGCTGTGGGGACTTGCTTCCATTCAGTCACAAGAGCATTAGTGAGGTCGGGCAATGATGCTGGGCGATTAGGCTTGGCTCGCAGTCGGCATTCCAATTCATCCCAAAGGTGTTCAATAGGGTTGAGGTCAGGGCTCTGTGCAGGCCAGTCAAGTTCTTCCACACCAATCTCGGCAAATCATTTCTGTATGGACCTCGCTTTGTGCACACGGGCATTGTCATGCTGAAACAGGAAAGAGCCTTCCCCAAACCGTTGCCACAAAGTTGGAAGCACAGAATCGTCTAGAATGTGATTGTATGCTGTAGTGTTAAGATTTCCCTTCACTGGAACTAAGAGGCTTAGCCGGAACCATAGAAAAACAGCCCCAGGTCATTATTCCTCCTCCACCAAACTTTACAGTTGGCACTATGCATTAGGGCAGGTAGCGCTCTCCTGGCATCCACCAAACCCAGATTCGTCCGTCGGACTGCCAGATGGTAAAACGTGATTCATCACTCCAGAGAACGCGTTTCCACTGCTCCAGAGTCCATTGGCGGCGAGCTTTACACCACTACAGCCGATGCTTGGCATTGCGAATGGTGATCTTAGGCTTGTGTGTGACTGCTCAGCCATGGAAACCCATTTCCTGAAGCTCCCGTTGAACAGTTCTTGTGCTGACGTTGCTTCCAGAGGCATTTTGGAACTCGGTAGTGAGTGTTGCAACAGAGGACAGATGATTTTTACGCGCTACGCGTCCCGTTCTGTGAGCTTGTGTGGCCTACCACTTCGCGGCTGAGCCGTTGTTGCTCCTAGATGTTTCCACTTCACAATAACAGCGCTTACAGTTGACCGGGGCAGCTCTAGCGGGACAGAAATTTGATGAACTGACTTGTTGGAAAGGTGGCATCCTATGACGGTGCCACGTTGAAAGTCACTGAGCTCTTCAGTAAGGCCATTCTACTGCCAATGTTTGTCTATGGAGATTTCATGGCGGTGTGCTCGATTTTATACACCTATCTGCAACAGGTGTGGCTGAAATAGCCAAATCCACTAATTTTAATGGATGTCCATATACTTTTGACCATGTAGTGTGTATTCATATATTCTGTTTTGAATTAAAGACACACTCTTTCACTTCTGCTATGATGTTGTGGGACCTTGGAAAAAGTGTTAAGCTAAATAGTGTTAATGGATTTTAGAGAAGTTGTTGCTTTGCTGTACCTTTCCGGATGAGCAGTCATTGATGCTGATGGGAAAGCCTCAGAGGCGCTGGTTCTGTGCATCTTTTATAAGCAGGGCAGGATTATGTCCAGGCTCTGGATTCTAGATAAATGATGCAGCCCTTAATTAAAACGTATTCATTAAAACCCACTCGTTATTCAAAGCAACTAATTTTCAGTTGGTGATGTGATTTCATCTTCCTCCATTTTCTTTATTTTTATTTTCCTTGGAGAGTGAGAGAAAGATAAAGGCAATGCACATCAGTACATATTTCTGTAACTTGAAACTTGAAACATAATAATATGTGTGTATTTATTCCTAGGTATTTGTCCATTTGTGGGAGTGTGTTCCCAATTCATGCTTGTTCTTTCTGGCTGAGGCCACCTCTCCCTCATGGGCTGACTTGAGATGCAGGACCAAGGAGTCTGCCGGCTGCCATCAAACAAAGGTAATGGGGCCTGGAGGGAGAGCAGTAATTAGTAGACACTGGGAACCCTGGTAACAGCCAGAGCAGCCGCCGGCTCATTGGTCAACATATTTAGCATATCGTTATATTCACGTAATGCAGAAAGTTAACTTAATGTAGTCAGCTTAAGGCCCATTGGGGAAGGAGTTGAGAACAGTGTAACCCTAGCATGAACTAGACTGGGAACACCACAAGTACCGCATCTCAACTGAGGGAAAAATTTTAATGATTAAAGGCACTTTCACACTGTCCAAAAATACCCTGACAAACATCAATATTTCAAAGTTGGCAGTTGTATTTGGAAAGCTCACAAAGACTGCTTCAAACACTGCCCTAACACATTTCCAATTGCCTTTATGAATTATCACTTATCATAATTTGATAACACTTATGGAAGCCCTTCAGATAACATCCATTATACAAGCCAGGGGATTTAAACCAATATCTTATTTTATCTCTTGTCTCATGCTCCCTAGCCTTTGAGAGTCTACTTTCTTTCCTTGGGAGTGTTAAACAGCAGAAGTAAGACACTTAGACACTTTTTCCAGTGCCTGCTCCAGGATGGTTTGATAGAAACTCAATTCAAACAATGGCCTACCATATTTTTGTAGTCTGGGTGTGTTTCCCACAGCTACACCATAAGTTGACTTTACTGTTCTACACCATGGCTTGGTTCACACATACATTCACACATCAAATAAGACAAAATAAAGTTAGAATTCTGTCTCTCTTGACTGGTCTGTGGAAGGCTGAATGAAGGCTCCCACTGCTCAGGCAAAGGAGGTTGTTTACAGAAAGATACTGAAGCAGAACTCTCTTGTGAGGAAACTGCCTTTGGAGGAGAACAAACTGCCTCACACTGCACTGTGTTGTCAGCCCAAAACTGTCATGAAAACCTCCAGAGATAGAGAGATCAAGCACAGACCTCATTGTTACTAATAAGATGAATATTAGATGAGGACTAATGGTCATTGGGGCTTGCTGTGTTACAACCATAGAACCGATATGGATCTTAGAATTGAGGTCAATATGATTAATCTATGAAAATCCACATTCCCATCAACTAGGAGAACTAGTCCTCTAAAGAAGAAGGAGGGGGAGAGGTTGTAGTTGTAGGGACAGGTTAACTAGCCTAAATGCCCCGCTATTGTAAGCTGGGTTGACGCTTCCGCACATGGCACTGTGCGACATGGTAGAAAACCAAATGAAGGCCGTTAATCTTCCCTCTCCAGAGCCTATTACTTCTCATTCCTGACTCATGGGGGAGATAATAAGGCACGTTCAATTCCTGTCAGCTGATGGAGATGCACCCCGCCGGTTGACATGCCTCCTAAATATTCCTTGCTCACCCGTTAATGCCCAACCCACACACACCACACATTTACATTTACATTTTAGTCATTTAGCAGACGCTCTTATCCAGAGCGACTTACAGGAGCAATTAGGGTTAAGTGCCTTGCTCAAGGGCACATTTACGTCATTTAGCAGACGCTCTTATCCAGGGCGACTTACCACACACACCACACACACCACACACACACGCACGCACGCACACGCATGCAACTTACCACACACACCACACACACCACACACACACACACGCACGCACACGCATGCACACACCACAAACAAACAAACAAACACACCACACCCACACACACTGCATCACACACACTCTAGTACCGGCTTTGCGTGGATGACCCTATCATACGTGTGTAATATTACAGACCTGCATCCAAAGACCTGTGTTCCGTGTTGCCATCGATTTTCTTTACACCTTCCAATTCCTCATCTTCACCCATGCTCGGTTCTACCAGCTGATCACACCAATGGACCTCCCATGACTGATGGGAACTGGGTGGGTTGGTGGATTGCAGTGGGTTATAGTGGGGGCAGGGAGGAGGGGCAGTGGGGCTGTTGGAGGGTCGAGGTAAGGTTGAGATCTCTAAGATAATGTCACCAGGTGATGGATGGCTGGTGACCCCACTGCCTTCCTCTTCTATATTGTGGAGAGCTTTATTTAGGTGTGACAGATTAATCCACTGACCAGAATGCAGGGCCAGAGATTACAGCTTTCCTCCTGCCCAGGCATTGATCCCAGGTCAGTGGTAGCAGCACAGATTGGCCCAGGGTTGTCCTCACAGCCTGATGTCAGGTCCATCCTCCTATTCAGTCAGTGGAACAGTACAAGTCACAGCTGTGAGGGCTTAGGGTTACCAGACACCCCGCTGTGACAGCAAAGCTCAGCTCAGTTTATACAGTATGAAGATGCTTCAAGCTGGGAATATTGGGTAATTGCAGTGGTTAGCAATTGCAGTGGTTAGTAGCTGTAATGGGGGAGTGTGGTGCTGAATGGCCAGTCTTGCACTGATATAGAGGTGCTGGGGTAGAACTCCCTTTCACGTTGCCATTGTGTTTGGTTTGGAACTCTCTATGGTCTGTGGTTAATACCTAGGGTGACATATAGTCAGCTACCTACGTGTGTTCGGAAAGTATTCAGACCCCTTGACCTTTTGTTGTTATTTGCAGCCTTATTCTGAAATGGATTCAAACTTTTCTTCCCCCACATCAATATACACACAATACCCAATAATGACAAAGAAAAACAGGTTTTTAGAAATTTTTGCAAATGTATTAAAAATTTTAAACGTAAATATCACATTTACATAAGTATTCAGACCCTTTACTCAGTACTTTGTTGAAGCACCTTTGGCAGCGATTACAGCCTCAAGTCATTCAGACACTTGTCCTGAAGCCACTCCTGCGTTGTCTTGGCTGTGTGCTTAGGGTCGTTGTCCTGTTGGAAAGTGAACCTTTGCCCCAGTCTGAGGTCCTGAGTGCTCTGGAGCAGGTTTTCATCAAGGATCTCTCTGTACTTTGCTCTGTTCATATTTCCCTCGATCCCGACTAGTCTCCCTGCTGCTGAATAACATCCCCACAGCATGATGCTGCCACGACCACGCTTCACCGTAGGGATGGTGCCAGGTTTCCTACAGATGTGATGCTTGGCATTCAGGCCAAAGAGTTCAATCTTGGTTTCATCAGACCAGAGAATCTTGTTTCTCATGGTCTGAGAGTCCTTTACGTGTCTTTTGGTAAACTCCAAGCGGGCTGTCATGTGCCTTTTACTGAGGAGTGGCTTCCATCTGGCCACTCTATGCACTGTCAACTGTTAGATCTTATGTAGACAGGTGTGTGCCTTTCCAAATCATGTCCAATCAATTGAATTTAACACAGGTGTACTCCAATCAAGTTGTAGAAACATCTCAAGGATGATCAATGGAAACAGGATGCATCCGAGCTCAATTTTGAGTCTCATAGCAAAGGGTCTGAATCATTATGTAAATAAGTTATATCTGTTTTTTATTTTGAGTAAATTTGCAAACATTTCTAAAAACCTGTTTTTGCTTTGACATTAAGGGGTATTGTGTGTAGATTTATGAGAAAAAATTAATAATTTAATCAATTTTAGAATAAGGCTGTAACGTAACAAAATGTGGAAAAGGGGAAGGGGTCTGAATACTTTTCGAAATCACTGTATGTGCGAAAAATTAATAAATACACAATTACTGTAAAACTGCATAAGCCATTATTTGTAATTTACCCTGTCCTGATATTAGAAACAGCATGACAAAAAATATCCATAACCCTGAAATTCCCTTTCGTGTCGGTATGCCGTAGCCTTAATTCCAACAATAACATTTTAATGTAATGAACATTGAGGGCTTGTCAGCATGTCTCCAGCAATCACTCACCTGCAGCCAAACAAATCAGCAAAACAATGTTCTTCAAGCTTTTCCTTACCAATTTTATTTGAAGGGGTGGGGGCAGAGGGGACAGGGTGTGTTTGTGTTATTGAATGAAGCCCCTAATTGTTATAGGAGAACTGCAGGGCACCCAAGCAAGTCTGAATTTTCATTTGAACGTTTTAAAAGCAGCATTAATTGCTCCTCTGTTTTTCCAAAGGAAAGGTTAATTAAAGGCATTATACAACGGCAAGCCTGAGAGAGAGGGGGCAGAAAGCCACGGCAAGCTACTGATTACGGTTCATGTACTGAAACCATGCAGTTAACCAGTCAAATCATCCCCTATAAATACATATCTAGCACAATATTATTTATTAACCTTTAGAAAAGTATGCATGCATTGATGATTGCACATACAATGCACCAACAATAGGACATTCAAAGTGCATACAAATGACAGAATGCAAATTAAATGGAGTATAAATAGAACAATATGAATGGCATGAATGGGAAGAGATAATGTGACAGTTTTGAGACATGACTTCTGCTAAATACATGCACCATCTGAACCCAAATCCCAAATGCTGCATAATGGGTCTGTCCCAAGTTAAGTTTTCCAAAGTATAGTTGCAGAGTTAACCAATGTTCTAATGTTTAATTTCATGGAGTCCTGTGGATGCTGCTGCTGATAAGACTCTGTTGACATTAATCCCATATGTGTGCTGGTTACAAATGTATACAGAAAGTTCTGTGCAGAACCTGCAATGTTCAAACTCAGCTTTATAGAGACTGGAAGGTGTTTTCACCATCCTCACCATTTCAATCGGTCATCTTTAAATGTCTTTCAGTGTAATTATTTAGCTTCTCAAAATTAATATTTCCTGACAAATATGGAGACCTATCCATTAGGATCAAGAAGCTGCAAACAAAACAGAAAGTGTTGTTTTGTTAATGATGTTTTTGTGTACTTTCTGTATTATTTTGTATATATTTACTCGTAGACCCCGTACATCCCTCCCCTCTGAGAGGCTGGGGCTGTGGTGAGGAGAAACATGATCCACAGCCGTCTGTCATGGGAGAAAACCTCTGTGAGGAGCGCTGCCATCGATGCACTCTGTTGAACAACAGTGCTAATGATCGGTGGGAATATGCCCACGCAGCTTATGTTTAAGTGCCTCCATTCATTTGTTGCTTTTGCTTTGTGACTCAATTTACAAAATTGAAACTTCCGCAGGCTGGGCAAAAATGATTATTGACAGTCTTAATTTCCGTCAAGTTCAAATAAATTGACTTGTTCATGAAGGCAATGTTGAGATGGGGTTCCAAGCAGAGCAAGGGTCAAAGTAGTGTCCTTAATATGGTAAAAAGCAAAATATGATCTCAAAATTGCACACACACAATAATTTTTTGCCCAACATATTATTTTCAGGGCTTACACAGGGTCAATGTGTAATTCAAATTATCCTGGTCACAGTCTAGAAAAACTAAAGCAGAAAAACTGAACTGTGTGCATGAACAGAGCCTAAGAAAATCAGCTTCACAACCTTCTCTACCCCTGTAGACCACTTGCGACATTTAAATAAGGCACAGGTAAGGTTTGGGGGCATCAGGGACAGTGTGCCCTGACCATGGTCAAAGGGCAACCAGAGGAACATGCATTGGACACTAATGCCTGCATTCACATAGAGCTACTTCTATGATAATACCTTCCTAATGAGCTGCAGAGTAGACCTCAGGGAGACATGCTCTATGATGTAAGGACACTTTCACTTTTAAATGTAGAATACATTCCCTCTCTGTCCTTAAATAATTATTAGAATGATATTCCAAAAAAGCATGAAGAAACATGAACAACGGGTGTTTTCTCTACGTTCCTTTGGTTTAGAAGTGCTTGCAAGGTTCCTTTTAACACACACACACACAAGCTGTAACACAAAGGCGACTGCGTAGACCACCTCCCACTTGCCGCTCAGTTTAATCTGCTACAGATGCCGTATGCTAATTTGAGCCAGTTTCACACAGCAGGAAAACAATCCTGCAGCAACAGGAAATGTGAATTGTTATCTGGATTATAATTAATGGATATTTTCTGTAGGGGTTGATACATTTTTCGTTAGGGCAAATCAAATCTGAAATTTTCAAGAGCAAATTACAACTTTAAAAGCCTTTTTAAACCTACACTACAAGTTTGCATTTCCTGCTCTGCAGCAAATATTCCTACAAATACAGGATAATCAAATAAAGATATAGCATCGGTACCATTCATCCTCATTCTGGATGGCTCCCCCAGAGACTCTCCCAGGCCCTGCCTGCTGTCATATGAGGCCAGAGCTGATAGACAGATGGAGATAGCTGAGCCCAGAGTCCCATATCAATTTGTCATTGATCAATGGAGAATTATGAGAGCCTTCAGGTAAAGAGCTTCAGCAAAAGTGTCCCAGTGCTGCAGTTACTGGATAACGCTCGATAACATTACATCAAAACATAATGTAGATACAAGCCTACACGCATGCACACACACACACACACACACACACACACACACACACACACACACACACACACACACACACACACACACACACACACACACACATGCATACTGTACATACAGTACATACAGATCGACATCCACATGGCTGTATATTTTTGCTTCTGTTCACTTTCCCAGTTGAAAGTCGTCTTAGTTTGTTTCACTGTGTGGCTCACAATTCTAGGCATCTCATGGCATGTTTTTTTATTTTTTTTATCTGACAGGCTAGCAAAAGTGCAGAGGGGTACTATGTCCTCACTTGCACCCAGCACTGGCACCCCTGGGACCTTCTGTTTTGGCACTTCCTCAAACAGAGCATTGTGGGAGAGGAGTCGAGAGCAGACAGCTTGCAGACAGACATATCCACATATTAATGTGAAAATGTTCAAGTATAGGATCTGAGTGGGTGGTGAAAGGTGCTTCTATTTCGGTAACCTATTAGATTAAGCTGAATCATTGGATAGCGAGAAAAAAAGCCCCAACTGTATACCTGAAAACGTCAAAAATGACTCACTGAAACAATGTGGCAGAATTCACAGAAATATTATATGAAATGATCAATATTACATTAAATAAATACTCTGGCTGCTTTACAACATAATATGGCCCTTGACATATACATTTCTGCAGTTAATGAAAAATGTGTGCCAAGAACCACCAGACCTAACACATGCATCAAATATGTACTTTTATGAAGAGACAACTGCAGATTTACAATGAATGGGAGATTGGAGAGTGCCTCAGATGCTTGTGAAGAGGGTCCATTTCCATTTTCCTCAGATCACAGAACCACTTCAAGTCTATTCAGCTGTTTCTCTGTGCTACACAGTCAAGATTTACGATGATAAATTCCCTCACCTACACGAGGATCATCACACCTCTTGTGTTTGGAAGGAAGTCTTGAGCTCACTTCATTATCACGCTGTCTTGAAATGCAAATAGTTATTGTTTATATCTTCCCAGCTGAGAGGTCTCTTGATAAACCTTGGAACCATCTTCCATTTGTAAAGTGGAGAAGTAGCTATTTCAGCCTGGAGAAGATATGGTAGAATATTATATGGTAAAAACCCATAAATACTGAATGTAGCGCTTCATATTTTCATTAAAAAAGAACAACAGGGAGCAGAGAATAAAGCTGAACAGAAACCATGCTGAAAGGCGGTATTGGCAGAGGGTTGATGAGCTACTGATATTATTGTGGGAGAAGCCATTTGAAAAGCACAGATTTATATTTTATAAGACACAATTCAGTGTTACTGTTAGACCATAGCACATCCAATATCTATTGAGTATTAAATTACATTACTTTTTATCTTTGTTTTATTTGTTATTTTGATGGTCTCCCTCTACGTTTCTTTGCACACACTATTGCTAGGTTCTTCTGGGTGAAGATGCCCTGAATGCCCTTTTAGTAGACCATACACTCTTAGAAAAAAGGGGAACCCTTTTTGGTTCCAAGTAGAACCCTCTGTTGAAAGGGGTTCACATGGAACCTAATAGGATTCTACCTGGGACCAAAAATGGTTATTTAAAGGGTTTTCCTATGGGGAAAGCAGAAGAACCTCTTAGGTTTTAGATACCACCTTTTTCTCTAAGAGTGTAGACTGATCCAGATAGATTTTGATAACCAGTTGTACACAGGAATAACATTATAAAGAATCTCAGCCCTCTCAGAATTCACTTCACATCCCTACACTGGAGCCACAATCATTACTTGAGCTAGCTAGGAGATTGATTGAAAAACAGCTCATTACTCATGATTAATGTATGTAATAGAAATATTGTGGGCCATCACGCCTATTTCACAAATGTCCAGGGGCGGCTTGACCATCTGGAACTTCTGGCAAATGCCAGATGGGCTGGACCATTTTTTTGTTGGATGGGCTGGTCGAAATTGACACACAAAAAAATATTTTTTATATACAAAAAAATTTGAAAAAGGTGACATGGCCGGCAGCCCGTGGCCCTGTTAAGATTTTTTTTATTATGATTTTTGCTCAATCTCTTTGTTATAATAATCTATAATCTATAATCTGATAGCCTCAGCTGAGGTTACGCAAACTCACATTCAAAGTCAAACGTGGCATCAGCAAAGAGACCTGCTCAGAATCTGTCATCAATTAGACAGCCAAGATAATGGATCATAAAAAATTTAAAAGGTACCTATAAACGTAGAAAGAGCACATTCTACATTGTCACCTCACTCAAAACGTCCAGTTTTTGGGGCGGCTAAAACCATGATTTGGTCAAACAGTAAAGTGCATTATTCTAATGATTCCTGCAATGAAAGTGTCTGCCCTGCTCCTGTGCTTGTTTCACTGGGGCCTGCTGCTGTGATGAGCGAGCCTCTCTCCTCTCCCCCATGAGCTGTAGAGAAAAATGTGTTCTGATCATATAACATTTCAAAATGCAATTGTGGGAAAGCACAGCTTTGGAAGCTTCGTCCCCTTGTCCCTGTCGAAAGTAGGGTCTCAGCTTTGAAATGCGCACCGGCCATTGCGAGGGAATAGGCCTATGGGTCTCATGGGTAGTAGCCTACATATGCAAGATTTATTTAGGACATTACATTAACTGTTGGATCATGAACTTTGCAATTCGTGTGATATGTTACAAATCCAATTTGTGCAATATGTTATGAGTTTGTTGTGCTTAAGATCCCAGAGTGCATCTTTAATGTGTTTTGAGTGTCCACTTCCTCAGGTATTGAACCCCAAATTAATTAGCCTATAATATTAGTGTACATACATTTGACATTTTAGCAGACGCTCTTATCCAGAGTGACTTACAGTTGTGAGTGCATACATTTTCATACTTTTTTTCGCACTGGTTCTCCGTGGGAATCAAACCCACAACGTTGGCATTGCAAGTGCCATGCTCTACCAACTGAGCCACACAGGACCACATAAAGATGTATGTAATTCATCTCTATTGGAGAGAAATATTCAGGAAATTCTGGAGTCCTATTTTGATAGTAAAATATAACAACTATAGTCTAATTGTCAACCCAGAATTCAATGCCAATCACTTTATTAGGTTGCACATCCAAATATCTTGAATCATGCATTCCTGCTCGAACGTGTTAGACAAAACAACTTATTTATTGAATACCTCAGTGGCCTATTTATTACACTTCTTAATAAAGCACTAGGAATGACTTTATAAGATGATTACTTATGATTTGGGTCCGATCACATCATGGGCTGGTGCCTCCAACTGTAGAAGGTAGTGGCACCAGTGACACCAGGGGAAAATGTTAGTCTGCAGCCCTGTAATAGTAATACATATGCCAGGCACTAATTTTCAATACAGCCTAAGTCGTTAGCTTTGCTTTTATAAAGTATAAGGCTTAAGCAGACAGGCAGACAGACAGACCGATCGATAACAAAAAGAAGCACAGTGTGACAGCAGAAAAGATGCTGAGAAAGATAGACAGCACAAAAGGGAGGCAAAGAAAGGTGAGTTGGAGGCGCTCACAGTGATGTGGGCTGGTGTGGATAAAATGCCACGGCCAAATGATTGTCCCATTCCACCCCTGCAAATGTCTATAATAGCCTTTTAACTGATTTGTTTTAACTATTTGTTTAGGGGGACATGAAAGGCGGTGGTTGGCCTGTGGTGAGTGAGAGGCCTCTGGGGTATGCTAAGATGCCCGGGCCGGCTGCTGTGGCCCCCAGCGCTGAGCTGACATTCATTAGCCTGGAGAAAGACATCAATCAGGACCTCACTCACATATTACACAGTACGCTTTATGAGCACCCATTTATGATCATCAATCCATCTGCTGATAGACACTCCACAGGGCACTGAGCGAGAGAGCGAGAGAGTGAGAGAGTGAGAGGAGAGAGAGAGAGAGAGAGAGAGAGAGAGAGAGAGAGAGAGAGAGAGAGAGAGAGAGAGAGAGAGAGAGAGAGAGAGAGAGAGAGAGAGAGAGATCCACAGACAAGTTAGAGAGAACAAGTATGAGAGCATCAAGCCAATTGGGAATACAATTTAGTCTGCATCAGACAGGTTTTCTCATTGACCCATCACTAATCTCCACAAAAGTGAAAGTTTACCCAGCTCTACTAATGACGCAATCAAATTGTGTGGCTATTATAAATGCATGTAGCATGTAGCCTGTCAGAAGTGGCCCACCCTCAAAAAAGTTTGGCCCACACAAACCCTGAATCTTACGCAACCCTCATCAACAATTCAGTGGGCTTCTTTCTCCTGGAATATGATCCTGTAAAAATGGAGATGAAGACACAAAGATACAGTCACATGACATTTATGAGGTACAGGGCTCCTCTATGATGAATGCTTTTCATTAATGTTACAGTATGTTTTGAGGTAATGGTGGTAACACTTTGGAGCTAAAAGAAGTGCTCGCACCACCACCACTCCTGCTTCCTGTGAAACTTTTTAATGGGTCACTTAAACCAAAGTTGCAGTCATAAGACCTTCATCAAGCTGTAATACAGAGTTGCTGGTAAACAGGAGCAATCATATCAAATGACAGGCTAGCTAGGAGGGCTAACAAGGATATTTTAAAACGTTTATGTTTTTTAATGAATAGCAGGGATGAGTAATTGACAAGGCCAGATAATACTCCCCAATCGATTTCAAACCAACTATTCCTGTCTGGAAGGTAATATGAACATGAACCACTGCAATGTAATTCTCCCTCATCCATCAGCATTAGTCAGCACAGCTAATATTCCCAAAGATTACACAAAAAGTGAAAAGCAGACATAACTAATTCACTATGTGTAGTGAGCATGATGCTGCTAAGTGGCATTCAGCTAAGTTTGACTTTAAAGAGAAATTGGCAGCTAGCCAAATTGTCTGTTTGTCTGGTCATCTAT